>NC_137920.1:70212317-70522317 GCF_963457725.1 Sprattus sprattus
GCATCAATGACCAAAGGCCCTGTAGCTCACGTTTCAGGCTCCTGAACGTGTGTACATCACACAGACAAATTGCACAGTACATTCTTAATTAGAATTGTTTTCTGCAAGGACATTAACGACAGTTATTTAACCAGACTGCTGTCAAATAATTCAGTTGTCTGTTTTAACAAGCGTTTAACCTAGGGAGGCGTAAACAAAATGCAATACTATGCAATACCATTCCAGTTGACTTCAGAGGTGGCAGTCTTGTGTGATGTATGTGAGTGTGAAGCAATAACCCGCACTATGGCTGCTTGTAAAATAGCTTAATGAACAAGTGTAATTTGGCTGCACTGCATGGGGCTATATCAAATCTATTTCTTTAAAAATTATACAGTTGTGTATTACCTGTAATTAAAGGCAAAAAGTGTACTGAATTACAATCGCGGACTACATCTAATAAAGACTACACGCAGACTAGCAACGAGGGCCGGCAGATTGGGGGTGCAAGGGATGCAAACGCAGGCGCAGCATGGCGGACTCCGTGGAAGAGGACCCACTCCCTATGGCCCTCCTGAAGGGCTCATTCTAAGCTAACGAAAACAGGATAATTCGTAGTTACAGGTGATTATACACTTACGAAAACATCATCTTAAAAACTATATATCATTTCCGCCAATAAAGCACCCTAAATCCAATACTGTTCCATGAAGGATGACCCCTTAAGAATACAATTATATCGTATGAATCATGACATAAGGCAAGCTCTCTGTTTTTTTTACTGCAAAGTAAACAAATGCAACGCTGATAGGGACAGTTAGCGTGGCCTCATCATATAGCGATGTAAACGGTTTCTTGTGGCTATTATAGTGCTTAAGGGCGCATTCTCATGCTCTGCCGCCATACGAGCGCTAACCTCAACCAGTTCTGAGATTGTGATGATTTGGGGTCTTTAGCGTGTAACAAACAAGTAAAGACAAATCTTGTTGTGACAAACGGAAAAGAGCGTATTTGAGAACTTTGAAAAGCCCTTTAAGTCAAGTTATGTATTATTATTATTATTATTAATAATAATAAAACACCACGAGTGTCCACTTCATTGCTTAAACTATACAGGCCCATGTGCATTGTACGCAGAAAGCGTCTTTAAGAACTTTGAAAAGCGCTATATAATACTGATGTATTATTATTATTTTTATTAAAACACCACTTCCACTTCATTGCTTAAACTGCAGTCAAATGTGCATTGGGAGGCTAGAAACCCCTATATCAGCACATCCATTATTTGATGGTCTGATGATCATCATGGCAACAGTACTGATCCAAACAATGAAAGGGAAAAGTAGCCCATGTTTTAGGGGTGGGGGCCGGGGGCTTTTTGCCATATCTTGCACCAGGCTTTAGCATGGTGGTCCTTTACCCCAAAATCTGTGAGGTTGTAGTAGCTACATGCTATGACTGTCTCTGATTCCAAACAAACATAGGACCGAAACATAAATTCAACTATGTTTACATATTCATATTCGTACATACTCTCAGGCATGGACACCCCACACGATATGGGGGTTAATTGCATGAATAAACACAGCAATTAAACATGATCGTTCAAAAGTAACAGAATCTGTTTATGAAAACAATTCAATGCAGATATATAATTAAGCAAAGCCATCATGTGCTCAACTAAAATGCACTGATGACATGTTGATTAAAATAAATACAAGGAAAATCCAGACAGTTACCATACTGTACTGAGGTAGAGGAGAGGCAGAGGGAGTTCCAGTGCAGGACACAAGGTTCATAAGACTCAGGACATTTCAGCTCTTACTCAGCTGTGTAAGCAAAGTGCTTTTTAATGCTGTAGCAGGTCAACAAACACGGTGACAGCATAACATGCTTTCAAGGCACAGAGAGACAAACAGAGGTAGATTGTAGATATATGGCTAAATGGCTGAATGAATGAACACAATTACAGGTCTCTGTTCGAGTTCGTCTAAAACCAGACTCCTGGCACAATCTTTTCACACAAATCATGAATGGACACAAGAGAACCTTTTTTTTTATATCTACTTAGATGACACAGGATGCCCCAGGAACCTGGACCTAGTGATGGTCAAACTAGCATCATTTTAGAATCTCATTGAAGACCAAATGAAATGCTCATCACAGTAAAACAATTAAATCTACCATAAATCCATAAAAACAAAGATAACCTCAAGAGAAAGTGTAATTTAAATGCTGACAGTATAATTTAGACTCCAGAACCAGTTGCATTCCCATTCCCTGTTTCCATGTGTATTATATAGATATAGACATATAAACACTTAACATTGCACATAATACATCATGCATGAGGGACACTCTTCGCATAGGAATATTTGGTATGCTAATAAATAAAGACAGAAAGAAAGAGAAACACTTGATTTGATGTGATCAATAATATCTTTACGTGAATATTAAGCATGCTAATACATTTTCTCTGATTGACATTTTGTACCTCTTTGCATGCCGTGTTGTTTCTTAGAGCCCTTATTTCATACACGGGCAACTGGCAACGAGCAAAGCCAGGAGTATCAAGCAATGTCTGCCACACATGAGCAAAGGCTAATTTATAAACCTGGCAAAAGCATTAAGCCAAATTAACACCATGAGCTAAATCCTAAACACAAGCAAGGGTGGGTCAGCGCAATGCTCCCACACGATAGCTTTAGTTCATGCGAACTACGGACTTTACTCAGTGCTCAGTTCCAGTTGTCCGTGAATGAAATTAGGGCCCATTATCCGAAAAGAGCAACCCAGTGTTGCATGTAAGATTAAATCAACAATGGCAAATCCACATGTGTGTGTCCCTGTTAAACTATACTCTCTCACTCCAATGGTGCCTGGTGATAAAGTTTATGTGTGAGATTTTGATAATGGTCAGCTACTTGATCCCCACTCTCCTGTACCTCCTCTTTGTATTCAAGGGTTGTAAAATGCAGGGTGATGCTTTGTTTTGCAGTGGGGAGCTCTAGAGGAGGATAGGGCACAGACAGTTTATCTTGTCCTAAGGGGTAGGAAGGGCTTTGATCTCTGCATTTGAAGGGCCTCTGAACCACGGAGGAAATGACACAGGAATCATGCAAAGGTCACGAGATTACAGTTCTACAATAGTTACCTCCAACTACAGCATCATATGACTTGTTCGACAGCAAAGCCCGTTGGATACTACCATTTGCAGATCATCTCAGTGCTGACCTGTCTGCTTAGTCCTACAAATGGCTCAAACCTCATGTATTTATTCTACTCATTGATTAGTATTAGATGCTGAAACATGCCATGGTCTATGACAGTGGTTCTTAACCTGGGTTCGATCGAACCCCAGGGGTTCGTTGAGCCACTCTCAGGGGTTCGGCAGGGGTCAAGACACACACAGTATAGCCCGGTTCACACTTGCAATGTCGTTTTGAATAAATCATATTTTATTTTTCAAATTGCGAAGGGTTCGACGAATGCACTGATGAAGCTTGCAGGGTTCAGTACCTCCAAAAAGGTTAAGAACCACTGGTCTATGAAGTTGTGGGCGCTACAACAAATGCATGATTATAAACGGGGCATAATGATAATCCATCCTGACCCTGCCTATTGTCCGGCAAGACCATCATCCACACTGTAAACCCATTTGCCTTTGATACAAAAACAAAGTGCCATGCAACAGGCATAAGTCTTCTTCAACATATTTACCCACCATAAACATATTAATCAGTGGGAAAGGTTCCTACCCCATGACCTTAACTGCTGAGGCGCAGTGTGAAAATCCTCCCGTCTCTGCTTTCCACATGCAGTGAAAAATGATTAACTTTTATGACACCGTATCCCCTCCAGGTATGTTTCTCTCCCCATGTCATAAAAAGATCTCTTGATTTGCACCTGACTTTCGCATTCACTTTGGGCTAGTGTTGCCAAGGCTGATGCCAAAGTCAGCCATTTCATTCTCATTCACTCTTTCGCTGAAATATGGTGCTAATATACATCCCCTTTAGTGATATTACTGTGCTCTGACGTTTTTGCTATTTGAGAGATTTGTTAGCTTGAAAATGTTTGAAAGAACAAACATTCTATGGACAATTATAACATTTGAGCATGGCTACATCAGTTAAAGTTCATGTTTTGTATGAAAAGGATGTGTGCTTTTTTTCTTTTTGAAGTTGTTTAATAATACAGTATTGTTTGTCACTCTGCGCACTAAAGAGTGTTGTTTTATCTTTATGGTGACAGTCAGTAAATTAAACAATAACATTGCTATTCTCTTAAAAGTTTAATAGCCAACTGAATTACACCTGAGATTGGTTTATCCTCAGTGCCATTTTTAAATGTAGTTTTTAAATGGAGGTTGTCTTTGTGGTTATAAATGAGAACCGTAGACACATGGAGTTTACCCAGTAGCTGATCTTAACAATCATAAAAGCTGTAAAAAAAAAAAAAGGAATCCTGAAGTGGTTGTTTTTACTCTCTCAAGTACTTTCACTAAAATGAGCTGAAGGGTCAGTAGTGATCAAAATCAACCCTTCAAATTATTTTAACCATTACATGAAAATGCTTTATATCACGTGGGTTTCAATGACCTTTCACTGAAAAGAAGTGTTAAGTTAATTTCATTTCATTTCAATTTGGTTATTTGAATTTTTATATGTGTATTAATATTGACTTATTTCTCAACTTATTAGTACACGTATGCCATTGATTACCTGACTGTTTGTTTGTTGACAAAGCTCTGAGTAGATCCATCCTAAGTTTTAAAATGTATTTGTTAGTTTCTTAACTGCGTAATGTCCCCAAAAATATTATGTATGTATAATATATTATGTATGTATGTGTTTGTTATTATTATTATTTGTATTGTTATAACATTATTATTGCATTACTAACACAGGCAGAAATAATCTGCCTGAGATACTGTGGTATATCTTGAAAGCCCCATAACATGTGTGGGTAATTGGGCTGTAAATGATGCGTGGCGTGCTGCTCGTGTGGACGGGCAGAGCAGGAGCAGAGTTTATGCCTGGATTAGCACCGTGCTCAGAGACAGAGGGCAGGCCAGAGCCCCAAATTAAAGCCTCGTTAATGTGGTTAATTAGCAGACCGCCGGCCATAAAACGCATCAGGCTGGTAAAGCCTCGGCCATCACATCTGCTGCAATCTGTTCAGCTGTTACCATGCAAGCAGGTGGAGCAGGTACAAGGCAACACAAAAAGGTTCCCTCTTGTTTTGGAGCAAATCTGTATTCAAATCTGAATTTGCTGATTTGCCCTGTCATCATTTTACAAAAAAGGGATATTTCTAGGGCTTCTAATTTGTTTCTGCTAAATCAACAATTTTTCTTTTTTTTCAATTGTTTAAAAAAAGTCTAGACTTTGAAATAATAGTAAACGACTTTCCTCAAAGCTTCCTGCTTCCAATTCACATATAGAGAGGAAGACAAAGATTTGGCTGAAAACGTATAGAATGATGCGGAGAAAGAAACATAGAGAACACTGCTAATTATTACTCCCAAGATTTATATTAGGCGGATACCCACATTAGTATAATGCCTGCGGCATAAGTGGTTATCTAACTAGGATTTAATAACAAACAGTTGACAAATTACTTAATATTTGAGCGACAGATGTCCTCCTTTTCTAAACGTTTCCAAACGTCCATTTAACAGTTTTTGGAGAGAGCACTCTTTTCAAAACGGCAAATGGCGCCCATGAGGCCTCTTCCTCAGCATTTATTTACAGAAGCAAATATGGCGTGTCATATCGATTACGAAAATTGCTCGTGCTTTTACAACTGTGTGCACTGTTTTCTATGTAACTGCAATAAACGGAACAAGACTGCCAGTGCCTTGACCTCAGGTGGGTGAGAGCGTTTGCTTTAAGGCTCCTTCAGTGAAATCAAAAGTGCCGGTAGCCTATTGTTGCTGCCCTGGGAAAGATTAGCAATCTGCAATAAAACATGACAACATCACAATGACCTCAAAAGGAACTTATCACACACACTGTTTACAAAGGACGAACATGTACAAGGTATGACTCGCACTCTTAGCATTTAAGCAGACGTGAAAAGTTTAACATTGAAAAGTGACTTAATTTGAGTTTTTATTAAATTTGATCAGTGAGACAGGATTTTTCCTCACACACATGTTGTCTCATTCAACAAGTCATTTCACTTCAATAAACACAAAATGGAGAATCACAGTCCCTAAATGCCAGAGAACGCTGGTGCTGACAAAGAAACACAGAGACTAGTCCCTGGGATATCAGTTTTCCCACAAGTCTGATAGGCACGGGAGAAACAGTGGCCTTCTGGGCAACACTTTGCCAATTCTAATGGATCTGTATCATTCAGCTCCATTCACAGCTCCACTGGCCTCCATTGTCTGCAGTGTGGCACCTGTAGCCTCATTGTCATCCACAGGGGTCGACACTAATTCGGTGTGAACTTTGACACCAGCTGACAGGAAGGTTCCCAAACAGAGGACGTGAGCCGGTCACTCCAGAAAGTAAAGCTATCCACTGTGTCATAGGCAATCAAACACGGGAATCAATATTTGCCGTGCTTGAGGTAACCATTGGTTGTAAGTAAACAGAAGTTGTATTCTTTTGCAGATTTTGTAAACAAACTGAATGACAATTCAGTTTTATACAGCTGGACTAGCCAGGAAAAAGTAGTAAAGTTTATTCTGAGGTCAGGACGATGGGTTACAGGGGGATGTATTGATGTGTCTGTGATGACTCCTGTTCTTATAGTGCAAAGCAAGATGACCTATCTTTATGACCTCCTTAGGCTTCCCTCAACCAGCTCTGGGCACTGACTGTGTTGAAGGGAGGAGAAGGGAAATCCTGTCTCAAAGTCAACGTTTGCATCTTTTGTTATCTGTGATTTATAGAGGCCTATAGAAAAGTGTCCTGTGATGTCCTCTGTGTGGGTCTTCATATCTGCCTGTCTCCAATCCCCACTCTATCTTTTCTTAGTCTGCGGAATATTTTCTCCTTCTCCTGGCATATCACGCTAGGGCCTGTTCAAATACTTCTTCGAAAGAGATCCACTTATGGTAATGAGCCACAGTACATCTCGGAGTTCTGTACCTTGAAGAACGTGGTAAGAGAAACAGTCAGAAAGGGGGGGGTGGTGTGATGATACCGAACTCATCCCACAAACATTTATACTCTAACATTCTTATTTTTAAATAAAATAATAAAAAATGTCCCTTAAATGATGAAAAAGGTTATGCAAATTGTATTTAAAAAAAAAAAATACCTCATCGAGGTGTTGAGTTCAAAAGCTGAAAGAGTATGTGTACGTAATGGTGTCAGGTGATCTTGATCTATGTGTCTTGTTTTGATTGACTCACACTGTCAATGACCTTTCAGTGAGATCAAATTAAAACTTTATTGGTACTGAAGTTGGCACTGAGATTCCCCATGTGTTAAACATTCACCGTCTGGAGAAAGAGGCCGTGTGTGTGTGTGTGTGTGTGCGTGTGTGTGAGTGTCTTGCGGGGCCCTGATATCTCTATGGGATTGCCAAACTTGGAACTTGGTTTGCATGCATTCTGCCATGTCATGTTGAAATGCGTTTTAAATTATCAACAAGCCAAAGGTTAATGACAGAGGCAAAAGGTACGACCAGACGTATGTTTTTTCTTTCTTTTTTTTTTTTTTAAATCAACCTCTGAGTAGCTTAGACGAGTTTCTGTCCAACCTCCAGAACACCTTTTCCTAACTGTAGTGAGTGCATTAGCAGACACGTACATGAATTATCAAAAACACCAAATGCACAGACACAATTTGAAGAGCTTCATGTAAACACTCGATGTGTGTCATTTTTACAATCTACTGTGATGAATTATATTTTGTTTCCTATTTTGTTTCACACTACTTTAAACTACAAAATGTGACCCATATGGAAATGTAGAAGAGCAGTAGAGCACATTACCCATGCATGCATTTAAAGTGTTAAGACACGCTCCTGCATATAGCCTACACAAGGCCTATTGAGAGCACAACAGACTGATTCCTAATCGTTTGAAAATGATTGTTTGCAACACAACATTGCCAGACAGGTGCTTCAGGCTATGTCTTTACTTGCACAGATAGGAGTGGTGTTTGTGTGGTACCGATTATGATTGACTACTTGTCAGGTTGAGCTGATATAGACCAATAGACCCCTGATAGATTTGGTGCTTCCCTGTCATGGACTTAAGTACTGACACACAGCAATCACTGATAAGATGATATAATGACATTGACATTGAAATACACATTTCAAATGATTATTAGGTACTAATACTGTTTACCTGTTTAACATGAAGTTATACTTTAGGGTACTCTTGGTCACTTAAATATAAACTATACTTTTATACAAAAGTTTTACATTTGACTGATTCATTTCTTGACAAATTGCTATTGATTATTCTAGGACATTCATTATTTAGCAATCATTTCAGAGTTCTACATGTTACATAGGACAGCAGACAGTGGTGGTATTTGTGGCAATACATGCGGAATACCAGTAGTGTCAATTAGCCAGTTTACATGCCATGGGTACTTAACCATATCTGACATTTATAGACAGCTACTGCATTGACACCATTTCAATCGCTATTGCTTTACAGCTCCAGTGTTTATTCAGAATAAATCTCACCAATACAGAGGATATTAGGGGGCAGTAAGTATATTGTAAATGAGTCTTTATGGTAAAACTGCCCCATAAACATGTGGCTGTATAATAGAGACTGGAGCATGGAGGTCATTGGCTTTTATTGAAGGAGGCAAAAGTTTTGTTGTTTCTTTTTATTTGCTGTAATTAATTGTCTGTTTACACAGACGATGAATGCGTATTTAATCAGCACTTGCAGTGCTTTGATGATAATTTAGTCTTGTCTGATATATTTACAAACCAGTGTATAAATTAGATTGGTCTGTTTATGAAATTTGGATAATTGTTGTCGTGCTGTATAATGTATTTTGAATCATATCAATATATATATATATATATATATTGGAATATTCGTTGTCACATATGTACCATACAGCGGATTGTGATTAGCCGGTATCATAGACACTTTTGATCAGATCAGATCTACTAGAGTCCAAAATAATAAAAGTATACAGAAAGTTTCTTCCCAGTAGTTTTTCACAAGTGAGTTTACTGGTTGTGAATGTTTCCTTGGTTGCTTTGTCCTCTGGTGGGTTGTGCATCGGTCCTCCTCACAGCAAACATATTTCTGTTACTGTGCTGCAGACAGTTTTTTTACTACAATGCCTCCTTCAATAAAATTTACGACTCCTAGAGTACCGATGGCAAATGTTGGCTTGTTTATTCAGCGCTTCTAGACAACAGAGACAGAGGAGAAAACCTTTGGTAAAATATGTCCCCAGTTACAGATAAATTCCTTGTGATTTTTGGTATTATCAGTTTTTAACACCATTCTGTGCTATGCCATTGGGTTAGCCTTTTCAAAATATCAGGTGTCAAAGGAGTCATAAACCAGATCCATTATAGGGTAATTCATGCATACAATATACTATGTGATTTGTTACTGCGCCAGATAGTACTCTAAAATTAGATTTTTACTATTAAGCTATTACTGGCTATAACAAGGCCATACGGTCACAAACTAAAAGCAAAGTCTATATTCAGAATAACTGATATCAGGAGAAAGGATAATCAGGTCTGTAAACCGATCTTAATTTTCTTCAAAGGATTCTCCAGTGCATATTACTGTGCTCATTTCTGATGAATCCAGAAGAAAGTAAAATGTGTGGCTCTTTATGCATCTTTCATATCTCTTTCTAGCCATTCGAGGCCTCTTTTATATGCTAGCTGACGTCATTCTAATCTCATAGCAAATAATTTTGAATGTTTTTCCCAAATGATTATCAAGACAGAATGAAGACTTCTTAGGTTGTGTGGAATTCATGGTGTACTGTGGCTCAAAGTAGTTAGATTCCAAAATGTCCAATAGGCAACTTCTCATAAGCAATATCTACAACTTCAACCCAGTGACTAGATACTGATCAGACTCATGACCTAACAGCAATGGCCCACGCAATAACTGCCCTTACAGTTGACAACCCTGTTCTTGACGGTCTAAGAAGCGATGTGTTACCCAGACCAGCAGTTTCAAAGTGCAATGACTACTGAACATGAGAGGATTAATCCGAAACATATATTCTGCATAACTGTGTAATAAGTCAGTCATAATGTACAGACAGACCTGAATCCCAAAGTGTCACACAGATGCAAGGTGTAGGGCTCTTGTTTCACCTTGGAGGGGATCACACTGGTAAACAGCCATTGACATTGGCTGTGAGGAGTTTACAATCTGAGAGTGGGTAAAGGGTTTCATCAGGTCGTTGTCCTGAATGTGTGCACGTACTCAAGTTGAAGATCAAACTTTATGGACGGACTTCCTGGTTTAATTATGAAAGCCCACGAATGGCATCTATAACTGCGATACCACTGGTGATTGCCACAAAGACGGAACTCAGAGTTTAAGTTCAAAGGTTAAAGGAGCCTGCATCATTCACTGCTTACTGGAAACCAAACAGTGCTGAACAAAACAGGAAGAGGAGTTGATTAGATATGGAAGTTCTTTGTTGATCATAGTGTTTGTATATTATATTATATATGCAGTATGTATATATATAGATAAATATATATATAATTCAAATAAAAAACTGAGGACACGGCCACACACTCAAACACAGTGTAAACAGTAGCAGTAGAGTGTAAACAGCAAAGCTGTTTGTGTACAAGGCCCTTGTTGATCACATGCTTTCCAGAACTTTCTACCGTCCCTACTCACACCGATGGATCCCACATGATCCATCAGGTGCTTCTCTGGACATGGGCTGCTGCTCTTGCGTGCGTGTGCTCAGTGAATGCAGGCTGTCTCCAGTTCCGCTGTTCCTCCGTGGGAGATGGGGCCTGGCAGATGGATCCTCCTGTTCTGTTTGCTCACTCCCTGCCCTTTGGACGCCGCACCCTGGCTCTGTTAACAAGATTGGCAAATATGTCTCACAGCGGCAGAGATACCGCGGTCCTCCCAATACCGAGTCTCTTCCGAGCAGAGCTCTGATAAGGTTGGCACGGGGGTGGGGGGGAGGGCAATGAAATGACTCCTCTGTTTTTCAGCACACAAACGCTCCTTATCCTGCAATTCCGTTACGGTGTGCAAATAACCTCTCCAGGGTGCATCATTTCTATCCCGGTGTCTCTCTAGGTCACACACACTTGCACTGTCCTATGTAATGATGACAATAACCTACACTATAATCTTATTGACTCAGGGCCTCGCACTCTGATTTTAGTGCCATATAAAAATGTTAAATCCTTTCAGTACTAACCACAGGCCATCCTTTGAAGAGTTTTGAAGAGTTACATGTCATTTCAACAGTCTTGCTCCGACATGTTATACTTGTGGCCTTGTTTTTTTTTTTTTTTTTTATACAAAAAACCCTGCAACACATTAACAAACAACAAAAACGTATGTAACGTCTTAAAAAAAGACCTGAATTGCATGTGGCCTTTCTGAGTATGAAGTATGAAATAGAAGTATGAAAACAACTGGTGTACACTTTGGTTGAATGAATGAGATGAGAAAAGTTGACAATAAAGCTTTTAATACAAATTCCATTGCAAATATACACTTATTTAAGTTCACACCTCCAATTTAAACCATTTACATGTATTTCAAGTCTACTCGATCAGACTTTGTGGGGTCAGCAGAGCAGGTGGTATCCACAATAAAAACAAACACAGCCATAACAACATTACAGAACACAGGTTAATATTTATATATATTCATATCTTTGTTAATCTCTTCATTCTGTTTTGTTTTTTTAGTTTCCTTTTTACAAAAGCGCAGAAAGCAGCAACTCTTCAAATATCTTTGACACAAGCAGTCCTTATGGGTGTTGATTTGAAGTACCCTGTTACAGCTGTTAGCCACAGTTAGAGTCTCTGTTGTTGGGTGGCTCTGGTCAAAAGACTAACAGTCGGCCATTTTCATCTCCTTTTTTCAGGTCCTTAGTATTCTTCTTTGATTGACATTGGCATGGATGGTGACACTAGGCCTCCACTACTGCTAGTCACCATGGCAACATTCCCTGGCATAGTGGAGCCAGGTGGAGTGGGTGTTGTTGTGGAGGCAGGCTGCTGCTGCATCTTCTTTTTATTCACCTTCCTCTCTTTTGCACGTCGATTCTGGAACCAGATTTTTACCTATGTGGGAAATATGACATGTCAGCAAGAAGAATGCCTCTCAAAGACCATACAGTTTGTATATTTGCAGGGATATCTATGTAAAGAAAACATTAAACTTTTGTTTATAAATGATATAGTTATATCAATCGTTATATGTGTTATTTAAATATGTTTATGAGTGAATACATGGTATGAGGGACAGAGAGAGAGAGAGAGAGAGAAAGAGAGAGCGAGAGAGAGACAGACTCATGTTGGATCTGCAGATGCAGACGGAGCGAAATGGAAGAAGACATAAAGAACGGCTGACCTGTCGCTCCGAGAGGCTGAGTGATGTGGCCAGCTCTGATTTCCTTCTTATGGTGATGTAACGACTGTAGTGGAACTCCTTCTCAAGCTCCAGACGCTGGTGGTCTGTGTACACCACCCGATACTTATCTTTTGTCCTCGTCTTACCCCCTGGATCAAAATGAAAACACGCCATCGTTAATGAAAACTATCAAACCCATCTTCAGGTATTACTCATTAATGGTTCCAGCTACTACACTTGTTTGCCATTCAAATTCACTAAAGATCGGAACTCAAATTTGCATGTAACTGAGGTGCCAGCCTCTCTCTTTTTCATAGTGTAAGTCCTGAAAACGGACTAAAGGGCAAAGCTCTTTCTGCTCCATTTCTTACAATATCTCTCTTAAAAGGTACACACACACACAGTTTTTTTAAAAATCCAAAATGATGATAATGGCATGGCACTCTATGTCAAAAGTCACTTATTCTGTCTTTAGGGCACAGGGGACATACGTGTCAACAGCGCCTGAGTTAAAGATTAAAACATATCTGAGTGGGAGGAGAGAGGCACACCTATTGAGGGCGCCAGCCATACTGAGAGGATATTCAGCCCATTAGGCTTTCAGTCTCCACCAGCACCCGTCCACCACTAATTAACCCTTTTAATCTCTCCAAATGATTCACTTCTCCGGGTGTCTCTTTTGAGGGTTCGCTCTTTACAAAATGTTTTGTTTGTTCAAGCTGGCCTCTCCTTAATGTACGTTTTGATGTGGAGCCCACCACAGGTAGATGGAGGTGGTGTGGCCCTTATGAAGGGCCCGCTGATCGGGTCGGCTCCCGAGGGCCATGGGTAGTTAGACAGCAGGCAACATGATAGTTGGGCTTAATGAAGGAAATCTCCAGTTTATGTTTTTACTCTGTGTGATTCCATATTTCTGCCTCTTGTGCCATGAAACTCTCAGCAGAGAGTAGACTTCCTTAAATGAGCATCTATCGATGTTCCCCATGTGGACTGCTGTCACGCTCTCTCCCTCTCTTTCGCACGCGGGCGCGCACACACACACACACACACACACACACACACACACACACACACACACACACACACACACACACACACACACACACATATAACTTAGATTGCGTTCCCTCCCATGTATGATTTAAGGGATACCTTTCATTGAATTCATATGTATTTTTTCTTGAGGGTGTCACAGATATCTGTCTATGACATCATCACGCCTAAAGATAAATGGCAGTGCTGGTGAAGCTAATGAGATGTTCATGAGAACGAATGTAGGTGGGCTGATATGATAAAGTGGCAGGGCTCTTGCCTAGGGTTAATCTATAACATAGGCCATAAAATTACCTGTCTGGGACAACAAGATAACATAGCAAAGTGGGAAGGCAGATTTCGGGGGGAAACTAGTTTTCCGGGTTTCCCAATGTTTCCAAGTTAAGTGATTTGTTGGGTCCACCCAATTTGATGATGATTCATTGATGTTAATTAACTGATGATACATTTGTTTAAAAACAAACTCACACCAGTGGTTGTTGCCCTTTAAAATAATAAGATATACCCCTGAAAATATTGAAAATAAGCCATGCCGTTAAATTACTGTGGCTGGCAATAGACATAAACTAAAACACTTCAAGGACTACATGCTGGTCAACCACAGTAATGGAAACACACTCTTCCTTAGCATACAAAATTCACAGAAGAGGTATTCAAATTATTCGAATAATGCGTCCCCTCTTTTTTGGGCCCACGTGAAAGCATAAGGAATAATTTATCATATGTAGCACATTCCTAGTTCCCTGCCCTGCTGCCAACGTGTAAGATCCTCCCACCTTCTTATTGTCCCCGTGGAGTCAGAGTTAACAAATGACGCCTCGAGACATCCTTGTAAAACATGAGAACAAGACAAATCTCTGATTTACATGACAACACTCTTCAAGCCGTGTCTCTTTCCCTCCGCTCACTCTCAGCTTACTGACTATATGCGCCTGCAGACTTCTTCCCTACCACCCGAAAAAATAAGGCCACTTAGCTGAAAGAGTGGCTGGATTAGATAAACAATGCTAACAAGCATTCATTTCTGAAGTGCATTTTTTAACATAGTATAGGTCAAGGATATATTTTTAAACGTGAGATTTTTTTCCCTTAAAAAATCTGCACAGTGCGCGCTGATGTGTATTGGCTGCTCTGTAACATATTGTTGCATTGTATTACAGGAATGTACATATTGCAAAAAATATTCTCAGACAAACTCATTAATCTACCATCACTGTTAACCAAAACTTTTCTAAAGACTCACTTGTATAGCATCACCTAATGCTATATTGAAAACCTGAAGAGAAAGCTTGGCAGCCCAAAGCTTCTTATTTACGGCGGATGCGCTGGACCAAATCAGGCATCAGTTTTCACATTTGACTTCGGTAGTGTGCGATTTAAGTAGTGGCATAAAACAGTCTTTCCTCCGTTTCGTCTGGGAAAAACCACGGGGTTTGTGCACGCCTACACAGCCCCAATCATGGTCTATGAATTGACAGGTGCGTTGGCTTTTATATGACAGTTTAGAGTTACGGCCACTTTCCTAAACATGCGAACATTTTTGACCAGGAGTCTTATATTTTAGGCAGTAGTAGGTGGATCGATAACAAGTGCAATTGCAAGATGAAATGATAAGCTTGTCACAAAGGTACCTGGGTTGGTCGGTGGTGCGTTTCGCCTCATCCAGTCGTAAGGATTTCTGCGCTGCGAGTTCGGAGAGAGCTGGCCAACATTGGTGTTAATGGAAGGTGGCAGAAGGCCAGGCGGCTGGACAGGAGAAAATTCGGGGGGAGTATAACTTATTTGTCCCGGGTTTGAAGTAGATGGAGCTGTCCCTGGCCCATACGGAGACCACTCTTCCCGCGGCGGTGGGTATGCTGGGCTCCAGGTTCCAGCCTGACTGTGATGAGGGTCATTGTTAATTCCCGGGACGTGATGGTATCCTGTAAAGTCCGAGTATTGTGGAGGGGCTGGTACGAAGTTCTGATGATTCAAATTTAGACTGGGGTGTCTAACAGTATTTGAGTACATACCGGGGTCCTTGTCCAAAAGATAACCAACGTACATCTTTCCGTGTTGTAACTCCAGCTCATGCTGCATCTACACCGTTCCTCCTGTCACTTCCCCAGAGTTTCTTTAACTAGGAGTAGCCTATCCTTTACCTGACCCGTCTGTCTGAATTCTGAAGGCTATAGTTTGCCAAGCTTGCTGCCAGTAAATTGGCGCTACTCTGACGTCAGCTTTATAGCTCTCACCTCCCTCCTTTGACTTCTGTCCATCAGGAATGATTTGCATTGGAGACAGTCCTGCATTTCAAAGGCGAACCAGCGCCAGCTTCAAAGTTGTCTCGGGGACTGTCAGACAGTCTTAGGATGGGTTGAAGATATTCACATTAGAAGGATATTTTAATATCCGTAAGAGTTAATTCATAAAACAAACTGTCACTCAATGATAATTGTTAAAGCAACAATTTTCTCTTCAGGGATATTGATTAGAAGGAATCACACACCATATGGAGCTGCATGTCATGCTGGTTTGAGAACACTAATGTTAAAATCCTTTAAGTTGCTAAATTATTAATTATAGGCAACTTACGAAGTTAGTTATTGTTAGGATTAAAGGTTACAATTGGTTACTAAAAACAGTTTATTAAAGCTGAATAATTAAATACATGACACAAGTCTTAATTTAAGTAAGTATTTGTGTTTTGCAAAACTCTCAATTACATTTTTCCTAGCGACAACGCGGCTCCATAGTGGCTTTGAGGGTGTCCTGGGACAGGCATTTCAAACAGATCTCTCAGGCGATATCACAAACCCACCCTGTGCCCAACTCTTTACGCCTCGTATGAAAGAGCTGAATCGGGCTTTATTTGAGCTAATGGATGATCTAAATGTTTAGGTTCCCAACGATGCAAAACCTGAAACGACTATTCGGGAACCATCATTTTTTCCCTCGGAATTGTAATTCCGAAACAGAAGTAAGATTTTTTTTCTGAAACTGTTAAAGTGAACGTGTTGGTCAAGAATGAACATCTGTCTAAAATAAAATGTAATAAAATAGAATAAAAGAAAATATTTTTCTCAATACTGAACTGTGTCTCACTTTCCAATAAATTACGCAATGTCAATTTTCTCATGTAATCTGGCATTCATTCAGTTTTGTATCTTTGTTTATGAAATCAGTTTACAATCTTTTAAAATAAAATAAAAAACAAATCAAATGAGTGATTGAAAGTATATTTTGTCAATTGTAATTTGTGAAACCCCTGAATTTTCACTGTATCTATTTCATTAAACACATATTTGCCTAAATGTGTTAATCCACTGTCTGATATCCATTCCATTTATGAGAAGACGACGCTTTAATTCCGTCACTAGCCTAATGATAGGCTAATTGCACTCAAACATGTTCAAACCTCTAATATAAACACAGATTAGGCAGTACGTTTTAGTTTCAGCTCCTGCTACGTGACATGATCACTGAGAAATCAAACCAAATTCATTGTTGACATTTTTAATAAACTGTAGTAACTGTCACATTTGTCTCATCAGCCAATGAAATATTACACCAATATTGTGTGTTATATATTCCTGTTTTAGCCAGGCAGCTATTTCTTTAAACTCAGATCTAAAATATATTGTTACTATTGTATAAAATATATTGTTGATGATAACAAATAACAAATAACAATAGCAATTCGATCTTGACTTAAGTTGAATCATATGCTCTAACATCAGTCCTGTCTCCTAAAAGATCAAGATAATAGAGAAATATGTGGGAGAACATGGGATGCATGGGGAGCAAGGGGGGAGTTCAAAGTGGCTGAGGAAGACTTGAAAGTGTCAAGTCACACTTCACAACTGGGTGTGACTTCCTAGTCAATGCAGGGTGCCATGGAGACACTGGGATGACCTCTGTGTTGTGGGGACAGTGATAGTCAGTTATTCTTCTCTGTCTGATGGTCTTGAGTAGAGGAAGTGAAGAGTGCTTTGCATCAGATGAGACAGGGAACTATATGTTGACAAATCAACAGCACCATACAGCCATCAGCATTGTATGATGCACAGTACAGGCATGCTTTTCAGAATAATATATCAAGTCAAACTGTTTTATATGTAGTAATATGTATGACACTCTAAAATGTACGACTGCACAAAATTATCATAGTAAAGTATGACAGCAAGTGCATCTTTACACGTTTTCATAAACGTTTTTACAGAGTGAACATTTTGCCATTTTCAATGTATCAGTAATGTAATACTGTATTGCCAAACCACGGGGTTAATGTTGGAGATAGAGGGTTAAGAAAATATTTGTATTCAATATGTTGAGCACGGAGAATATTGTTTGGTATACAAAACCTCAACAACACCACCAACATTTGTTTTTATTGTCAGCAACAAAACATAGGGAGTTTAGTTTATATAGCATGTAAGCCTGTTAAAAGGGTCAGGAACATTTTGGCAGGTTAGTATTAGGACCAAGGAATTCCCTAACCGCATCCTGTACTTCCAACTTATGCCACCATGTCACTAGACTGCTGACAGTCGCAAAACGTTCATCAGACACATACTAGAGAACATTGAAATTATCTTGAGGAGAATGCGCTTCTCTAGGGATTGGTGAGGAACGTTTGGCCGCAAGACCGGCCTTTAAATACCGTAAATCCGAGCAAGAGAAAAAAAGTAATGCATTTTTTCATTTAAAGAGGCCCTGTGTGACTTCGTACCAACAAAAGATAATCTCGATTATTTTTGTATTTGCTTTTAAGCATCTTGTGCTCCAAGTGCTTGTCCCACATCCTAACCCATTCAACCTGCCCCATATCCCAATCCATGACATCACATGCAATAGCTTGGAGCGTAAGCTGTTATTTTATATTATACTTTCACGTTGTCACGTTTTCATTTCTCTCATATAACATCTTCATACTGTAGAACATGATACATTGGCAAAGTCTGGGCATCAAACCAAGCAATCAGATTTCTACTTTCTAAGTCCTACTTACAAGTGTGCCAACTGTATGATTGTTACAAGCTGCCACAGACAATCAAAACGTGTTTAATGTGGGCTGTGATATAGAATGATAATTCTGAGTAATTTATTCCATGACTCTAAATTTAGCCTTTTAATGGTTTTGGCGATCCTGGTCGACCAAAGAAGAATTTGGATATTAGTTTCGATGAATGTACCAGTTCGTATTTTTTTTTTCTTTTTTTTTTTTCACTGACTTAAAGGCTACCGTCCCTTTATGGGTGGGCAACGGGTTCCTCTAACAACCAACAATATATTTGGCGGCTGTTGGAATGGGTCAGCGGTAGGTGGAGTGGAGTTGTAGTGGATAGGGATTCTCTAATAAAATACATCAGGGTCTATGACTTGGACCTCACAGCTAACTTTGGGACAATACGTAAATCCCTCAAAACGTCCACAGGCAAATGCGAATGGGAAGGAATATCAAAATGATTCAATTCCTAGTAGTCGTTCAATTAATTTGCATTTTATAATGTTCTATGGCATTTCACCAAAAATAAGGTCAGCAACGGAAAGTGTTAACGGCTGCCTACATTGGATTGTTATGGCATAACATTGTGCACAAGTAGCTTAACCTGCACTTTACGTGTCGAGAACGCTTCCCTCCACTCATATACGTCAAGGCCGCTGCTGAACATTGAACTGCGGGCCCAGAGCTTTGGTTGCATAAGATTATCAAGGTATGCCTAAAATTCCTGTCTAGTCTACTCGTATGTTTGGAAACGATGCCCTTGCCTTTTTATCACAAATGCTGAAATATCACGTTGATATAAGCAATTTCGCATTCAGGTGTGAATGGCTAAACGATTGTAGCAGCTCAAGCAGCATCACCAGACGCGTAGCCTAGTCTTAGGTTTGGCCTATTTGTCCCTTTCACTGTGAGCATAATAATAATAATAATTGTCAGATTTTATGGGCACACACTGCAACTCACACGTGCATTTATGGAGGCGACACAGGACACACACACACGCACACGCAGGCCTGAGGTCGCTGTGAATTTGATCTCTGCAGTTTCCCATCCTGGACCGTCCTCCCTCCAGGACCCCCTGGAGCAGTGGGCAGGTTTTAAGCGCCCGGGGACCAAGTGAAGTGAACCGTCCATCTTGGTCAGGGGCGGACAGGAAAGTGTTCTGTTCTTTTGCATGCTTTTCTGTTGGGGTTCTTATGGGAGGAAACCCATTGTGAACACGGGGAGAACATGCAAACTCCACACAGAGCATGTTGACATGACTGAAGTAGCATTTACTGTAAGGTATGAATCTGCACCTCCTTGCAATCGACATACTCTGATACCATGTTCTATTTTAACCAAACCCGAAAGAGTTATTCCTGGGATAACCCACAGCAAGGCCATTTGATTAGTAATGTTATTTGTAATAATACACTAGATCCATTGACGCGTTTGTTTTGCAAGATAGGCCTACTAGCTTTAGGTTTTGTTAGGCTGTACCGTCTTTTCACACAATTGTGTTTTTATTTTAATGAAATTATGGTTTAAGGTGTCATTGAATTAGGCATTTGATAGATGCATTTAGATTATAATAGCATTTGGAACATAAGCAGGGATGAAGTGGCTGAATTGGTACTGTATATTTGTCTCAGTTTTTTTTTCCATCAGCAGTGGCCTGACTCACTGTGGCCATCGTGTGGCAGAAACAGGTATAGACACATTTGCTTTTTGAAGGGTGAAATATACTGTATTGTATCATAAGTAATAGTTGTTATAGGTAGGTTTATCAAACAGGGGTACTGTGTGAATGGCAGACTGCAAACATATCCACTCTGAGACACAATGGAAATCTTGACAATCATGAAAACTCTCCTTTTTCAAGCTTCCCCCTCCCCCTTATTTGACTGGAAAATGCCTTTCATTGTGGTTGGTCTCCATTATAGCTTGCAACATTTTAAACCTTGCAACATTTTAAACCTTTCTCACATTTGATCAATTAATGTGCAGTTCTAGTGACAGACCGCACATAATGTAGCCTAAACTACAGTGCTAATAAGGGCTTAAATCTGCCTCTTATTGGTTTTAGTGTTCACACACTGAAAGTGCTAAATTATTTTAGTTAGACTACATTTGTCTGCATTTGTTTACGTCTAACAGAATCACTCATCACCCCATATACCATAAACATACAGCAGGCAGTCAGATACACACACACACACACACACACACACACACACACACACACACACACACACACACACACACACACACACACACACACACACACACACACACACACACACACACACAGACAAACACACACACATACACACACACACACACACACACACACACACACACACACACACACACACACACACACACACACACACACACACACACAAACACACACACACACACACACACACACACACACACACACACACACACACACACACACACACACACACACGCTCCCTCCTGTAGAACTGATGCACTTCCGCAGGGCCATATGTTCTAAGGGGTCCCACAGTGAGACAGATATGATGACTAGGCAGCTCATCAAAGGCATGTAGTATGACCCTGCAGAAAACCTTGTGCTTGTCTGTGCGGAGATTCCTGTTCAAACTGTAAGAACAGTATTTGTATGTGATTGCGCTTTACACAGTATAGTAAAATCTCATTTTTTTTCCAGTCAGGTTTTTCAGATAAATCTGAACATAGGGTTTGGCACAGTGTTAGATTTTAGATAGTTCTGTATCTTTTTAAATGTAGACCAGAGACAAAAATATAATGAAAATGGCCAAATGCTGCATGTGCACACTGAGTTTGATTTGACAGTTTCTGGTACAGGTGCACACAGGCCACATTCACCATTTTGTTTTCTGCCTAAAAAGATAACTGCTAAATATGGTGTGTTCATAATATTAAGAGTGAGAGTGTGATGGAGAGAGAGAGAGAGAGAGAGAGAGAGAGAGAAAGAGAGAGAGACAAAGAGCACATCACTCAATACGTTTACATGATGGCATAAACCCGATTTTGGCCAAAGCCCGACTTCTCTATCCATGGGGGGTTAACTGCGTTATCTCACGGTACTTGTCCGAAAGCATCCCACTACAATAGTTGACGCTGTTTTTTCATTACAGCTAATGCGCAAAAGTTGTTGTTGTCCAGTTGTAATCTTTCAAAAGTTACAAGCGCGCGTTGTCCGATTTCTAACCAAATCCGATCACTTATCTGGGGGTGTAAATCTGATTTCAGTCGGACACAGGAAATCTAGATTTGGGGAGTTACATGAAATAGATCTTCGATTGAAACCCGACTACGCATGAAAACTGGACACATGTAACCGCACTGACAGACATGCATCTAACAAGGCCACAGAAAGATTCAACCTCTGTGGGAAATATTGACATAACAAAGACTATAATTAATGTGTCAACCAAAGAGAAGTTTTCATTTATTGTGGAGGTACATATGGTTTAAGATTATAACAAATTATATTTTTTCTAATTATTGGTCCTTGAGGGCTTGTAAAATTCAATGGAGACTGTCACAGGCGTAGGTATTTTGCCTGTATTTTCCTTTGCAAAACACATACTGAGCCTCTGTGTTCAGATCTGTGAACTGTGCTGTGCAACATTCCCTGATAAACATTATCTCCAACATTCTCAGACCCAGCACACATTTAGTTACATGGACATAGAAATGTGCCTTTTTTCCCACCAATACCTCACCAGTCTGCAAATGAGAAGAACGGATATATTTTATATATCCTCCACTGCCGCACTTACTTAGCTTCTTTCCCTCCTACTCTTTCTTCATCCTCCCCTTCCCTAGCCTCCCCTTTCTGCCCCTTTCTGCCCCCAAAAATCCCACAAATAAATAGAAAGCCCTAACTCAGCTGCTGGCGAGCACCATGAATTTTCTAGCCATCCACTCACATCCTGAGTCGGGAGAGGAAAAATAAGGGGGGAAGCCAAGATTGAAAACAGATGCAGCCAGTCTCTGCAGGAGAGAGAGAGAGAGAGAGAGAGAGAGAGAGAGAGAGGGAAAGAGGGAAAGAGGGAGTGAGAGAGAGCTTTTTCAGCAGAGCTGCAAACCCTGAAAGAAAGACATATGTCTGACTCTCCCCATCAAACTGGGGCAAAGTTATCTTCTTTCTGGGATTTAAAGGAGACTTGCAATCAATTGAGATATATCAATCCGTTTGTGACATATTTGGATGTGGTTTTTGAAGAAGTGTGTATGGCTAGTTTGCTAAAAATTGAAGCTCTGTTCTAAAAGGCAATGTAAACAGGACAGCGGTTATCATCTTTTGTGAACTGTGGCGCTTTGAGAAGTTGTGGGAGCTGCCTTGGACATTCTGAGCTTTGGTGATTCCTCACACTGTTAAAATTTCCAGACGGTTCCTGCAGTGAACAGGAAGACATTAAAACCAGTCGCAGAGCTCCTTTTGGTAGCCCTGAGGATCTTATGTGCTTCATGTAAGAGGTATGATGAATCTTATTTTCTCTGTAGTTTCTTTCTCTCTCTCTCTCTCTCTCTCTCTCTCTCTCTCTCTCTCTCTCTCTCTCTCTCTCTCTCTCTCTCTTTCTCTCTCTCTCTCTCTCTCTTTCTTCTCCATACCATCTCTCATGTTGGTCAATGATGTGTTTTGGTAATGTAGGCAAAGAAATGTTGTTTCATTAAGTGCTATGTGATCATATGTTTACAATGGTCAATTGGTTCTCATGTACGCCTTTGAGGAATTTCCTGGAATTTCCATTTACTCCAATGCACTCACCAAAGAATGCAAAACAATGGCTACCATAATGTCCTGTCTGCAAGATAAAGAGTCCTTCTGTCAGCGACGATAAAGTGAATGTACTCCATCAATTGTCTTTCACTTCAATTTCAAAAACAAGACACCTTAAAAATGTGTTCTTATCGGGAGGCAATGTAGCTCACACAGTAGCCTTGACCACATTCGGGCTTGAAGCTCAAGGAGGTCACAGGATCGAATCCGACCTGATGCCATTTCTCCTGTCCACTTCTCCCTATCATTTCCTGTCCAACTCTTAGCACTACTCTATCCATTAAAGGCATAAAAGGCCAAAAACAAATCTTAAAAAATAAATAAATAAATATGTTCTTATGTATGAATAAACGTATTCTCTCCTAGTGTTCACACAACCGCACACACAGAATTGTAGACATTGTATAGACTGAAAATTTAAAACATGGAGCTTTCAAAGAAAAGAGTGATTGCTTGCAAGAGGCAGCCTTCCTCACTGGGGTTGCTGGTCGCTGCCATGACCAGTGAATCATTTAATTGCAATAACAGATTGGAAGCACAGCCGTCTCAGTCTCCTGCTGCCCCGTGTTTACACAGAGATCCAGGTTCTCCAGCACAGGACATAGGGGCGTCTGTGTGGAAATGAAGTTGGAGAGCCGTGTCAATAAGAACGAATTCAAAATACATATATGTCCTTCCCTGTGTTTTTATTTTCAGAGCAAGGACTTTCTGGCAAGTCCATTAAATAGATTATCCAGCCTGTGACTTTTTTTTTGTAGAAAACCACATCCAAAATGCCTTCAAGTGAGTTACGTTGGATTGTAAAAACAGATGCCCGCCTTAAGGCCCCACCACAGTTAACTGTGGAGCCTGACCAGTAAAAACACCAGGGGCTGTGACAGGAATGGAATTGGAATTATGTTTGGTATACAGTTACATAACAGCAGATTTTTAAGTTTTTAAGATTGTGCTGTTATTCAGCAGGTTTGTCCATTTTCATTATTGAAAATTGTAGACGATGTGCCCCCAAGAGGATATAGCAAAGCTTTAAATGTCTATATCACTTTCATTTGATCTTTTCAGAGTGCTACTTGTTAGTGATGCTGCCTGCGTCCATACACAGAGCGAATGCAAGGCCGCTATGGTGACCTAGCCTGGTCACTGTGGAATGTTCTGGAACTGAGTTGACTTCAGCCTCAGGACAGCAGCTCTTTTGGGGGAGACATGGAGAAAGCCATTATCAGGCATAATTTATCCAGAGTGAAGCAAAACAAAGCTCTGAAAAGTCCCTATTGAGTCATCGCAAAGTAGTGAAGAATATGCCAGAATCATCAAAAGATAGCATCCTGTCTGGTGCCTGTCTGGGGTCGGCCTTTCCAACAGCTGTAGCATAGCACAGTTCTGCTTACTTTAAGCTGGCGTGTCAGGGCATGCTAGGTCAATGCTCTGCTCTTCAATATAGTTAGTCATTCATACACCCACATAAGAATACCATTTGGCCAATTTGTCAAGATCCCTCAACTTGTGATAACCTCAACTAGTGCAGGGGTTTTCCCATCTAAAACATCACACCAGAAATGAAAGCAATATCCTGTGAGAATGTCTTGGAATTAATATGTTGGTCCTTTACAATCTTTCACAATATTTAGAACAAACCCAAATGTTTGTTTTTGTTATTTGCCTGACAGAGAGTGCTTTATTTGGACTGTGCTAATCCTCGGTCACATTTTTGTGACAGGATGTGTGTGTTTTTCTTTTACTTTTAAGTTATTTATGGGAACCATTTTAGTTGCAGATGCCTCGTATTTTATGACAAATCAGGAAATGATGTTTAATCATCTTAAACGTTTAATCTGTACTGAATGACTAAGTGTTCCTTTGCAGTATTGCTTCATTCCAAAGTTTAAGTGGAGTCGCGCCATTGGAGTTTTCTCTCATTTTGTTTGCAGACTGAAAGTCTCCCTATAAGCAAATTATTTGGTATCAGATGTGGCAAACTAACTTAACATTCTCGGTTTGCTTTCCTACAGTAAAGTAGAGCTCTTAAGATTGAATTGAACTGAATAGAATCTATCTGAGTTGTTTGCCAATGAAAATGCCATGTACATGGGCGCACTTGGCACCACGTTTGTTTGAAGCTTGGATGTCAACTGTTCTCTCGTAAAAAAAACTTTATGTGAGGAGGCAGGAGCTCCCATAGATTTACAAACCGGTCACACAGCAGTGATGGTGGTGAGGTTTTGTCTGCAGGTCCTCCCTCCAATGCCCCGTCTGCTCTAGAGCTTTTCATAAAACGCTGGACGGCATCCCTGACATCTTTGGCTCCGTACCCTGCTGGCTGTCCAAGCTGGATTATACCAGTTTCAAAGGAGCCATCTAGCTCCCCCTTTTTTCCAGCGAAATCAAAGAATGCAGAGCCAAAGTTGTACTCCTGAACTAAAGGTAGGGAAAATAACAAGTCTTCACATTGGGACAGAAGTCGTCAGAAGATTCCCTTTTCCACAGATTTTTTTTACAGATTTACTTTTCTGAAATTCACAAAACTGAATGGCTTGCTAACTTGAGTTCTACTGTCTACTTATTCATCAGGCAGTGGAGATGAGCAGTGTGCAGTGAATATCAGGCTGTAGTGTCCAGTGTCCACACGCATTGTCCTCAGGTTTTGGAGCTACTTTAGAGGCAAGAGGCAGGAGTCAGAGGCAATTCAATATGTGTGTTATGAATGCAGAGAGAAGCACCAGCTGGGGCGACTCTTACCCAGATGCTGTTGAGTCTTGGCGGCCAGTCAGTGTCTTGGATGCTCCAAACACCAAATGCTATTTGAGCACCTCTCTATCTTCCTGTCTGTTTTCTTTTCTCTCTCTCTCTCTCTCTCTCTGTCTCTCTCTCGCTCTCTCTCTCTCTCTCTCTCTGTCTTTGTGCTTTGTGTTCTTTGATCTAAGTTTAATTGCTTCCAGAGCCGGGGTTCTCTCTGTTCACCCCCCCCCCCCCCCCACCCCCCCTTTAAAAACATCACACACAGAGTTTGGTATAACTCAAAGGGCCTATCGCTGGCTCTGTGTGGTGCCCAATGCCTCATAAAACCCTGGAGCTGGGAGGGAGCAGCTCGGCAAGGTGGCCACAGAATATTCTGGATGACCGCACGAAGTCTGCACTTTTTTTGTCCATCCATTTTTTTGGTTGTCAAGAATTCAAAACAACTCCCACATGAGCACGTTGTGCT
This sequence comes from Sprattus sprattus, assembly GCF_963457725.1. NCBI lineage: Eukaryota > Metazoa > Chordata > Actinopteri > Clupeiformes > Clupeidae > Sprattus > Sprattus sprattus. The sequence continues at coordinate 70,238,857 of NC_137920.1, forward strand.
TACTACAGGACAGTTGCCATGGCCACTGCGAACCCATTTAACATGATCACTTTGCCTTTACCATCCAAAAGAAACATTACAATAGCTTTTATTGATGACATAGACACTCTTAAATTGTTTTTGCAAATGCAGCAATGAAGTTGACAGCAAAGTTTGTTGTTACAGGACAATCCATTGCCAATCATCTCTGCACTATGAGGAGCTGCTGGGACAGTGGTTTTGGGGTGTTCTTTGCAGGTAAGATCTGCTTGACCAGGGAAGACTAGAAATGCTGCTCCAATGAATTGCACTGGTGCATTGCGTGACCAGCCGTCAGCCTCTTCTTCCCTTGTTGAAAAGCAACTTAAAGTTCAAATGAAGACCTATACATAATTTGAGACCACACTTCAAATCTCACCTGGCAAAACAGAGCTGCTTAGATTTAGTAGAACGACATAAACATCATTTACCACAGATATCTTTTAGGTAAAAATCCTCTTTCTCTCCCTCTTCAATCATCAGTGTTACTGCAGCTCTGCCCGGGGGGATGGAGCCTTGAAACCACCCCCAGTAACCCAGAGTTCGTTCTGGCCCCTAACTCCTCCCTGACGGTGGTCTGCTCCGGCTGGACTGAGGTGACGTGGATGACGCCCCACGACTCTAACCTGGCCCTGGACGGACTGGACGTAGATGACCAGGGCACCTCCAGCATCCTCCAGCTGACCAACGTGACGTGGATGCACACAGGGCTCTATGTGTGTGAGGAGCCCGCCGCACGGGAAACCAAGGAGATCTCTGTGTTTGTGCCAGGTAATTCACACCTAGACGGAAATTAAAAGTATATATACAGTATATTTCTGACAAACACACATGCACAATGCTCCTCACACACGTATTGATTGATGTATATTTTGTGACACGTGAATGCTACAATTTGATGTATTTTTCTATGTATCACTGTGTTTTATATCCATGTATACTCACGACGGACCCCAGGGAGACTAGCGAGCATTCTGTGGAAGCTAATGGGGATCCAAATTAATAAACAAAAACACACACACACACAAACACACACATACATATCTGTATATGTGTGTGAGTGAGTGTGTTTGTTTGTGTATATTTATGGTTACATATTGTATAGACATGCAATATTGATAAACTGCAATGTCTGCAGATCTATTGCATGAAATCTATTTCATACAATATTGCTTTTATTTTTGCTATTGTGTGTTTAAGCAGTGATCTAAATGTATTTCAGGTTGTCAGAGCCCATAACATTGTCTAAATCGAAATCAGTCACATGCTAAATGAGGGCAGAGGCCACGTTCAAGGGTCTGAAATCCGCCTTTACCTCCTCCTTGCGTAGACCCAGAGGTGTGGTTTGTCTCCGCGGGTTCATCCCTTGTGATGAAGGAGGGCGAGGAAGGCACCATCCCCTGTGTGGTCACGGATCCCCGCATCAATGTGACCCTGTATGAGAAAAGCAGCCAGACGCCCATCCAGGGACGGTACAGGCCCAGCGAGGGCTTCACTGCTGCCCTCAACGACACCTCCTACGTCTGCAGAGGGGTCCTGGATGGCCGAGAGAAGGAGTCCCGGGTGTTCTACGTTTTCAGCATCGTAGGTCGGTAGTTTGGTAAAGTACTATACCGTTGCGTTGCTTCATAGTAGCAGACAGTGAGGCACATTCATGAATATGCGACACACCTGCGTCTACAAAGAGCACTTACAGTGTTTATACACTTACATGTTTTATTGCTTCTAGTTCCACAAAGCATGGATGCCTTCATAACTGCTTCGAAGACCGTTGTGAAAGAAGGCGAGCCACTGACCGTTAACTGCACGGTGAAAGGGGCAGAGATTGTTTTCTTTGAATGGGACTACCCTCGAGAGGAGGTTGGTGAACATAATGTTAGCCAATAATTTCAGTACGTCTGTACGGGTTTCATGGCAAAATACACTGCAGAGTTTGAGCGTTTTGGATGCGAACAGCTGAGCTACATAACTTGCGCTGTGTCCCTCAAAAATTGACAGAAAACGCTTGAGCCACTGACGGACTTTCTGCCAAGTCGAGACACTCTGCGCTCCTGCCTAAACATCGCCAATGCCACACTTCAGGACTCCGGCAACTACGTGTGCCGTGTCAATGATACTATGGAGGGTCATTCAGCAGTAGACAACATCACCATCACTGTATTACGTGAGCTTTGTCCCCAGTCAGAAAACATAATTAATTTTTGCTGTGCATTCATGTCAGAAGAATAATGTTAAAGTATACATAAAACAATGTAATACAGAGAGAATGCTTAAAACATTATAACAAACAGATACAGCACATGTATGATATGAGAAGGAACTTCAGCGAGGAATGTAGCTGAGCTTGATCTATGCCATATTTATTGAACCGAAATGGTCTGTCTCTTCAGAGAGAGGCTTTGTTCGACTGGACACCGATCTTCCGGTGAACATCTCTGCCCAGCTTTACGAGAACGTAGAGCTGGTTGTGCCCATCGAGGCGTACCCTGCTCCTAAGGTGCGCTGGACCAGAGACAACGAAACTCTCAGTAGCGACTCTGTGACAGTGGCCACGAGGAAAGTGCATGGCACCAGGTGAGTTAATGTCCCTCTCTCAGATGATCAGTTCAGAAATCAACATTGATATAAATGAGTTGGCTTTACAATGAACAAAGAGAGTGATTCCCATGTGTTTGTGGTTTTTCTCCGGGCAGTTATGTGAGCATTTTGACTCTAGTAAGGGTCAGAATGGAGCAGAATGGCCTCTACAAAATCCATGTGTCAAATGAGGATGATTCAAAGGAAGTGACCTTTGACGTGCAGGTTAAGGGTGAGCTTTGACTGTATGAACCATAGACGTATAGAAGATTCTATATGTCTATGGTATGAACATTGCACACATCCCATCTGCACGTGGTGTACGTAGGAAATGTCAAGGTATATAGCAGACGCTTTTACCCAAAGCAACTTACAGAGTCACCTTGCAGTGGATGGGAATCTAACCCAGCTCTTCCACTGTTCCACCATGCCCTTCAATGTTGTAATGCAAATGATGTAATATGAATGCTGTAATATGAATGATGCTATTATATGAATGCTGTAATATGAATGCTGTAATATGAATGATGCTATTATATGAATGCTGTAATATGAATGCTGTAATATGAATGCTGTAATATGGATGCTGTAATATGAATGCTGTAATATGAATGATGCTATTATATGAATGCTGTAATATGAATGCTGTAATATGAATGCTCTTACTGGTGGATACTGTTGTTTATACTTGATAAATATCTACAGTGACAGACAAAAAGTATCCGTTTGACTTGACAGTAAAGCCCCCCCCCCCCCTCTCTCTGTGTTTTGCCTCGCTGCAGCTCCGCCTCAGATCACAGAGCTGTCAGACATCCATATGGACGAAGGCCACGGGGTGCTGTGTTCAGCCGAGGGTGTCCCCACGCCGTCCATCTACTGGTACAGCTGTCGGAGCTCACAGAGGTCAGCACAGGAGACTGGGGTCGCATGGGAAGCGAATGTGTCAAATTCAAATGTGCTCCTCTAGAGGTCAGCACAGCATGCACGTAACCAGTGAACAGCTTTGGGTGATGCTGAAGCCAGACTCTCAGTTTCATACACGCAGCATTTGTACAGAAATGAAACTTAGATGTTCCCAGCTGTTGTATGAGTATTGGCTTTAAAAACATCTGGAATATTCATTTCAATGAAGTTGCATGTGTTTGTTGTCTGCGGTCACTTTTGTGTTGTTACTGAACCACGTTTGATCACATCCTCTGTAGATGCAGTAATAAAACGACCCCTTGGAAGCTTCTCGTCCCCGACCCTGAAAACATTGACATCCAGACGAATGTGACCGAGGTGGTGGGCCGTGGCAAGAGCCGTGTGCGTAGCGTCGTGACTTTCCGGCACATGGACGACATCACCTCAGTGCGGTGTGAAGCACGCAACGACAGGGGCCGCAGAGCCTGGGACATCAAACTAGTGTCCAACTGTAAGTCTGTTGTGCCAACCTTCCATTAACATATAACCTTGCTTAACATTTACCCAACTTGGTTATATCTTTGTGAATAGATGAAAAGTGATTGATCTACAATTGGTCTAGACTCTACATGTTTTGTTCTATCTGCTGTACATACGTGTAACCCCAGCTGTCATCTCTGTGTCGGCAGCTCTTTCTTCTCAAGTGGCCGTGATGGCCGCTGTGCTAGCCTTGGTGGTCATCGCAGTCATCTTCCTCATCATCCTAATTGCTGTTTGGAGAAAGGTAATGATCCATCCTTATCCTACATAGACTGCAGCAATGATAGATTTCACGTCTGGTGTTCCATGATATCTCATGCCAGACATCCATCATCACAAATTACCAAGTTCATACAGGAAATTGGAGTGACGCCCCTAATTAGTGACAACGCAACCTATCCAATCACCTTTGCTCCCATACGCCTGCGCTAGTTTAAATCCTCCGGTCTCCAGGCCAAATTCACCCAGCTCTTGAGCTATGAATTTGCTTATTTGCTCCCTCCCTTTCCCCAGCTCCACCTGTCTAGATCTGCTTATAGTTAAAGGGGGATTTTCGTTAATTCCTGCTTGTCTTATTTATTGTGGCAGCAATTTACAGTGTAAATTGTATTTAATGCAGCTTCAGTTGCAGTTTTGCAGCTTTAACTTGCAGCAGCAGCTTGAGCAGATCTAGGGCGCCATGACAAAACATACTACCTTGTACTTACATTAATAAAATCTTATTTACTAATTCTGAGAGTTTCCAGTCTGAACTACATTTTGAGCACTGGACCTGACTAACAGCACATACTTTTGTTTAGAAACCTCGCTATGAGACCCGATGGAAGGTGATTGAGTCTGTGAGTTCAGATGGCCATGAGTATACATATATGGACCCTATGGCTCTACCTTATGATTCAGTTTGGGAAGTACCTCGTGACAGCCTTGTTTTGGGTAAGGACACAGGATGCAGGTTTTTCCCATGGTTGCACAATCAATACGTGCTCTGTGAACCTGGAAAATCATGCATGATGAAAGAGCCTAAGAATGAATTAGATCTTCTATACTGGCAAACTGGATGTCTGATTATGATGCGATACTTTGTCCCTTCAGGTCATACTCTAGGCTCTGGGGCCTTTGGGAGGGTGGTTGAGGCCACTGCCTATGGCCTGGGCCCCTCTCAGTCCACCACTAAAGTCGCAGTGAAGATGCTGAAGTGTGAGTGTTAGGCTATTAATACATCTGTGATCTACGTATTGTTTTTCTGACGACACATAATTGCATAAAGTGATGGCAACCCCTCTTCCCGTTTTTTTGTGTTTTTTTTGTTTTGTTAAACTTGCAGCTACTGCAAGGAGAAGTGAGACTCAGGCTCTGATTTCTGAACTCAAGATTATGAGTCACTTGGGGCCCCACCTTAACATTGTCAATCTGCTGGGGGCATGCACAAAGCGAGGTGGGCACAAGCCACCACAAATCATGTACACACTGCACTCAGTTTTAAGTTTAAAGTTTAAAGCCTTTGATGAAAGTACATTTTGTATTCTCTTTCACAGTTCACGAAAATTAAAAATATGTGTAATAGTATGTGCCAGTGGCCTGTTGTAATAATAATATAATTATTATATATCAGCATAATTAATTATGGCTTTCCAGTGTGCTAAGTCCTAAATGTGCATCTCAAATAATGCCTCTTTTATTCGTATCCAAGGTCCTATCTACCTCATAACTGAGTACTGTCGTTATGGTGACCTGACGGACTACCTTCACCGTAACAAGCACACCTTCCTACAGTACTACGCCGACAAGAACCGCAGGGACACTGAAATGTGCCTGGACAATGCAGACAGTGCAGGCATCACTCAGGGCAAAATGTATGAGAAACTATATGATGTTAATGTTCTATATAAATACCAGATTTTTGTGGACTGAGTCAAATATAAAGTATGATATTACTGTACATCAGTGTCTCCAGCATTCTAAGGATGGTGTTTGTCTATATTAAGTGTATTTTACATACTTCTTAAAAGTGTGCTCAAAACAAAAGCATGTTCGTCACGAGCATTTACGTGGCTGAACTGGTAGTGAAAAGCGGAGTTCCTGCTGTATGCTCCTTTGAGCACCTCTGCTACCTCCTGTGTCTCTCTTGCAGTGAGTCTGATGGGGGGTACATGGACATGGCCAAGGAGGACTCATTGGAATATGTGCCTATGCAAGAACTGACTGATACTATCAAATATGCTGAAATTGAACCTTCTGTTTATGAAACGCCCTACCAACAAGAAAACTACCAGGGACAAGGTAAATGACACAGGTGCATGAGTACAATTGCATTCATTCATCATCATTTCATGCCACTCGCATTTGATCATCATTGTCCCCCGAAAAAAACTTTGATCTGATGGAAAGCTACGAAAATGGTGCAAATGTTGCCCAACAGACTTCACAAACATGCAAAAAGAAAGACATTTGTAAAAATAGTTTCTGTAGGTTGGAAGTAGTGTGTAAACAGCAACATGTGGCTTTGCATTTGGAGAACAGCCTTATGAGACTTCCCCTTCCACACCTCAATGCAGTTGGTGCTAAACAGTGTGGAAGAAGGGGCCTCTACAAAGCCGCAGCTCAAACCTACTGTGTCTTAAAGTTGTTGGGTGAATTTCAACACTTAAACTGGCCAGATGGTGACCATATTCCTCTGTGTAATTTTGAAAGACAGCTTGGCTGACGTGAAAAGAGAACCATAAATATGTTATTTTTTGGACACGCATCTGTAATGCTCTTAATATCAATGTCATTTATATTTTTTGAACACCATGTAATTTGCAAAGCTGCTTTGTTAAGAAAAGAAATAATAACAAGAACTTGGAGTGTGGTTAGTGCTGTGAGACACAGTAGATGCCAAGAGAATTTGTTCCCCACAGATATGTATGTCAAAAATGGATTACGTAATACATCTATGGTTGTATTAATACATTTATTTTTGTTTAATCAAAATGTATTCATCTTTTTTTTGCTCAGGCCAAGAGAGGTCTCTGGCAATCAGTGACTCTCCTATTCTCAGCTACATGGACCTTGTGGGCTTTGGATTCCAAGTGGCCAAAGGAATGGAATTCCTGGCATCGAAAAATGTACTCTGAACTGTTTTCTTCTCACAAGCTAGTTTCATTTGCCAAGTTGTTGTTTTTTTAGTTTTTTTTTGTTTTAGCAATCTTGAGTCAAATGTATAGTATATCCAGTATAGAGCTTGAGTCAAATGTATAGTATATCCAGTATAATCAAGGAAATAAATTGAATGGTGATGTATATCAAATACTTTCTGTCATGAAAGTGGGTTGTCTTTGACAGTGTTGTTTATATGCCTGTGTGTGTGTGTGTGTGTGTGTGTGTGTGTGTGTGTGTGTGTGTGTGTGTGTGTGTGTGTGTGTGTGTGTGTGTGTGTGTGTGTGTGTGTGTCTGTGTGTGTTTGTGTGTGTGTCTGTGTGTGTGTGTGTGTGTGTGCAGTGTGTTCACCGTGACCTTGCTGCCAGGAATGTGCTTATATGCGAAGGGAAGCTTGTGAAGATCTGTGACTTTGGGCTTGCAAGAGACGTCATGAATGATTCCAACTACATCTCAAAAGGCAACGTGAGTCCATAATCCCAGCAGTGGACAGATGGCTTCACCTTTCCCAAAAAAATTAATCCTCAGTAGTACTAGTTTAAAGATTACTCAACGATTACTCAGCAACATTTATATTTGGGTGAAAAAAAAATTCAACCAGTATTGAAGCCGGTTACAAATGACACCAGCTCATCCTTGTTGTTGTGAGCCTTTTTTTCGTTTGTTATGCTGTTATATAATTCTGAACATTTCTGGAATCTAAATAGAGTAGTACACGCATGGTGGTATTTCTGCGGGACTGTTATGACGCATTTAAATGGCTACGTTTTGGGACTGCTTCTGCCAGAGATGTGGTGAGATTAAAGAGGTCTGGCCAACATATTCCCTCTCCACTGAGGTTTCTAGGGTTTGGTGATTGAGGTTATGGATGAGGGGGATGTGAAACTACACCCTGGACTTCTGGGTGGAATTACTCCTGCCGCTATGGTTGTTCCACTATAGTGACTGGATAAGGATAAAGACTGCCTTGACCCTTTGTTTGCATTCTGTGCTTAGAGGAGTAATTGTGTTCCTGGTTTCTTTGTGGCTTGCAGACGTTCCTGCCCCTGAAGTGGATGGCACCCGAGAGTATATTCCAGAACTTTTACACTGCCATGAGCGACGTTTGGTCTTTTGGCATTCTGTTATGGGAAATCTTCACCCTAGGCAAGTAAAAAAAAGACTTTTATACAGGCCTGTGCTGTCATAAAAATAGCATGGCTAGAGTCATCTTCAGTCATTTCTTTTTTTGTCTGATGTGTGTGTAGTGTGACATTGTAACTGTATCATGTCAGTCTGGTGTGCAAAAATAAACTGTTTTAACACTTTGATAGACAAATAGATGTGAGGAACTTTGCTACTCACACAGCAAAGATATGCATTAAGCGAGCCCAACAAGGTGTTGTTTGCACTTCCTTTAACATGCTCGGAATGTTTGACTACATGCTCTCAATTTCTGCATTATTTAAAGTTCTCAAAGTTCTCACTTCTGTTTCTCACATCTTACTTTTTAATTCTCATAACTGTTTTTCATAGCAAAGCTTGGTTTGTTAAAGAAATGGACACATATCATTTGTCCATGATGTTATGTTGTGTTTCCTGTAACCTGAAGGAGGAACACCTTACCCTGACATCCCGATGAATGAACAGTTCTACAATGCCTTAAAGAAAGGCTACAGAATGCCCCGACCCACACATGCTACTGATGAAATGTAAGTCCCAATACCTGCTTGTTAGGTTAACACTGCAAAAGACTTTTGTTTTTTTCCAGTATTCTGCACACAGCAACCTTTCACAATCAATAAAGCTTAATGCTAAATATTGTCTTGAATGTTGTCATCTTAGGCTTTCCTGTCAGAAAAAATATTCATTACACTTTCTCTTTGCGTTATTACAGTGGGCGTTGAGCTCGTAAAGACAAAATAATTTACAGGCAGTGTCAGTCATCATTCGTACAAGGCATTTCCTCTTACATGGAAACAAATAACATTTATTGAAAATGGTCTGTTCTTTATCAATGAGGGAGAACTTTATTTAACAGATATGAGATTATGTGCAAGTGCTGGGATGAGAAGTTCGAAAAAAGACCCCCATTCTCTCTTCTGGGACATTCTTTGGGAAGCATGTTAACTGACAGCTATAAGAAGGTAAGCAGTGCAACACCCTGTTCAAAGCAACGCACAACACTTTTATGTTTGAATTAAATTGCAAATCACATCGCAAATGTCCTTTTTTGATTAATGCAAAGTGTATGTAAAATGATGTTGCAGAAGTACTACCAGGTGAACGAAAACTTCTTCAAGAGCGACCACCCTGCTGTGATGCGCAGAAGACCGGCACAGCCTGACGCAAACTCCGCAGATGCTCCAGAACTTGTGGGGAGTGGGGAAGAGATGACCCCGGCTGGTAGTGATACCTTCAGTGAATACATCGTCCCTATCCCAGACATCAACACCATAGCAGCCTGTGAACTGGACGATACTGCCACGCTAAGCACCTCAAGGTAATGCGTTGCAAAGACAGCGGCACTCTCTTGGATAATGTCTATTCACATTGCTTTAAGAGTAAGAGTACCTTAACTTGTTTTTAGAGGGGTGCAGTTGTAAGTGCATATACAGCCGCGGAAAAAATTAAGAGACCACTTCAAAATTATCAGTTTCTCTGGTTTTACTATTTATTGGTATGTGTTAAAGTAAAATGTACATTTTAGTTTTATTCTATAACCTACTGGCAACATTCCTACCAAATTTCAAATAAAAATATTGTCATTTAGATCATTTATTTGCAGAAAAATGACAATTGGTCAAAATAGCAAAAAAGATGCAGTGTCTTCAGATCTCGAATAATGCAAAGAAAACAAGCTCATATTCATTTTTAAACTACACAATACTAATGCTGTAACTAAGGAAGAGTTCAGAAATCAATATTTGGTGGAATAACCTTGATTTAAAATCAAAACTTTCATGTGTCTTGGCATGCTCTCCACCAGTCTTTCACATTGCCGTTGGGTGACTTTATGCTACTCCTGGCGCAAGAATTCAAGCAGCTCGGCTTCTTTTCATGGCTTGTGACCATCCATCTTCCTCTTGATCACATTTCAGAGTTTTTTTTATGGGATTCAGGTCTCGAAATTGGGCTGGCCATGACAGGGTCCTGATCTGGTGATACTCCATCCACACCTTTACTGGCCTGGCTGTGTGGCATGGAGCATTGCCCTGCTGGAAAAAACACTTCTCAGAGTTGGGGAACATTGTCAGAGCAAAAGGAAGCAAGTTTTTCTTCCGGGACAACGTTGTACTTTGCCTGGCTGAGGTTTGTAAAAGACCATAAGGATTGAACCAAAGCCGACTGGAGGGTCTCCTAGTTCGTCTTCTCTGATGAGTCCAATTTCACACTAGGTGCAAGACTCTGTGGCTTGTAGGCCTCTCCAGGTCTCCGTCTAACCATCAGACGACCATGTGTTGGGCAAAGCTGAAAATTGGACTCATCAGAGAAGACGAACTAGGAGACCCTCCAGTCGGCTTTGGTTCAATCCTTATGGTCTTTTACAAACCTCAGCCAGGCAAAGTACAACGTTGTCCCGGAAGAAAAACTTGCTTCCTTTTGCTCTGACAATGTTCCCCAACTCTGAGAAGTGTTTTTTCCAGCAGGGCAATGCTCCATGCCACACAGCCAGGCCAGTAAAGGTGTGGATGGAGTATCACCAGATCAGGACCCTGTCATGGCCAGCCCAATTTCGAGACCTGAATCCCATAAAAAAAACTCTGAAATGTGATCAAGAGGAAGATGGATGGTCACAAGCCATGAAAAGAAGCCGAGCTGCTTGAATTCTTGGGCCAGGAGTAGCATAAAGTCACCCAATGGCAATGTGAAAGACTGGTGGAGAGCATGCCAAGACACATGAAAGTTGTGATTTTAAATCAAGGTTATTCCACCAAATATTGATTTCTGAACTCTTCCTAAGTTAAAGCATTAGTATTGTGTAGTTTAAAAATGAATATGAGCTTGTTTTCTTTGCATTATTCGAGATCTGAAGACACTGCATCTTTTTTGCTATTTTGACCAATTGTCATTTTTCTGCAAATAAATGATCTAAATGACAATATTTTTATTTGAAATTTGGTAGGAATGTTGCCAGTAGGTTATAGAATAAAACTAAAATGTACATTTTACTTTAACACATACCAATAAATAGTAAAACCAGAGAAACTGATAATTTTGAAGTGGTCTCTTAATTTTTTCCGCGGCTGTATAAATATGTCATAGAATTATTCATCCCAAATGTCCCAGAAGGCCATTGTTTGTTTACTGTGTCTGATTCATAATGTCATAGCGATTAAGTAGACAGGAGGCGAAGTTCTGCGTGTTCTATTGGCTCAGAGGAAATGTTCTTGTTGATAGTGAGTGTTCAAATGTTTACTAAGTGGATACTTAAAACACATTTGGTGGTCTGAATTGACAGCCATTGCTGGCCATCTTCATTTGGCCCATTTGTCTCAATATGCCCTCTCCGTCACCAGTCCCCAGAGCCCCGAGGACAACACAAGCACAGCGTCTGTGGGTTTGCCCGAGGCAATTGTTGTGGAGGTATGCCCAGCCCCAGAGGAGCCAGCCAGCCATGAGAACGCAACCGTTCCAGAAGAGGAGCAAGTTCCCTCGCCCGAACTAGAACTTCAAGATGAAGAACGAATTGAGGAACCCTGCCTGCTTCCTCCTGACGCTCCTGAGGAGTCAGCGAGCCCGGGGCAAGAAGAGGGGCAACAGGAGGAAGCTACTTGCACACCAGAAATTGAAGAAAGTTTTCTGTAACGTCTTGGGAGTAATTGTGCTGATTCAGTGAAAGGTTGTGTATGAGAAATAAGGGAAATGCATGTGTTTCATATGGAAGATGTCAAGGTGCTTTGGAATATGGGTCTCTGCCCCTTGATCTGTTGTTGTATGTGATATATGCAGCACATTCAAACTATACCATACACAGTCAAACAAAAAAAATCAGTAACCTGATGTTATTGCACTCATATACGGGCATAATATTTTTCAGGATTAATATGTGCTTTTTATGTAAACACGTATGAATGAATATTTGCAGTAACTCACCAGATGAGGTGCTGGTACTTTGTGTCCTTTCAGGTAATCTGTAGCTGTATGAGATCCACATCGGTCTTACAGCTGCAGCTGGTAAATACCTTTACAGAGTACTACTACCTTGACAATGTTTTTACCGAGAACCCAAGTGACCCTGGAGGCTCTTGGATTTAGCCTGCTATCTTTACATAGACAGTAATGCTGCAAAGTATATTCATATTTAGAGGATTCAGTATTTTAATGTCGTTTGTTGGAATAAAAACGATGACTTATTCTGACCACCAGCAGCTAATACAGTGCTTTAGTTCCGCAGCGTTTTGTTGATGTGTCCGCTCAGAGTTATTTGTAAATTGTGCACTTTAGAAATCTGAGTTGTAATTACGTTTGGTACCTCATGAATGTGGAGGAAATACCTGCATAGGATAGACGTGTACTTACTACTTACAGTTTGTGAGTAATTGGGAAGTGTGCTGGGGGGGAAATGCACAAAGACTTAGTTTTAAGTAGTATCTTGCTCAAGTATCTTAAGTGAGGTATTACACTGGTCCAAATGTAATGGCTAACAGAATGGATATTTCAGTGCTCTGCTTTATGCAAAGGCAACATATTGTTATATATAAATGTTCAACTTATATACACTTGATTTAATACTGTTATTGTTTAGGATATAATTTTCTTTGGAAGTTTTGACCAAATTTGACATGGTACTACAAGGCTTTCAGTGGCATAATCCTACTGCTTGGGGTCTTAAGTCTTATCAATCAGTTAAACAAAAATATATTTATAATGTAACTTCTGTAATATGTAGTCACTTGTTACGTGTTTCTTTACAACTCTCATTAAAATGTATAGATGTATATTACTGTATATTTTTATTCCAAAATACAAAGACGGCATAATGAGTGAACAATAAATATATTTACTCAGGAAAAAACAAGTATATTCATTTGTACTTTTTGCATTAACTTTGGTTTACAAAAATGTAAAAACACAAAAATGTGTGTTTATTAATCCAAATGAGAGTGTGTATGCATTCTGCTTAATCTATGAAAATCAGTAAAAAAAAAAAACATCTTCAGGGAAACAAAGAACTTTCTCTAGTAAATGTGCCATTGGTTGAAATCACAAAGAGGAAGTCCGATGGCTAAGGGACTTAAAAACTGTTTCACCACCTCCACCAGTCAGTTGTCTTTGTTGTGTTCGACTTGAGTAGACTTGAGTAGATTGTTGTATCCTCTTCTAGCGTGACCTAAGCTCCAGGGTTGGTAGAGTAAAGGCGGATGATGATGATGCTCTACCTGGCTCTTCTTCTGGGCGTTCTGCCTTGTGCAGCCCAAGGTAAGGCCATGATGGTTTCACTCTCTTCTCTCAGTAGAGTTGCTCTTTGCTAACCTCCACTGAGCCACATATTAGCCAGGTATTTTGTTCTGTATGTTTGACAAAAAATCTGCACATCCTTATGAAGCAACTAATGACATAAACATCCAATATCTTTCTGCAAAATTGTAGAAAGTTTAAAATAGTGTACAAGGACATATTAATACAAACATTTTGAATGTTTTCTGTAAGGACAGATTTGAAAAACTATCTTAATCTTTGTGTAGGAGTATGCCTGAGTACAGACGCTTATTTTTGTATGTGTCTGTACAGATTATTGTTTTACGCACTCACCATCAAAATGGTCTCTGAGAAATTACAACCAAATAAAGACTGTAAAAAGTAAACTAAACAAAAAAAAAGTGCTCTCACTGAAGGTGCTGATTATTTAATACAGACTTGAGCTAAACAATGAATTTCCAAACAACAACAACAAAGGAACTGCTGTCAGGTAGCACGTGAGCAAGAGTTCAGTAGAACCGAGACAGGTGAGAGCGTTTGTGGTTTTCGCCATTTGTGGAAAAAAGGTGGGGGTTGAGGGTCGGGGGGTGGGGGGTGGGGGGGGGGGGTCGGGGGCGGTTGGGGTGGTGTGGCTTGCAGTGTCTGTGAGAAATCAGCTTGGCTTGTGCATGTCCTGCGTGAGGTGAAAGAGAAGTGAGAGCTGGAATGGGAAACAGACCCTCGAGACCTGGCTCTGGAGTATGCCTTCCCCCATCCACCTCCTCCGGTGGCCTCCTCCGCCCCTCACCTCTTAGCGCAATGTGTTTCCTGACAAGTAGGCAAGAGCTGCCCCCCCCCCACCCAAACCCCCTGCAAAGCCCATGTCAAGACCACTCTCATTTCCCCTTTCCCCTGACGAAAATATACAGAACGCCAGCAACATCCTTGGAGATGTGATAGCAAGGGTCGCATTTCAAAACGATTCGAACAGTGATTCACGCTTCCCGACAGGCGTTGCTGAATTGATAACTTTTTATGCATTGAATACTCGCTTTTACAGTACAGATAATATTTCACACTGTACAAATCCTCTGCACATATTTGAAACGTGTGATGGGATATTGTGACTGCATGAAACAATAGTTCACATGACATGGATCACATCCCATGTACATCAAGCCTGTCAGAGGACAAGCACAACAGGGTACCTCATTTTGATCACAAGTAAGTCGACCACTTGATTTTGCTTTCCTACAACCGCAACCTTCACCGTTTTAGAAATTAATTTCGCCCCAATTAATTCTGATTCAATTCAAATGGCAAACGATATCTCAGGGTTAAACATTGTGTTTCGCTCCTTTCAGACGATGGCAAAAACAGTGAGCCGAGGGCCATGACAATGGGTTCAGAGGCCAGTGAGTCAGACCCCGGTGCTTTTGTGAGCTCCCCATTGGAGGCTCCTACTGGTCCTTGCTGTGGCGGTGTGGAGGAGCTGGGTCGCGCCCTGAGCCAACTGGTCCAGGAGCAGCAGTCCGCCTCAAGCTGGCGGGGAGAGGTGCTAACAGGGCTTACCCAGCTGGTCCAGGAGCACAAGGAAGTGGCCAGCGGGCAGGCCGAGCTGGTCAAGCTGCTGCGCGACATCCGGGACCAAGGTGGACAGCACCTGACCCATCTGCAGAACCTGGCCCGCCATCAGAGCCTTCTGGTGGAGAACCATCAGGCCCTCCTCCTGCAAGCCTCTCGGATAGGCAACCAGCTACAGGACCTGGCCAAGACGATCAACAAGCAATAAGATGTCTAATCTCTTTAGCTGTGAAGACATACGTGGAACATGAATCTGCAACTTTTGATACATTTGGTTATGCTTACAGGATCATGGTGATCCTGTCACTTATACACAAAAAAATAATCAGCACAATTAAATCGCTTTAATGAAATGCCAGCATTACAAAGAATCAGCAATATATGAAAATAAAATTGCTGTGAATCAGTTAAAAGATGTTTTATTTGTACACTGATTTTCTTCTGCAAATAAATGCTTAATCACTGCATGATTATTATTAAATGTTGACATGAAATATAACAATAAATAATCGAACATCATTCAACTATGGTTGTCTTTATTTATTTATTTAGCACATTGTGGATTGTAATGTTGGATGGTTATCTGATAACATGACAATTGAAGTTAAACTTCATAATGTTACAATTTTGAGTAATTAAAATAGTTAAAATAGGTCAAATACAAAATATGAACTTTATAATCATTGGTTGATTTGGCTGTAGTTTATTGAAGTGGAAAATGATATTATAATATTATAAATTAAAAAGTATATAGCCAGCTGGCTATAAAAACATAAACACAGTATAACGAAATTAATGAAGAACCACATTTTCTTCAAGATGAATAATTGTATAAAATTCACAGGTATAAACACTTTTCCACATTACTAATGATTTCTGATTATATAACTATCTATCTATCTATCTATCTATCTATCTATCTATCCATTTATTTATTTATTTATTGTATTAATAGACTGGAGGCCACCTTTGATCAAGCTGAACAACACAGCTGTAAATGAAGCTGAAATCTGTTTGCCCGTGGGTACTCGTTTTACCCTGAGTTGTCGTGGTAACAGCAGTGTGTCCTGGAAGACTTCGCCACGATCTCACAGTCGTCACATCACCAAGAAAAACTTGATCATCGTCAAAGAGGCCACTGTTATTCACACCGGAAGATACAAGTGTGTGTGTGACGAACGTCCAGAGCAGCACTCAGAAGTCTACATCTACATAACCAGTACGCTATCTACCTCCCTCTGAATTTTCACATTAACAAAAAGTATAGATGAGACACATGATGTGACTAATGCACATGATTTTTGATTATTTCTAAGTAAATAGGAGAATATTTTGGCCTGTAGAAATATATATGAAACATTTTCATATACATCACATAACTACACAGGCTATGTTATGTCTAGTGAGTGGTTTCTTTGTATGGAAATGCGCTTCACCTTGTGACTTCTATCCATAGATGGTGAGATGTTCACACCACCAAAGTCTGACACTGAATATACAAAGGAGGGCTCAGATTATCTCATCGACTGTTTACTGACGGATCCCAGTGCAACAGACCTTTCTCTCCGCCTGGCTAACGGCAGTGCTGTGCCCCAGGACATGAACTACACTGCCGATCCGAAGAGCGGGATTCTCGTCCGAGCCCTCCTGCCCCATCACAGCGGAGACTATGTCTGCAGTGCAACAGTCCGCGGGAACAATGGAGTCTCTGCAGCGTACTCTTTAATGATCAAACCAAGTAAGACTGTGATCAGAACACCCTTTATTGATCTGTATATGTGCACTCTCATACCAAGACTATGATCAGAACACCCTTTATTGATCTGTATATGTGCACTATTATACCAAGACTATGATCAGAATACCCTTTATTGATCTGTATATGTGCACTCTCATACCAAGACTATGATCAGAATACCCTGTATTAATCTATGTCTGTGCACTATTATACCAAGACTATGATCAGAACACCCTTTATTGATCTGTATATGTGCACTCTCATACCAAGACTAAAATCAGAATACCCTGTATTAATCTATGTCTGTGCACTATTATACCAAGACTATGATCAGAACACCCTTTATTGATCTGTATATGTGCACTATTATACCAAGACTATGATCAGAATACCCTTTATTGATCTGTATATGTGCACTCTCATACTAAGACTATGATCAGAATACCCTTTATTGATCTGTATATGTGCACTATTATACCAAAACTATGATCAGAATACCCTTTATTGATCTGTATATGTGCACTATTATACCAAGACTATGATCAGAATACCCTTTATTACTGTGCACTATTGTACCAAGACTATGATCAGAATACCCTTTATTACTGTGCACTATTATACCAAGACTATGATCAGAATACCCTCTATTAATCTATGTCTGTGCACAATTATACCAAGACTATGATCAGAATACCCTTTATTAATTTATGTCTGTGCACTATTATACCAAGACTATGATCAGAATACCCTTTATTACTGTGCACTATTGTACCAAGACTATGATCAGAATACCCTGTATTAATCTATGTCTGTGCACTATTATACCAAGACTATGATCAGAGATTACTAGATGTGGTGCTGTGTCCTTATGTTTCGTGTCATGTGTTGTCTCTGTCAGAATTATGTTCTCCACCAGGTGTACTGATGACAGTCCAGGAGCTCATTCGTCTTGTTGGGGAAAAGCTGCAAATCCAATGCACTAGCACTAACCCCAACCGCGATTCCAACGTCACCTGGAGACATACTTCTGGTCGAGTATGGCTCATCTCTTCGCCTATATGAAACAACATTCAATTGAATGTATTTTTGTTTATATAGCGGCAAAACAATTAAATTGTCTCAATGCGCTTTACAGAGCCCAGCGCCTGAGCACCCCCTTAGAGCAAGCACAATCGACATCTTGTGACTTCACATCATACTGTTTACATGTCTGAGTGTGATGTTACCATTTATGGATGACAACAGTAGGGCAATTTCACAATCCTGTTAAATGCTTTGCTGTTTGACCTTGACTTTACAAATTCATTGTTTTTTCCTAGGAGATGACACCTGATCGGCCCATCCCTTTAGATCTGGGTGCAGTAGTGCTAAGAACCAGCACCTTGACCATTCCCTCAGTGAGTCTGTCTGACACAGGGAACTTCACCTGCGTGGCCGCCAATGAAGCTGGTGTAAACTCCTCCACCATGCGCCTGCAAGTTATAGGCAAGTCTTGTCATTCCATCTGTCTGGGGCAGGATGTGATTTAAGAGGCAGAGTCTATAACCTGTATACCTATTTTTGTTCTTATGTCCCTACAACAGAGGAGCCATACATCAATCTTGTCCCTTTGCTCTCCTCGGGGACAAGTTTGGGCACAATGACGCTGGGCAATGATTGTGTGGATGTCCATGTATTAGAAGGAGAGAGTATTAAACTGGCTGTCCAGATCACTGCTTACCCAGAGATTGAAGACCACTGGTGGGATATAACTGAATTGTGCAATGCAACTAACCAAGAAGAAACTTCTCTCAAAATTGCAAATGGGTGACAAATGGCTTTGTAATCTTTGTTTTAAGAAGTGTCCAAATTCATTTTTAAATGATCCTTATTTTGGTGCTTAACTGTCGGGCTTGCTGCCTTGTGTGCTTGTGTGTTATTATAGATACAAAAGCACGCGGCTTCTGAGGAGCTTGAAGCGGGAAGAACAGGGCCTGTACACCATCCATGCCAGGAGCGACAAAGTCAATGCCTCACTCAACTTCAATGTCTCTGTCTCTTGTGGGTACTTACTGGAAGACAGAACCAAGTCTATGGTTATACGGATGTCCTTTTTTTGTGTGTGTTTTTTCACTTTCTTCCTCTGTTTTTTTTTTTTAAATAGACAAGCCAAGCGCTTTGGTAAGATGGGATAATTATTCACTGACCTGTGTTGCCACGGGCGACCCTCCACCCGTTATTTACTGGTATCAATGCGTGGGCCTCAGCACCACGTGAGTACAGGACTCTTCCCACGTAGAGATAAAAAAAAAAAACAGAAGCAATGACCACATAGGTTCAAAATCCACTAACAAAACAGCATTCATTACAGATGTGACAGAAACGTCAGTCTAGAGGGAGAGGCCTTTGTGGTGAACAAGAGTGATTCTAGGCAAGGCCAGGTGGAAAGTGTTCTTCATGTGAACCAAACCAACACCAGAATGACCATACAATGTATAGCAGTGAACATTGCTGGAGAGGACCGGGACACTATTTCTTTTGATTTCACCCGTAAGACAATAAAGATTTGTTTGATGCATCAGTGGCTACACATGTTTTTATATAGATATATGTCTACATCTACAATGTATCCACAGCTACAGATTTGAGAAAATATTTTTTTCATTTAAGCTATTAAATGAACTCCCTCGTATTATGTTAATAACTGCATTTTACTTTATGACACAAGGCAAATAATTCATCCTTTACAATTAAAATAATGTATTGCTCTTTTTAATTTTAATTTTACCACCATTGTAATTAACTAAATCACTGTGGATACCTTTTTTTTAGCTGTCGCAGCTACCAGAATTTTAGGATCTCATAATTTCACATCAACCCTCATTGGTGCATCAAGCATGGTCGGAATCTTGACAATCCTGCTTGCAGTTGTTCTCTACAAGTACAAACAGGTACATCTTGTAAAACACACTTCATCTTCATCCGCCATTTCATTCATGCAAACAAAATCTCCTTGAAACATTAAAGGCACCCAGTGCAACTTTATGTAAACATTCAATGAAAAATAAACATTACATTTCTAGTCTTTTTTACATGTAGTAAGTTTTAATAACTCCATACCATTACATATCGACATTCAAGGAGCAAAGATGAGACGTCGTTGTGTGGTGAGAACTGATAGAAAATCGTAAACAACAACAATCGCCGGTGGGGAGAAGCCATTTTTCCATTGACTGGAAGCCTGCTTTATTTATTGTAGGTTACAAAATATAAAGAAAATGGCGGCGATTGTTGTTGTTATCGGTTCAGTTCTCACCACACAACGACGTCTCATCTTTGCTGCTTGAATGTCGGTATGTAATGGTATGGAGTTATTGAAACTTACTACGTGTAAAAAAGACTAGAAATGTAATGTTTATTTTTAAGCCTCGAAAGTTGCACTGGGTGCCTTTAAAACTGTGTTCCCTCTTACAGAAACCTAAATTTGAAATCAGATGGAAGATAATCGAGCTCAGTGATGGGAACAACTACACATTTATTGACCCATCACAGCTTCCATACAATGACAAGTGGGAGTTCCCACGTGAAAGGCTAAGGCTTGGTTAGCAACTCTTCACATTTGTCAAAATTCTATCGAATGTCTGTATTGAGTTGTTCATTTCAAACTTTTTAAATGGGAACTACTTTCATGTCCCAGGTCAAGTGTTGGGTACTGGGGCCTTTGGGAAAGTGGTGGAGGCCACAGCTTATGGCCTAGGCACAGATGAAGACATCACCCGTGTGGCGGTGAAGATGCTCAAACGTAAGTTTAGTTTGTTATATAATAAAAACAATTCATGTGTTTAAACAGAGACAACACATCCCTATCCAGAAGCATCAGAAGGTTGTGCTCATGTGATTAATGGTAACGTTAGATCATAAAATGTCAAATAAAGATGTCATCCCCTTGGTAGCCAGAGCCCATTCAGAGGAGAGAGAGGCTCTGATGTCAGAACTGAAGATTCTGAGCCACTTAGGATCCCACAGCAATATAGTCAACCTACTGGGTGCCTGTACACAAGGGGGTAAGGCTTAATAATCACTCACAGAGAGTAGCCAGGATATTTTTTATGACTTTACAATGCTATGTTCTTTAGTTTGTCGATGAAAATTCCCACCATAACTGTATTACATCTGTTTGGTACTACTCTTTTGTAGAAATGAATTATCCCTAAAGAAGATATGTATTATTACATGATAAGGCCACAATTCTGATAATGTAACCGTTTTCCATTTCAGGGCCAATGCTAATGATCACAGAGTACTGTGGTCACGGGGACCTGCTAAACTTCTTACGCGGCAGGGCAGAGATGTTTGTGTCCTCAGCCTTGAGTGTGTCCAGCATCTCCTGTGAGAGCACGCTCTACAAGAACCTCACTGAAGACCACCGTGTCAGAAGGTTTGTTTGGGTATACAAACAACAACAACAACAACAACAAAAAAATCATGACTGCAATAGGAACTTGTGGGTGCAGATGCACCTTATACTTTGAGTTTGTAAACCCCGAAACATAAGCGATTAGCCGTCATGATAGCCTGATACTGTTGTACCACGTCCACGTCCAGCACACACCCACACTAATGAGGTGACCTCGTCTGTTGGGTGTCAGCCAAGACAGAACTGTCAAGTGAACAAATGAACTGACATCACAGAAGCCTGCAGCCCACCAACACCTGACAGTTTAGCACCATAATATTTTGAAGTCATGGAAACAAGATCGCCTTCTCACTTTCTCTATTTCTCACTTTTTTTGTCTTTCTTCCCCCCCCTCCCTGTCTGTGCGCTAACAGCGACAGCGGCATCTCCTGCTCTGGCTCCGACTATCAGGACATGTCATCGGGGAAGAAGCCAAGGCACCAGTCACTGGGTAAGTAAATAGCAAAATGGCTGAAGTGCTGTGCTGTGCCTCCACAGAAAGAGGCACAGTGTGGAGAGACAGAGGAAGCTCAGTTCAAGTGTGCCTCTGGAGCAAACATACATACACACACACACACACACACACACACACACACACACACACACACACACACACACACACACACACACACACACACACACACACACACACACACACACACACACACACACACACACACACACACACAACAGAAAAGCACAGAGCTTTCATTCGGGCCTTGCTACCTTGGCAGAGTTTACCGAATCTTCAAAAACAGAAGTAATTTATAGTTGGCCTTTCAGTGTGACCAGAGGTGTAAAAATCCATTTTATATGTCAAGAGTTGCATTGACGTGCCAAACCCAAAATATCTGTGTTCCCCTGGTGTGCTTTCAGGTTGCCACCCAGACACAGATTCCAGATTGTTTGGCATGGAGGACTTACTACGATTCTCCTATGATGTGGCTCAGGGCATGGATTTCCTAGCCGCTCGCAATGTAATGAACACATATATATATATAATATATGTTATAAATGTTGTAGATATATGGTAGTAGACTCCTGGGCAGTGTTCCAGCAACTATTATTTTATGACTTCTGCTGTCAGTAGAGCTGTGAGTGTGTTTGTTTTGCAGTGCATTCACAGAGATGTGGCTGCCCGGAATGTTCTCCTGACTGATTGCTGTGTGGCCAAGATCTGTGATTTCGGGCTCGCCCGGGACATAATGAACGACTCCAATTATGTGGTCAAAGGAAATGTGAGTGAGCGTCTGCTCCATCTCCAGGAACGCATCATCGCCCATTTATCATCAATTAACATGGTTTTGATTATGCATCTGTCTGTATCAAACCTAATGCATACACATTTTTCAAGTGCCTGAACCCTCTTTGTTTCTACTGGTTCTGGGTTCTGGGCTCTGTAAAGTGCATTGAAACAATCAAATTGTTTTGGCGCTATAGAAATATGAACTAAATTGAGTTGAGTTGAGTTTTCAGCCATAGACAGTGGGTGAGTAGGTTGCAGACACAACAGGTTGTTGTGATGTTGTTAGGAAGATGATGTGTGCCCTGGTAAAACAGCAGGTGTGTTTCTGTGTGTTCTGCAGGCACGCCTGCCAGTGAAGTGGATGTCTCCCGAAAGTATCTTTGATTGTGTGTACACAGTGCAGAGTGATGTGTGGTCCTATGGCATACTGCTGTGGGAGATCTTCTCTCTAGGTGGGTGTCAATCTTCAACATACAAAGTCCCTACATTCATTTCACTATTTTCGCTGTTCGAATAAATGTTGGTAAAATGTTGGAAAAATATGGTATTTCCTCCTGACACACAAATGCAGAAGATATGTTAAGACAAATGCCTAATACTATACATATTTAATTACAGTTCTTTGCAAAAATAATTTTGTTGTTGCATCTAATTACCATAGGTAAAAGCCCATACCCTGATATAATGGTGAACCCCAGATTCTATAAAATGATACAAGACGGGTATCAGATGTCTCAGCCAGACTTTGCACCATCAGAGATGTAAGTGCCAACAATTACTGCAAGCATTGCGCAATTCCATAATACAATTATGTGGGGATTTTCCATTCACATGCCACCAACAAGTTATGGAAGAATCACACATAATCTATTTAAATTCAGACAATACACTTGATATCATCCTCTTACCTACAGGTATACAATCATGAGAATGTGCTGGAGCCTGGAACCAACACAGCGTCCAACATTCAGTAAAATTGGAGAACTTATTGGACGGCTACTGCCAGATCAACCTAATCAAGTAAGGATAAAACAAGCTTTTTTTTTAAATGTCCAAAGATTCATTTGTAAAAAATAAAAGGATAATCTGGGTTGTTTGTTTATCTAAAATAAATACAATTTGTATCAATAATCCTATTTGAGAACACTGTATTCGTATAACATGATCTGGATTAACAAATTAAATTGGTCCATTGATGTTCAAATGTGTGCATTTTTAGAGACAGTGACTCAGCCATACCTCACAAATGTTGTTTGAATGGCTTCTCATCAGCCTTACAGGAACCTCCAGCTGGCCCTTGAGGAGACCGAGGCAGAAGAAGTGTGTGAATCGCCTTCCGTCTGCGAGGGGAGCTTTGAGCAGACACTTGATCAGGATGCGGAGGGACAACCACTGATGAAAAATAATTACAGAATTTGCTGATGGGAAAGTAGGATGTAACCCATATACTGTACAGGGAAATAAACATTTGCGTAGATACGCACACATACAAATGCAAACATGCCACACACACAAACACACACACACACAAAGACACAGCCACACACACACAAACACTGTTTTTCCAGTTGATTTTAGCTCCGCTTAAAGTTAGCTTGGCCTGAATATATCCTGTTTTACATTACCATTGTGACCAGTAGTGCTTGTATATCGCTTGTGTTAACTTATATGTTTATACACAGAGCTGCTTAACATTCATACAAGTGATCAAAGTGGCCATTTA
Source organism: Sprattus sprattus (assembly GCF_963457725.1). Lineage (NCBI taxonomy): Eukaryota > Metazoa > Chordata > Actinopteri > Clupeiformes > Clupeidae > Sprattus > Sprattus sprattus. Next base: position 70,263,140 of record NC_137920.1, read on the forward strand.
TATGAGTTTCCCATTTCCCCTAGGATATGTAAATAACTCACATTCATGTACTGTCACCTACCCTGTATTTTTATGATTTTTCTTTATTCATGCAAAATGTAACCTGTTGTAGTTAAACATACAAAAAATATTAAACACTCTTTCTAGAGTCAAGAAGAACGTTTTCATTTTGAGGTGTGTAACGGTAGCCAGCATGAACAGAGTTGAGCAGTGAGAAAACCTCAGTCCCCAACACCCAAAGACGTGACAAGACGAGATGAGACGTGTGGCGAAAGCCACTAGCACCCATGGGTGTTAGCCTCTTTGCTAGCACGCCTGCCTCCCGTGCCCAAGGTCGAGGGTCTGTGCTGTTGATGTTCTTTATAATAATCATCAACTGCACTTTCTAGACAACTAGACTTTCTCATCTTGCGCTTGCACAAACCTAAGTAAATTATTCTATTTAGTCTATACTTAATATTCAGTATGCTATGCACCAAGTAACTTTATTTAATCTGTGTATAGGTTAAGAATTCTTGTGTAGGGTGACCTGACCAAATATGAGTAGTAGTAAGCACCATGCTCACGTGATCAATCAAAATGGGTGGTGCAAACATTAAAAGACAAACCCTGCCCTGCACTCGATCTCCTTAACACTCACTTTCTCTTCAGTCTTTCCATCAATGTTTCCACTCCCAAGCCCTTTTTTTATATTTAACTGGTCAAAACTCTGTGAAAGAGTGTGCAACTGGTCAAAACTCTGTGAAACAGTGTGCAACAAGTTTTTTCAAAAAATGTTCTCTCATTTGGTGGGTGTGTCAGAGGTGTTAGCCATTCAGCAGCAATCTTCATATAAACCCCACTGCATTAAAAAGGTGTTGTGCATCCAACTAAAGACCCTACAAGATTAAAATGTACAAAGAATGGCCTTCTCAGCTGTGCTTTTGTAACACAACAGGATGTTCAATGCACCACCGTTTTGTCGGCATTGAATGTGGCCCACCCTGATGCTTTTGACACAGCGCTGTTAAATTAATTAAACTGAGCTTCAATGGCATAAGCTCACATGCCTGGTGGGTAAAAAAAAAAACACACATCCATGTGTTCTTATTTCTGAGATCCAAATGGCCAGTGAAAATGGTCAGACATGATCTTAATATGTGGGGTGCGGGACAGAGGATCAAAATGCTGGGCAATACAACGCAATGTGGGACACCTGGGGCCTCATTGATAAGGGTTGATATGCACAAAAAAAGTAGTGGGGGCGAAATTTGATTTATAGAAAAATTCTCCTCCCGATGGTAAGATAACGCAACAAAGCTCAGTTCTCAGATAAAAAAAAACACAGAATGTATTGGCCTTTCTGTTATTGAGGATTATATATTTATATCACCACTTACATATTTTATAAGGTATTATGTTTAGGTATAGGTTAAATGATTATACTAAAACAAAACCTGCATCCCTGCAACCTGTTTTATAAGGTCATATTGATATCAGTCTCGCTAATTGTCATTAGGACTATAAATAGTGTTCATGGTCACTTTTGTAATGAATGTAACTCAAAATGAATGCAAATTAATATAGATAAGGTACATAATGAGATTCTGAAAATGAAGGCAAAAGCTGATTGAAGTTTAGCAGACATTTGAAGTGATACTATCACCTATGAAAGATTCAAGCCCCATTATATGATAATTGGTAGTTTTTGCTATAGAGCTCCCTCTGAAGCTGCAGAGTGTAGTTCACTTTTACACCACTAGTGTAAATACAAAACGTGCTTTGAGATGTAGCCCACTACATGGCCTCTTCATGAACCACTGTAGGAGGCTTCAAATATGACATTTGTAAAAAGAATAATATGAATAATATGAAAATTAAAGTCTACAAACATATTAAGGCTCATTGGTATAGCACATAAGGAACTATGAGTGTGAGTAAGGGTAGTACGTAAGTAGAGTTAAAGTTTTTTCCAGTCATTTTCAATTTTCATACCATGTCCACTTTTTCAAAACTCTTTACAGACACACACCTCAGCACATCAGTAAACCTTTGGTGCAAAATATTCTAAATATACCATGTGTGCTCAGTGGTACAGAGGTTTGTGTTGTTGAAATTCAAGTAGCTGACCCGGATTAAATTCCTGGGCAATGCAAGATGCTATTGTTAGTCACTTTGGATCAAATTGTTTGTGGTAGTTGCATTTTTGGGTCACTTTGTCTCATTGATCGCACATGACATATACAGCAGTAATAGTGGGAAAATGTCTTCAGAGACATCTGCATCTATATTTTTCATTCATACAAACAAAGAAGCAAACTGAATACATTTTCAGCAAAAACGTTAGAATAATCTGCTTCATTTCAAGTGTATAATATAATTCTTTCAATTTATAATAATCTTATGAATTTATAATTTCATGATGCACCCAACAAGTGCCGATGTGTGTGGAAACTACAGAAATTGAAGTTAATTATATTTCTGAAAGAATTTGCCATAACATTTGAATTAACTGAATATTTGCTTGCACTAGTGCAACTGTGTGTGTGTAAAATACCCTTACTGTATAAAGTATATAAAGTACTTTCAGATTAGACAGATCATGTCTCTGGGACTTTGCTGCAAAGTATATCTATTTTTTAAAATAGCAAAACAACACAATTGTAAGTACTAAGCAATTGTGGGAAACCGTGTCCTTGTGACCCGTGACATGGATGGAACATGCGTGTCATTGCCAGTGCACTAGATGGTCCCTGCTGATTAAATCGTTGAGATTGCATCAGCATTGCTGCTTGTGCTGGACTGAACAACTTCGTCATGACCACCACCAAGTGGTTACACTAAGTGTGCGGAACACAAGCACATTTGTACAAATTCTAAATGTTTTCGTTTGCAGGGTCATGCTCAGCTAACACCACCGTGCAAGTGGAGGTTCCTGCATGTATACATGTGCAACAGGGTCATGGTCAGCTAACACCACTGTGACAGTGTAGGTTCCTGCAACAGGGGGACTAGGATGGACTGAGCCGAACAAGCTCACATTGGTGTTCTGGAATAGCTGGAATGACAGTAGCAAGTCGAAAAAAGCACGTGTCCACACAAACCCAATTGCAGTACATATACACTGTATGCAGTGGTGTAGTGGTCCCTGGAGAAGTGGGTATACTCTTAATTTTTGTAAGCAGCCCATACAGCACAGGATAATCCCCCTTCTTTCAAAAGTGAGTATACGCAATGCTGACTGAAAAATAAGTGGGTATACCCTGGACTACACCACTGACTGTATGTATATGTGGTCATGGTTGGGCTTTGGCTGAGATATGAGAATGAGTGAAACACTGAAAGAGGGTCATAGAGTGGTGCTTTGAATCACCATGAAGTGCATCTTACTTGAATGGACTATGAATGCAGTTGCACCCAGTGGTGTAGTGGTCCCTGGAGAAGTGGGTATACTCTTAATTTTGCAATTACACAATAGGTGAGACACGTGAGTTTGAATCTGTTACTGAACAGAGAAAAAGGTCAAGCACCTACTAATTTATGTCACATACTTATTTCAAATTGTGCCAGAGCAGCAGGCAAGACATTTTATTTTTATGAGCAGGAAGTAACAATTTAGGAGATGGATGCCAGTCAGACATTGCATCAACAGCTACTTCTCTTTTGAAACCATCTGTTGTGCAATGTTTCAAACGCTTTTTGCACAGAAGCGGACAGGCACACCTTGCAAACCACAGCGACATATGTCACTTGTCAAACAGTTTGGCCCATTTAAAACGCATTCGCAAAAAAACTGCATGTATCGACCTTAATTATACAAGTTATAGAAATATGCACAGATATATAAAGCAGGTTAGTCTTTAAAATACAGAGATGCAATAATGACAACAAGAAAGAAACAAGAGTTTGTTGCAGTGGAGATACAGTATTTTAATGACATTATTATGCTAATGTCTGTGATGAAAAGTTTGCAATTTGACATTTTATTTAACAGAACAGTCTTTGTTGCAATCCTAAATGAAAGTAAACAAATTATGTAAGACACATGTTGTAGAGTTTGATGACTAAAGACTTTAGACCTTAGACTTTAGACATACAGCATTCACTCTCAAACCTTGTGAGACCCAAGCATAAAAATAATATCTAAAACATTTTTTTTTAAGTCAGATGATGTAAGAGTCTTCCGATGCAAATAATGAAGGAATAATTAAAAAAATATGTTTTTGTAAGTTTCTAGGGAAACGTTGTAATATTTCAATTGGGAGCATTTGCTCTCAAACTGTCAGAACAAATACAATACCAATTATAATGCACCATAATATACCATATATAGCACCATAACAGTACATTTCATTAATAATAATCACCCAAATCATATTTTTATGAATTATAATTTATTTTAAAAAGATAAACACTGGATAAAATGTTATACAAAACAGAATGAAAATTTCAAAGATTCAGTGACCATTGTTTACTTGCAATGGTAATCCCAAAAGCAGTTCCCTTCCTCTGAAAAGCAGAGACGGAGATTGCACTTTCTACAGAGCGTATTGGAATATCCTTTCACGCAGTGTCTGCAGCGTCCCCTTGTTGTCTTCGCTGAGAAATGTGCGACCATGTCCCTGCGCACATCGATTGGTGTGTGTGTGTGTGTGTATAGATGAGACCTACGTCTACAGAACAGGTGTGTGTGTGTGTGTGTTTAGATGAGACCTACTTCTGCAGAACAGGTGTGTGTGTATAGATGAGACCTACGTCTGCAGAACAGGTGTGTGTGTGTGTGTGTGTGTGTGTGTGTATAGATGAGACCTACATCTGCAGAACAGGTGTGTGTGTGTGTGTGTATAGATGAGACTTACTTCTGCAGAACAGGTGTGTGTGTTGGTATAGATCAGACCTACGTATAGATGTGTGTATAGATGCGACCATGTCCCTGCTCTCTCCATTTTGGACAGCATCAATGACATCGGGGACACTAAAGAAAGCTCTCCTTGCTGGTGTCATTCTGAAATGGAAATAATAGTTAGAGAATGTTCAAGTATAACTAATTCAGATGCAAATTAATCCTATTCAGGCAATACATTCCACTGATGGCATACAATCATCCCCACATTCCAGAACATTCACACCTGTCCCTGAACAATGCACCATACATGCAACCCCCACATTCCAAAACATTTACACTTGTCTCTGAACAACCATCCTCCAAAGCATTCCACAAACATTATCTGGCTTGTGTAATAAGGAGATATTTGGGCAAACAAACAAAGTCCAGATAAAAAAAAAAACAGTTGACTATATCTCACTGCTAACATATAAATAACATTGGGTTAGGGTTAGCTAAACCTAACCCATTTACAATTATTAAAATCTGCTCTAAACTTAAAATTATAAGAAATAACCCATTTGTAAAGTGTGAATTATCAAAAACATTATATTTCTGAAAGTATTTATCCTGTATCTGAACATTCGAGAAGTTGAATGTCTCCATGTAGTGTACAAGGTGCACATGCTATTTTAGCTACCATTTTCACCCAACGTTGTAAAATTACAACAATGACATAACAAGCTGAAAATCTAATGTGATGCATCAATTCCACAATAACTTAGTATTAACATGAACTTCATATTCTAACAATCACAGAAAAAAATATTTCATGGAATTGACTTACTTCAATGTTGATACATCCAGTTGAATGAAACAACTGTGACGTTGTAATATTGCAACAGGGGGTCTTACAGGGTAAGACATCAGGAGTATCACTTAAGACATGCAGCTTGCACTCTTAATGACATCAGGAGTATTACTTTAGACATATGTAAAGCATGCACTCTTAATGACATCAGGAGTATTACTTTAGACATACAACATGCACTCTTAATTACATCAGGAGTATTACTTTAGACGTACAGCTTGCACTCTTAATTACATCAGGAGAATCAATTTAGACATTCAACATAAACTCTTAAAGACATCAGGAGTATCACTTTAGACCTACAGCATGCACTCTTAATGACATCAGGCATATCACTTGAGACATACAACATGCACTCTTAATGACATCAGGAGTATTACTTTAGAAATACGTATTTAAAGCATGCACTCTTAAAGACATCAGGAGTATCACTTTAGACATACAGCATGCACTCTTAATGACATCAGGAGTATTACTTTAGAAATACGTATTTAAAGCATGCACTCTTAATAACATCAGGAGTATCACTTTAGACATACAGCATGCACTCTTAATGAACATCAGGAGTATCACTTTAGACATACAGCATGCACTCTTAATAGCTAAGGAGCTCACACCAGGTGGCGCTGTAGGACACCATTTCACGGATGAAACAAATGCACGCAGGCACGCACTCACACACACAAACACACAAAGATACACACTGATCTCAACTCTGTGTAGATCATGCATTATATACCTTCCACTCAAGCCTTTTAAGTGCATTTAACATGCAATTGTATACAGCTAAAAACCAGGTGAGGAAAATGAACTATGTGTACATTGCATTTTGTACTAAACAGATGATAACATTTCTTTAAAAAGTCCAAAAGTCTTGTGTGTAACACATCTTGTGGTACTGATATGATAGGTAAATGGGGATAACTCACCCACACATTGTGCTTTCATAAAGCAACCTCAAGGAAAAATCCCACTTTCATATTATGCCAGTGATAATTGTCTGATTGGCGTCATTATAAAAGACATGTTTATGTTAGTCTTTATGGCAGCTACACTAACAGGTATGTAGGTTAATATCAGACTAATGCCACTCAGTCAGAGCAGGACCTGGAGGGCATGGTATATCTGTGGGTGGAAAAATAGCGTTCCTGTCTTGTAGTTGCCTGCCTTTAAAGTCAAAGATGGGAAAAATCCCTGGCTGTCAGAATGGTTTAACGTGTCATTTCCTCATTCTGGTCGGGCCTATGTCTGATTTCTTTGTCTCTGGCTGTGATCCTGTTTCATACTTTAATCTATGATCACGGAAACTGTGTCGAATATGTTGAAACTGAAGCCCTGGGATGGAAACCAAATCCGCTGATTACAGAGATTCTCTGTAACTCGAGGATAGTGGCATCGCATGGCACGGACTGGGCCTACACGGTGTATGTCGACATCCTTCACCCTTTCATCTCCAGTTTTTCCCTCGACCAACATTTTTCATAGAAGCGGGCTCTACTTCCTCATAACTTCCAGGCATGCAGGGGCATGTCTCCATTTGAGCAGATTTACAGCATCTGGACAGATATCCCTGTTATTTCAGTGATTCACCGACACTACTGTGCACAACCGTATTTGTTGAGAGAACTGCAGGCCAGTGTAAATAATATGTCACAGCATAACAGGTGACAGCGTGTAATAACTCACTGTCTAATCCGGATAAGGGACCGGAAGGGAAACCTGCATGGCTTAAAGCCGGTCTGTTTTAGTAAACCGATGGTGGAACTCAACATTCCTGTGAGCTCTCAAAGTTGGTGTTAATACTCCAGGCATTCTTAAACAAAGTGAGAAATACTAAACTATGTATCTTAAGTTTATATGTGAACTTTGAAAAAAAAATTAACTTTCAGATGCTTTTAATCTAATTTCCATGCCATGGAATTTAAATCTTGATTCAATAAGTAATGGTTACGGGCATAAACAAATACACCATCAAGTTAATGCTGTCACCATTACCAATGCTGAGACATTTGGGAGACATTGTGAACAATGGGAGTTTTAGAAATAAACTGTTATTATATTATGGCTTAAGGGCCACTCAATATGGTTGAAATCCAGAGAAGGGAGGAGGCTGATTGAAGACTGTGCTGACAAGCTGAGTTTTGAGAGCATTTAAGGCTGTGTCCGGCAATAAAACACACACACACACACACACACACACACACACACACACACACACACACAAGCACGTGCACGCACACAAACGCGCACACACAATACACAAGCACGTGCACGCACACAAACGCGCACACTCAAACACAAGACAGCACTTTTATCCAAGATGCTAAATCCGTAATTTTTTTTTTAAGAAATATTTGACATTTCACCTTCATACTTCCTCTATTCTTTCCCTTTTTTTGTAAAACACCTGACTTCCCTGTTCTTGCGTCAATTCCAACTCTAACCCTGGGAGCCTGCCCACTTAAACACACAACGCACTCAACACATGTGGACCTCATTCACAACCATCACTGACCCATCCATCACCCGGGGGCAGCACACAGAACACGAACAGAGAAGATAAGACCAAAAAACACGTGGTTTTAGTTTGACACTTCAGATTAATGCCAAATTGAATGTGTTGGCAGTGAAAGGGTCAAGGGGAGGTGAAGAAGTGGATGGGGCCGCACATCCCCTGAGGGAGGTCATTTACTCAGGTATGCAGCGCTTTTATAGCGCTCAATCATAGCAGCACTGCTTCGGGTTCTTGTCTCCCCTCACAGACCACCCTGGATGCCAAGGGCCACGGCGATAAGTAGAGAGAAGCGAAGTGCCATATCAGCAGCAGTCAAACAGCCTGAACATGTTCAGGAGGAAATGGCAGTGAGAATGGGGGAGTGAGAGGGAAAGAGAGATAGTGTGGGAGTGTGTGTGTGTGTGTGTGTGTGTGTGTGTGTGTGTGTGTGTGTGTGTGTGTGTGTGTGTGTGTGTGTGTGTGTGTGTGTGTGTGTGTGTGTGTGTGTGTGTGGGGGGGGGGGGGGGGGGGTGGGTGTGTGTGTGTTTGTGTGTGTGTGTGTGTGTGTGTGAGAGAGAGAGAGCGAGAGAGAGAGAGTGATTTACATGTTTTTCAGCCAAACCAGCTACCATCACCTCTCCTAATTACTTTCTGTCAGACACAGATGTAGAGAAGCACACACACACACACACACACACACACACACACACACACACACACACACACACACACACCAAATCACACACTCAAAGAGAGAGAGAGCAAGAGAGAGAGAGATAAACTCACCCCCACCTACTCTTTATCATGTATACAGACAGACACACACAAACGCACACACACCGAACGTTCCAAGAAGCCAGAGGCTGCTCCTCCCAAAACCAGGCAGCAAGAGAGAGAGAGAGAAAGAGAGAGAGAGAGAAAGAGAGAGGGAGAGAGAGACAGAGACAGAGACAGACCGAGAGAAAGGAGTGAAAGGAAGAAATGTGTTCACACTGGAGAGACTGCAGTGTCTGCCCTCACATCTCCACCAGCTTCCCAGGGATCAGGACCCTGCTGCCCACCACCCACTCGGTCTGGCTCTCCTCTACGCACTCAATGGAACACACCACGAGCTTCTCACGAACCAAGACAATTGCCTGATTCTGGCTAGATGCTTTGGAAATCGCTCATACCAACTCCAATACCAACTCACACCCACTGCCTTGTTAACTCTTAAAAAGCAAGATATTTGGAGGGAAGATGTGGTTAATGGCACGCAGTGACTGATGACACAGAGAGAGAGGGAAAGAGAGAGAGAGAGAGAGAGAGAGAGAGAGAGAGAAAGCGAGAGATTCCTTGAGGAAGAATGCTGGGCTGGGAGGCACAACAAAGCGGACTGACTGCAGCCTGGAGAGGAGTATGCCGCATTTGGGAGTGGGTAGACCGGACCACCGGGATGAGATAGTTCAAGTGTGAACTCCGGGACGTCAATAGATCCTTCTATTTCCTTTCCCTCCCTCCTATCACGGACACATTATGTGGATGCTATTTCTGTTCATAAGGATTCTCAGCATTACCTGTGTCTGTGGATATGAATATGAGGATTACTACCCAGGCAAGGAGGAAGCAGAGGTAAGAAGTGACATGGAACCTGGTCAAACTTTTCAAACTACTTATATTTGGTCTAATCAGAACTGTTCTGTTTTTCAATGGCTTTGATAGTCTTGCTTTTTATTCTTCTTATCCATCTTATCCAACCAAGTAAGTTGCTACTTCTAAATGTGTACAAATAAATAATAAATGGCCCATCATCCTAAACTCATAATATTACAACATAAAGTTGAGAAAAGCTCTGGCAGCTTGAACTGGCACTCCAAGTAACTTTCTTGCTTAATTATGTCAGAATTCCCATTTGAAGTACATGTCCCCTTGCACACCTAGTAGTGTGAAGATGTGTACAAGTTCATGTACAGTAATTGGATATGAATATGAGGATTACTATCCAGGCAAGGAGGAAGCAGAGGTAAGAAGTGACATGAAACCTGGTCAAACTTTTCAAACTACTTATATTTTGTCTAATCAGGACTGTTCTGTTTTTCAATGGCTTTGATAGTCTTGCTTTTTATTCTTCTTATCCATCTTATCCAACCAAATAAGTTGCTACTTCTAAATGTGTACAAATAAATAATAAATGGCCCATCATCCTAAACTCATAATATTACAACATAAAGTTGAGAAAAGCTCTGGCAGCTTGAACTGGCACTCCAAGTAACTTTCTTGCTTAATTATGTCAGAATTCCCATTTGAAGTACATGTCCCCTTGCACACCTAGTAGTGTGAAGATGTGTACAAGTTCATGTACAGTAATTGGATATGAATATGAGGATTACTATCCAGGCAAGGAGGAAGCAGAGGTAAGAAGTGACATGAAACCTGGTCAAACTTTTCAAACTACTTATATTTTGTCTAATCAGGACTGTTCTGTTTTTCAATGGCTTTGATAGTCTTGCTTTTTATTCTTCTTATCCATCTTATCCAACCAAATAAGTTGCTACTTTTAAATGTGTACAAATAAATAATAAATGGCCCATCATCCTTAACTCATAATATTACAACATAAAGTTGAGAAAAGCTCTGGCAGCTTTAACTGGCACTCCAAGTAACTTTCTTGCTTAATTATGTCAGAATTCCCATTTGAAGTACATGTCCCCTTGCACACCTAGTAGTGTGAAGATGTGTACAAGTTCATGTACAGTAATTGGTTACATTACTCACAAACAAGGTCAGCATAATGAGTATACAACTACGTTTCAGGAATGATACAGATAGCAGTTATTACTTTTGGTTTGTAATGACAGGCATGACCTCAATTTCATGGTGAATAAGATTTCAGCTACCCATCTACCCCTGTCCTCTTTGCGCTTCTGAGGTGACTACATTTCAGCACAGATATGTAAACCAAAGACATCGCAACATCAGTTATTTTGATCACATGGATTCCCTCTATTCTGCGAATGTGTTAACATTTTCACAACACAATTTATGAAACAGATAAATCACCTTTGGTGATATGATGCCTTAAACTCTCTAGGCACTTCATTTCGTTTCTAAAGAGGCTGGATGCACAGACCAATCAGCAGTTGACTTTCTTCCTGAAATCCTCAACTGGATCTCTGAATTGGTGTTTTTGGAAAATAGACAGAGAATCTTTGGCAGTAGACATGTTTCCATTGGATGAAGTCCTCACACAGACATGTGGTGGTCACAGCAGGTGGTAGTATCGCTGATAAACGATTTCATTCTGGCTCAAAGGCATGACATCATGTTCCGTTATCCGAGTAGGACTGAGATCAACCAATATGCTGGTTACATAAAACAGGCAGACCAGTATGAATTACCCAGCTTTGAAGGAGTTTGCCTAAAGTATCAACACTGGCCCATGTCCAGTGTCTGTGTACTAGCCTACACTAAGCAGCACTGGCCATAATAACAAAGGGGACAACCTGCCATCTTATCTCTTAGAGGATCTTGGCTGAACTCAGTGGAAAAAACATGAGCTGCCTGTGCATTGTTTTCTGTCCTGTCCTGCTTCTAGTGATATGCTGCCACCTTGGCTATAAAGTTACCTTGTGACAATAAAACCAGCGGACATGAACAGAGGTTTTCAGCAACAGCGTGTAGTAATGTCCAGTTCTTCTGTCAGGACTCCAGAATCGCACAGAAAAAATGCCTCACAGACCAAACTGCCAAGATGTTCTTTGACATAGTTATGATACTTTCATTGTAGAGAATGCTTAGTCCACTGATTGCCTGTAAATGCAAGGGTAATCAGTGATAATAAAAGGAGTAAAACATGTCAACATTAAATTCATTCAATATTAATTAAAAACTATAGCTAAATACTGCAAATACTGAATAAAGGATTGTGATGTGTACCTGCATGTGTACAGTTGCACGTGTTATCTCCGAATACAGGTGTGTTTGTGTGTGTGATGTGGTTGATGCTCCCTGCCCCCATACAATTTTTAATGATAAGCTATGAATGAAACGGGCCTCTTCCATTACTACAGGTTGCTGTGGTTGAGGACGCAACACTTGGGGTATCCAGCTTGGATGAGCTGTTAGAGCTGCTGTTCCCAGCATACGGTTTGATGCAGCGCTGCTTGCGGAAGAGGTCGGAGCGCACAGAGTCTCCCCAACACGCAGATGAAGACATGTGGAGGACACCCCGCCAGCTGGCTCTGTTCAAGGCGGACGGCACTTTTGAAGGTTAGGCTATAAAATGTCCCCCAGCTTCAAATCCACCACTGAAAGCACTATATATTAAGTCACCTAGGACTCTATATCTTCTGTCAGGCTTATTGTATTCTAGTGAAATAAGATGTTACCTTGCCCCTTTGGATCTAGAGAAAACCTTAGAGGTGTGGATGGCAGGGATTCACTGTTGTTAGGCTTTTCCTTTAAAGCCCACAACCAACTTCACAGGAGCACCATGCTCTTTTCTGTTTGAATTTCAGGCTCATTTTGGAATTATAACCTCTTTTAAGTCAAATTTACCAAGATTAGGCATTCATTTAAACACAATTTGCAAGTCCTGAATTAATTTCCATGCCTGGGATATAATATCTGGCCATATGTGAACAAAGCAGCACTGAACCCAACTGATCTGAAGCTGCCTGTGATCCTGGAAAACTGGACCTTTAAAATGAGAGGTTAATGAATGTCAAACTCGGTCCAGAGGGATGGATTTCTCAGCACTCATAAAATTAATTCCACAAATATGTGTCGGTGGCAGTGGTCCATGAGGCCAAAAGTACTTGTCATTTTTCAAATGTTAATGTTCCGGGCAGGAGTGCACAGATGTGGATAAATCTCTAAAGCACTATTTGAGTACGCCTTAAAGGCACCCAGTGCAACTTTCGAGGCTTAAAAATAAACATTCAATTTCTAGTCTTTTTTACACGTAGTAAGTTTCAATAACTCCATACCATTACATACCGACATTCAAGCAGCAAAGATGAGACGTCGTTGTGTGGTGAGAACTGATAGAAAATCGATAACAACAACAATCGCCGCCATTTTCTTTATTTTTTGTAACCTACAATAAATAAAGCAGGCTTCCAGTCAATGGAAAAATGGCTTCTCCCCACCGGCGATTGTTGTTGTTTACGATTTTCTATCAGTTCTCACCACACAACGACGTCTGATCTTTGCTCCTTGAATGTCGATATGTAATGGTATGGAGTTATTGCAACTTACTATGTGTAAAAAAGACTAGAAATTGAATGTTTATTTTTCATTGAATGTTTACATAAAGTTGCACTGGGTGCCTTTAATTTAGGGGTTTACAGGATGTTGCGCCCAGGTCTTCTTGAGCTTCAAGACCAGACACTGGACTTGGGCCTTCTCAATCTTGCCCCACTCCCATGCATGTTTGCCAGCCTCTCCTGCTCTGCATAAACTCATGTGGGTGAACTCATCAGTGACACTGTTTAGCTAATCAATCAAGAGCATATTGATTACTCTGACTTCAAACAGGTGTCTAAAGCGTGGGTTTATAGGAAGTATGTAGGGAAACGGGGGCAGTGGTTGGGAGAGCACGTGGTGTTGTCTGCACTCTGGGGTGTTCAAGTTGAGAATTGTTATGATAGCTTTACACAGGTGTAGGCTGAGTGTTTACACTGTGCAGCATTCATAAACTTTGGGGTGAGTCAGTTGAAAAGCAACACATTTCCCTGTAGCTAAAGGAGTGTTTGTGGGGCTGAGCTTTGTGGAGGTGTAAATCCCGCTGGCCAATGCCTTAAGAGACTGATGCTAATGCTGCCAGTGACTTATGTTAGCACCTGTCAGCCTTAGCCTCGCGGCTGGCAAGCCAACCTCTCGTGCCGAGGGAGGCAGGGCAATCCCACTGCAGGAATGTACGTATCTCTAAGAGGTTGTACAATGAAGTATTTGTAAACCAAAGACGCATTGTTGTGGAAGGTCGTGTAAGGTGAGAAAAGGACACGTGGACGGTCCTTGCAGTAAGCTAAATGTAGCTTAATGAATTTTAGACACATCTTACTCCATTGGCTTTAGATAGTAATGATGAACAGTGACACCTATTGTGTAAAACATATACAATAAAAAAAAATAATAATTTAACAGGTTTATGTTCCAATAAGAAACAGAAAAATGATCAAACCACTGGGAAACTCTAACAGGAAATTATGCAACTTCCTTCATTTACTTAGTCATTTTGGAGGAGATCCAGCGAACAATATGCCGTCCACGAGAGGTGTGTCTAGAAGTGTCTAAGGAATTTCCGGACAGCACCAGTCGATTTTACCTTCCCCGCTGTGTTGCAGTTCATCGATGTGGAGGGTGTTGTTCCAGTGAGGCCTATCACTGTACCAACACCAGTTACACAATGGTGAACAAAACAGTAAGAGAACCAAAATGCAGCACATACGTGTGGAATTGAGCACATTGTTTTGCATTATCCTTGTGCTACATAGAACGTTAATTGCCGTTATGTATAGAAAATGTATTCATTTGAAGTACATATACATGTTGAAGTACACATATTTCCATAATAGAAAATGTATTCATTTGAAGTACATATACATTTTGAAGTACACATATTTCCATAATTCGTTTTCCTGAAGACTAGAAGTCCATCTTTTATACTTGTTGCATGATGTTAGTATTAAGAAGGTAATCTCTTCTCCAGTCCCCTCAATCTAATCTTTTCTTCTGCTGTGTCTTCTTGTCGTAGCTGATGGAGGTGTCTCCTCCACGGATGGAGCGGTCAGTGGTCATGGTGTCCGTAGTCAACCACACCTCGTGCGAATGTCAGTCGAAGAGGCCGAGACACTCGATCATCAGGAGGTCTCTTGATGAGCCGACAACACTGTGAGTGTAACACACACACACACACACACACACACACACACACACACATACACTTTTCAACGTGTAAAAGCATTGCACAATGAAAGCAGTTTGCAATATTAAGATGAAGGTACCGAGTACCGAAATGCCTTATACTTACATAACTCCAAAGACAACTAAAGGATTTCTCCTAGTAGTGAAAGGATATGGGTTTGCGAGGGTTTGATATTATTTCGAGAGAGAATCGTTGAGCGGAGGCCCAGACTCCCCTTCCCTGCCTCTCTGCCCTCCCCGGCGTGGCTTGAGACCGCTGTGAGTGGGCCGGGTGCCAAAGGGGAGGAGGTCGGCTCGATTTCTCTCCAGCGGCGGACCACAACCACCAGCTGGGCTCGCCGCGTTTGGAGGGACCCTCCGTTGCATGTTCTGCACACAGAGAAGGGGGTCAAGGTCCCCCCCCTGATCTTATCCGATCCCTCTCTTCTCCCAGGTGTCCTCCACCTGACGGGTCTTGCGGCGCTGGTTTTGCGTGGGACGAGCTGGGCTGCCAGTGTGTTCCCTCGCCCTTGGCTTTTCTCTCCCTGTCAGAGCAAGAGCTGGGTGAGTGAGCTTCTACCCAGAGCTTTGCACGCACGGCAACTTATTGCACTGTGAGCACACATCTGAGCTCTCGCCCATAGTCTACACATGTGAGGAGTAACCTAACACAACTAAATAATGTCATGCTCTCATTTCTGTCCATCTGGAATAGAGCCTGGGGACTCCGCCCTATTGGCGTTGTGTGGGCCAAACAAGCTGTTGGACGAGGAAAGCTGTGACTGCGTCTGCCAGAACGGGCTGACCGCGGCAAGCTGTGGCCCAGGGTGGCGGCTGGACGAGGACTCTTGTGAATGTGTGTGTGAGGCCTCGCCAGGAGGAGCGCAGCCCTGCCCGCACAACCGGCGCTGGGACTCTGAGCTCTGCGGCTGTGTGTGCCGGGACCAGTGCCCGCCGAGCCAGCCTCAGGACCCGGAGACGTGCCTCTGCCAGTGCAGAGAGAGCGAACAAACCTGCCTGTTGCAGGGCAAAAAGTTCAAATCCGACAACTGCAGGTGAGTCCCACGACTGAAGCAGTAAAACAGGGTGTTTCAGCATCACAAAGTCCACACCGCACACTACACACCGTCAGAGCTGATGCTGTGAACATTTTAGTTTCTGTGTTTCTTTTCTTCTCCCCTGAGTGCTGAGTGCTGATATCCGTGTGACATGGGAGATTTACTGTTTCCCCCATATGCCTCATAGCGGAGAGACACTGTAACCGTCTGTTAAAGCAAAAATGATGGACTGCTGGCCGCCGTATCAGCAGTTTAAACTAACAACTGTTTCTGTATCTCATTTCTATCAAGCTGTTATCGGCTGCCATGCAAAGATCCCCATAAGAAGTGCCAAAGCGGCTACTACTACAGCCATTTCGTCTGCCAGTGCATTCCCAACTATCTGAGGTCGAGTGAAAGGGAACTGACATAGTACGACAGCCAGCTGTTGCGAGGGCTACACCATGAATGGAGAGGATTAGACACTTTACGGAGACTGGTCCAGAGACATTCTTCACCGTCTTACCGACACAGGCCAGCCTCGGCCAGCACAGATGTGCATGGATCCTAACAAGGGAGTGTGTGTAGGCAGAAGAGCACTGAACTGGACTGGACTGAAAATGAAATGAACTGTTCTACAGCTATGGAGAAAACTTCCCGAGCTGCTCTTTCTGAATATATTTATCAACTGGTACCTTTTGTTGTACTTGAAGGACAATTTTGAATGCTGCTGTTTCCTTATGAAAAGAAAGACATTACGCAACCTTGGTCGCATTAGCAAAGCACTATTTATTATTTCCGGTTATGCTACATAACCAACTGTCACGCATTCAGTGTGTAATTTGTGGTCAGTGGGTGTGAAAATTGAGTCACATTGTGTCTATAAATTATAAGGTGCTGGTAAATGTTAAGTAAACTGGTGACGTAGCACACAAATCATAACCACTACAGTAAACATTACTCCAGCATATAAACTTATGCTTATGTTATGAGATTTTTTATTTTTATTTAACATTTATGAGGATAATTTAATTAAAGTAGTGAACCGAACAATCAACGTTGGCTATAACAGGATATGATTCACAGTCATGAGTGTAAGACGGAGTACTATCTAAGCATCTGATCTCTTTCGTATTGAGTTGAACGGCCAGCACCCTT
This sequence comes from Sprattus sprattus, assembly GCF_963457725.1. Taxonomy (NCBI): domain Eukaryota; kingdom Metazoa; phylum Chordata; class Actinopteri; order Clupeiformes; family Clupeidae; genus Sprattus; species Sprattus sprattus. The sequence goes on from NC_137920.1 coordinate 70,280,389, forward strand.
CTGGATGGCATTGTCATGATGTAATTACAGAGGAGCCGCCCAGACAGAATTCAGAAGAAAACCATGGGAAATTCAATAACATCGCACCATAATGTGCAAAATGTGCTCTCGCCAATGGTGTGCGTCGGCCTGGGTGTAACTCCAAATGTGTCCCTGATTGATGTGTTGCTGAGGGGCTGGGCTCATTTGCCGAGCGCAGGCTGCCTCGAGTGGTCACATTGGGCCTGAGGCTCCGGCTGCTCTCTCCGAGGGTGTATCTGATGAGAGAGAAAGGTAGGAGCAGGATAGGATAGGGCAGGATAACAGCAGGCCGGCACGTATCTATGGGAACCAGACTCAAAGCACACCCTCCCGCTGTGGTGAAATGCGTCTTCAAAACGCGTCTCAGAATCCTCATTCGGAACACATGTTCTAGATAATAAACTAAATTTATTGAGGTCAATTGAAGGGAGAAGTGCCCCCCCCCCTTCCTGCTTGCTTGGTTTTGTCTGTAACCACTATCAAAAGTTTTCATCTACAATAGCTTTCCACTGAACTGCAAAAGAAATGGACACGTTTGTGTAATCGTCTGTATTTCACATGTAATGATATCTCTAAATAAAAGTGACTGTATATTAAATTAAAGTGTAAAATGTGTAAAATATGTGTAATAAATTAAGTTGAACGTTTATCAACAACCTCGTCTTTTCAAATCACTTTTACAGACGCTCAGATGTCTTTTTGTAAAACCTGCACTTAAATAAACAGATGCATATTTAATGATATGGCATGCATATCTAAATTATTTTTATCAGTGAACAAATAAATGTATACTGTAGATTTTTTTTTAAATTGCAGATCAGATGATTTACATATGCTCTTCAAAGAAGGCCAATTAATGAGTCAGCATATTTTGTTCTTTGCACTGTCCTATTATTAGTGTAGTCTGGAAAGTTTCTGAAAACATTCACAGCTACTCCATATATAAACTTTTTGTGCTGATAAATTAATGTTCATACTTATTTGATTTGATTTGTTTATTTGATGAAGAGGGACAGTGTGCATTAATAAACATTAACATGTACATGCACACAATTGTAGCCAAAAGGCTAGTTTTCATTGGCAATCCCCCTGCCAGAGTGAAACTGGCTAAAGATAGGGAAGAATTACAGCATAACATTGGGGAGGGGAGGAGAGAAAAGACAACACCCAGACTATGCGGAGTACAGTGTGGGAACAGTAAAAAAAAACACACATCAGCACATAAGCACATACAACTCACAAACAATACATACATGAATGCAAAACACCAGAGCTACATTAAAAAGCTGCCACTTGCGTTGGCACTAGGGATAGCCAGGAGTCTCATGACATGTAGGCTACCAGGACATGACAAACACATAAAACACACCTCAGCACATAATTACATACAACTCACAAACAATACATACATGATTACAAAACACCAGAGCTACATGAAAAAGCTGCCACTTGCGTTGGCGCTAGGGATAGCCAGGAGTCTCATGGCATGTAGGCTACCAGCACATGACAAACACAAAAAACACACCTCAGCACATACAACTCACAAACAATACATACATGATTACAAAACATCATCAAGGAAAATGTATCATCAAGGAAAATCTTGTGCAAACTAATATTTTCAGTCATCAACCCTCTATTGCATGGTGTTGCTTCAGGGTAAAATACCAATTTCCCCTCCATTTCACAGGCACAAAACATCATACACCAATAAAAAGGCTCATTTTAATCTGGAGGAAGTATTAGTATGAGATACATTTTACATAAACTGCACTTTTTGTATTTATTACCATTATTGCATGTTTTTGCACCAAAGGAACATACATAAATCTACCCCCTATTATGATTATTGTTGTAAATTATCTGTTGAATTGTTAAATGTGCTCTATGACAGGCAGCAACATGAATGCAAATATTTTTTCCCTCTATTATTTCATATATCATGCAATAGTGCTTATTTGAGAAGATAAAATATGTGGTGAATGTCAGTATACAGAAACAACAACTTTTCTGATCTGACAGCTGATGTCCAGGTTACAAAATGGCAACTCTCACTTGCATACAACACAGCCCATAAACTCTCTAACTGAAATATATTACCAGTTGGCATCTCAGTCGGCGGTTGTGTGGTGAAGATGTTAAAGACGTCTTTTGATTGAAATCTGAATGGTTTGAATAAGATCAGGCATAAAAGCCAAGCAAAATCTCATGCATTTTCTTTGTTCAAACATGCCCTCTCTACACCTTGCAGAGTTTACAACCAAAGCAATGCATTTTTCCTCTGTCAATCCTTTAATGGATCAAATGGTAAATAGACTCCTGGAGCCCACAATAAAGACTCTCTCTCACACACATAGTAGAAACATAAGATTCCTATAGTTAACTCATTCCTGTCCCCCAGCATCCTTCTATGCCATCGACCGATTCAAAGCCTTTGTTATGACATCAAGGTTGATTTCTGTCTGTCAAGCTTCTAAGGCTGCACTTTTCAGGCAAGCTTGAATCTGCCCTAGGATTTGTGATGTGTAGTAGTCATTATATTACTTATTCTCTTGCTTTGTATTTTTAACTCATTCCATTATTTTTCAAACATGCATATGGATGAATAAGCATTCGCAATTGCACTGGTGTTTCAATTGAGGATATTCTTTGAATGCATTACACGCTTTTAAATCTGAGCAGTTCCTTACTTTAATGCTGCATCATAAACAACATTACGAGTTATTTCCTAAAATTAAGATAACACGTGTATCTTTCTAACAAGAATTCAGACTTCAGAATTGTTTGTATCGAAGATGAGCTGCAGCATACAATTGCTGATTAAGCCTTTCTGAACACACACAAAAAAAATCGGACACAAAAAAAACACACAAAAAAAGAGGCACAGCTTGCTGCCGACTCATGGACTGAGGAAGAGCTCCTTATAGCTGCAGTTCAGGTTTCAGCCCTTCATGCAGCTCACCATCATGGAGGGATGAAGGGCTATGGGAACAGGAACAGCAGGAAACAAAGGTGGCTTTGTGAGAGAGGGCCTGCACGTCTGCAGGAGTGTGGTGCATTCCAGTCGAGAGGATTAGCCTGATTGGAAATGGTTTCTCCTTTTAACCTCGGCACGACATCAGTGGTTAGCAACACTTAAAACTGCTTTTGCATTAAAATGTTCCTGCACAATCAGATGCAAAGACTGAGCAGAATTGCTGATATCCTGTGAGCTATGAGGGCAATTTCCTTCCCCACCTGTTCAAACACCAGGGCCTTGACGTGAAGGAGGCACACGCTGAAATCACTAGAGTCCTTTAAATCACTAGAGTCCTTTAAATCACTAGAGTCCTTTAAATCACTAGAGTGATCCTTTGAAAGGCCTCATGCACGGGATGAATATGCTATATAACTGTCGTCATCAGAGCAAAGATTATACATCAAGTTGAGTATATTTAATGTATACATATTCCAGGAACGTTTTGTGACGCACTTTGTGGCGCACTTTGTGGCGCACTTTGTGGCGCACTTTGTGGCGCACTTTGTGACGCACAATGTACTTTAATATGTGAAGGAATAGTGGCGTCACCGAATGCAGTAATTATGAAAAGAAAAAAAAAATTGTGTTACTCCCCCCAACCACATACTTGACAAGGGTAATCCACAAAAACCCTTGCTATGGCTATAAATTATGACATGAGGAAACGATTTGACAGAGAATCTGCATGTAGGTCTAGCTGGAGCGATAGCTTCCTCAAACTAGGAGAAAAAGACTGGAAAGCTGCGGACAGCCTCTCTGGATGGGCCCAAGGTGGAGACATCCCAGGAGTACATCAGTTATCCACACTAGCCTATGAAAGCAAAACGTAATTTTACTGCTTCATTTGCTCCTAGGAAAAAAACCAGTTGTAAAACAGAACAAAAAATCTCTCATCGACTAACACATTTCACAAATCAAAATACGATCTACCTCAGAATAGATAGTTCCTTTATTTTCCTTCAACCAGGTGAAAGCACAAGGCTGGCTTCAGCTCTCTAAATATGCTCCATTTACATTATTGGGCTGAACAAAACCGTGTAAGTATTCCCAAAGGAGGAAGGTGTGGGTCTTGCCTGTTAACCTGTCTCTAAGATTACAAACTGTGAACTGTCTTGTGCTGTATGGATCTTGCCTGCTTACCCTTATGAGAGATGAAGTGTAAAGTGCTACCTTGTCTGTATGGATATCTCTGCCTGGAGTTTTTGTAAGAGAAATCATGAACACTGCAACTCCTTTGGCTCATGAGTCTGTTTTAGGGTCCAGACCAGTTTTTAGGCTTATAACCGTGACAGATATAACACAGCCAAAACATGGACCCAACAGCCTTTGATTCAGTGAAAGCTGTATTGGAAAAGCAAGGTTCTCTCCTAAGGTTTTTTCCCAACAGGAGATCGCCCCTGTCTACCAAGGTCTGTCATCTTTAACCGCTGCTTTGCAGAAGCCATCCGCTCAGGTGCAGCAGCTCCAGGCTCCCTGTGTATTGCCTTGGTCAGAGGGTAATGATATCAACAGCCAGGTACCCTGTCTTGAATTGGCACACAGGTTTGTTGGCCCTTTCAACAAAGTCTGTCTTTCCCATTGTCCATGCGGCGTGTTCACCAGACATTTCATGTTTCACAGTCACGCCTTGTTGCTGTCCAGTCCTCTGTTTCTCGCCCCTAACTGGCCCACCCCCCCGGGATCATTGATGGAGGTGAGGCTTTCACGGTCAGGGAACCACTCAAAGTCTGCCAACATGGACGTTGTGGGCTCTAATACCTGGTCGACTGAAAGGGGTGTGGTCCAGGAGAGCTGTTGGGTACCGGCTCATTTCACCTTTGACCCCTCTATCCATTCTGTGACTCATCAGTTTGAGTTGGCAACAGACATCATTATGACCATTCTTTTATAGGAAAACATTTAAGAATGTGTATATTCGTGAGTAACATAACGACTGCAATTGTAACTCTGTCTTTTCTGTTATCAGGCATGAATGAGGTGAATTTCTCTGAAAAGTCGCCTGGATATGGATCACCACAGCCATCATTTTATGAGTAATAGTATGTGAGCTTACTTGTTCCTAACTGTTAAGAATACAACCAGGTCAGGAACCGTATCATACGAGCTTTTCAGCAACTGTCATGTACTCTTAGTTTTTCGCCACATAATACTGGCTTGTGCTATCGGTAGCTCTCCAGTTCCTTCTCATGTTTTGATGAGGTTGGAGCTACTGTCGGGTCCATGTGCAGGCTCTCTATCAAAAATAATGTCCTCATGTCATACATTTTAGATCTAACAAGGCTTTTGAGGGTAACCCTCATCAAGGGTGGGGAGCAAATTTTACATTGTTATTGAACTTATGTAATTGCTGCATCCTTGTGCCTCTTCTTGTGCCAGTGTCCTCCTCTCTTAGTTGTGAATAGGTGTGTTTATCCTGTTTCCTATATTAAAGGGCCCTTCTCAGCTCAATTCAACCCTGGTGGACAGGAAGGACAAAAATAACCAAATTCTTATGTTGTCAAATAAAGTGAATAATTAAGTGTCTCCTACATCCCAACATCTTGCCATAATTAAGGTTTATTGTTGTGATGTTGATGATGAACCATAGTAACAGTTCACTGACTACATGTGACATTACTGCAGAGTGTGGGACCTGTTGAGTCATACAATGGTACAATCAAAGCCAGGGCATGCAATGTGAGTTTTTGAAGTCTGTCTGTGCAATGTTCTGTGCCGCAGTTGTGTTCATACTCCTTAGAAACAACAAACAACTGAAACTACTCACAATGGTTGAAGGTCCAATTTGCCATTTTTTTCCCCCATCAAAAGCTTTTGGGAATTCCAGTGATTATGTAATGCTGAATAACAGAACCCCAGAACCACACATCTTAGAAAAATATGCACTTTTTGAGATGTTGGGTTATTCATCGATAATTTTGTAACCTTTAAGGCCATGTTACTGGAAATCAAAGAGGGTCTGTTTCAGAAGATCTGTTTCAAAGAGAGACCAAAAATACATTGATACAGTGATTATACAGAAATTCTGGTGCTTTATGAAAGGACTTTAACTTGTGATAAAAAAAAGAAAACCAACTAGACCACTGGCTCTTCTTGACCTGCCCAAGCACCTGTACCTAGATCTCTTCTCTAATTTAACAACCATGCAGTGTGTGACCCTTTTGACCGAGGCATGAAAAAATGGTTGATTCTCATTGGCAGAGGTGTTGGAATCTGTCACGCAAGTGTATTGTCTGGAATGAAAACACACTGCACCGTTTTGGAACATACCAGGAAGCCCTGAAACCGTTCCAAGAAAAAAAGGTGTCTGGAGGGAGGTTACCGACCTCCATAACTCCACAACATGCCACGATCAGCCAAGCAGATCCAGCCATTCAGGAATCAGAACTGTGATCGTAATACTGTGGTCTGGAATGACGAGGCATGCATAAATACGGCTAAAACTCTTTTCCCATCATGGGCAAGTATCTGCTTGCATGGCATACACTATGAGATCGGCAAAACCACAGAGTCAGATTCTTTTCATTGCATTAACATGATCACACAGTCCCAACACTTTAACTGTTTATGTTGTACTTAAAAAAACCAAACATGAGGTTATTTAGTAAAAATGTATCAATTGAAATAAACCGTAGCCATTAACCCTTAACTTTACTGTAGATATAACCATAAAAAGAGTGCATTCAATTCCCATTGTAGAAATATAGTAATATCATACAAAACAGCATATTCTGGAACTGTGTAACTTGTATCACAGTTGTGCGGAAGTTTGGTCGGGTCTGTTGTGTTAAGGGCTGAGTACACAAAAGAGAAGCATTGCGTCACCTCCCCTACGTCTGTAGCCCTCAGGATGGAAGTGGGGTTCATTGTGTTTCAAAGAGGAACCGCCAGTTAGTGGCTTTTGACAGGACAAAGTTGCTCAATGAAACAATGGTAACGGCAAGAGTCATGACGTTGGCAACTGCACCCCATAATGGTTGGTTTCAGGGAACATAGGGAAATATGAGGTGGGTGGTGGTCAGTGTGGAGATGGATTGAGAAACAATTCTTTGGACAACAAATTAGATTTGTGCAATTTAACAGCAACAGAAACCCTTGAGCACAACAGTAAGGATGTTAAAAGATCCCTAAACATGCGTGGCCAACCTAAATGTGAAGCTATGTACAGTTATATGGGCCATTCTACCGAATTCGTGTAATATGCAGTCCCTCAACAATAAAAACTATTTACAAAACAATTAGGTATTTAGGCATAGATATTTAATTAGAAAATGTTATGGTCTATATAAACCCAATGCATTACATGAGATAGTGATAAGCTAAATATATACAAAATCATCATTTATAGGGTACTTTCTATTGGGAAGTAGCTGTCCCCAACCCTGACATCTAAATTTCAATGCCTTTAAATAACACTTTTCAATTTTTTTAGATTTTTTTCAATGATTTAATTTCAAAGATCTTTATGATTGGGTTGAAACAGAACTTGGAATATTTAGATTTATTGTGGGTTTAATTTTTAAATCAATTTTCTATACTCAAAAAATCATGTCCCTAGTTTTCATGTCACTACCGAAACACAAGAGTTTTAGTCCATTGGCTGAGCCTGTGTTTTAGCCACGACTCTGCATTTTTGACCATGCAGTGACACTGCATCTCTGACCCTCATGGTTGAATGGTAAGTAGCTAAATCCCATAGTTTTTATATAAATGTGTTCCAAAGTCTGAAAATCGACGTGTAACCTTAAGAATTGTCACTACCGAAACGCATGTTTTCTTCAATTAAGTAAACCTTTTGGGGTTTCATGGAAAATCTTATGTTTGTATGTGTGTTCACCTCTTCAAAGATGTGTTTGCATGCCGTGTGCTTGTTAGAATTCTTTATTTATGCTTAAAGTTAGCTAGAATTGTCACTACCGAAACAGTCACTACCGAAACATATGGTAGTGACCTGATGATTTCAGTAGTGACAAAATGAATTGGTAAGTAGTTCAATCCCATAATTTTTAAATAAATGTGTTGTGTGGACTAAAGGGCGGCCCAGAGCACCTTTTGGAAGATTTTGGGAGAGAAATGAACATCCATCCAACAGTGCAGTCACTACCGAAACACTGGATGTCACTACCGAAACAGTGCAGCACTACCGAAACACAGGATGTTTTGTAAAAAATTAAGTATATTGAGTAATCAACTAAAATGTTATGATACTGATTGGATTGATGTATGTTCAATTTCATCAATGAACAACTCTGGAATCAATATGATCAGTATTTAGCATTTTACAAAGAAATATTGCACTTAGATTTTGATGAATTGTATAAATTGAACTTGAAAATTTGGTAAAAAATTCATTTTTATGGATTTCATTGTGAAAACCTTCAAGAAATATTTGTAAAAATACTCTTCAGAGAAGGGAAGGAAACACAATCTGAACAGGTCAATAATAATACTTTTTTACTATAGTAAATGTGATGTTTCGGTAGTGACAATTTTTGGAAGAGGAAAAACATTCCAACACATTCTGAAAATACAATATAAAAATTGACTGTTCTTTTACTAGATAAGTGTACTTTAGATATGGTACAATATACATACGGACAAAGTTTTGGGAATAAAACATAAAAAAAATCCAAATATTTCCGACCTGACTTTGCACCAATTCGGTAGAATGGCCCATATACAAACATGTACAGTTACATTATACATACTTAATGGGACATGCTAATGTTACAGAATACACAATCCATATTTGTTGGCTAACAATGAATTAAACAATTAATTAAAATACACTTCCTTGTATAAAAGCGTCTGCTAAATGACTAAATGTAAATGTAATGTACCCAATTGACTGGCCACAGAACAGGCATGGACATAAACTGTATGGCCATATTACCAAGGGCACATTATAGCGAGGAGTCAAAGCCGTACTAACAAGGAGTAAAATAAACTTTAGCAACAGGCATGATTGGTTAAAAAAAAAACATTAGCTTGGAAAAGTTTCGAGATCTCTCATACAATCTGCTTTCTGTTTCTCAACATTCCTGGTTACATTGCAGAGATCACCACTGCATTCTGGGATACTATCCAGTTGACATGAATACTCCTCAAAACTAGTTACATCTTGCTTTGGTCTAATCCATAAGGCTGGGTTCAATTCAAATTATTTAAACTGTAGTGTTTACCAATCCTGTTTTTTCTTTTGTTTTAAGAATGAATAGTTCCATTCTTTCTTCAATATACTGTTGAAGTTCAAGACTTTAAGACTCCATGGCAACATCGCTATTTCTTTTGGCACTATGTCATAGATCAGCTACAAACACTTAAATATGAGTCAGCATGTTTTAATAGTAACTCCTTTGTCTAATGCCATTCAAACGTATGTAGATTTTCTTTTTGGACACACATCAGACATTTTCATCACTGTTATATGAGCGTAACTTAATTCTGTCATTTCAGACTCTTGAAAAGGAACTTGAAAGCTTTTTTTAATGGACACGGACTATATCAAACATGCACACTATTGGTGACAACTTGTTGGCCAGGGTTTGCAGTGGCCTACAGCAATGAGAACTCATGCACATCCATACGTGATGATCCTTGCCACTTCCTTAGGAACAATTCCATAAAAGTACCAACATTCTGATCTGTCTCAAAAATCTATGCTGAATCATGGACCACCAATGAGATTTCCTAACTCGTGACGCAAACGCAAATGTTCTGTGACGCACTTGTGTTTATACTCCTTAGAAACAACAAACAGAACTGAAACTACTCATGACGTATAAAAACTATTAGAATATGTGATAGAGGTGTCACTGTAAAGAATCATGTTAAGCAAATGTCGAACTGTTATTAAAGCGGTCTTCGGAGTATTAGTGTTGTGGCGGCTGTCTGTGCTGTGGAACCTAAGTGTTCTCTTTCAGGATCTAGACTACCTGTACCTGTTCTGCCATCTGGATTCCACTCTTTTCAAACTCCAGAACAATCTCAGTTCTGGCTTAACAACAGTATGTCATCAAACAGATTTGTCATTCTTTCAGCAAAAAAAATCCATTAGACCTGACCTTTAGTAATAATCAGTCTCGTGTTTATTACTCGGTTGCTCCTGTTGTAATGCAACCATTAGTAAACTGCACACATACATACTGACTCCAAGTGGCATGAGTTGAGTAGTGCAGTGATAAGTATTTCAAACAGAATGAAAATAAATAAAACACCAGTTTCATCAAAATGTCTTGCTTGCCATCTGAAGGTTATGACCCCATGGTGTGGTACAGGGTGACAACATGTCATTTTAATGGTAATATAGTTTGTATTGTGGATATTAACAGTATTTGCATTTTCAGGTTCATTCCCAGGTGTGTGGCTTTAACGATCAATGGCCAAAGCACACAAATCAAAGAAGAACAGAATCATAATTCAATTGGTGAATCACAGTGGGAATTTTATTTGTTTTGGGGAAGACATTAACAAACATGTTCCCAATATAAAGTCTATTTTGATTGTTTGAAAGACTATTTTGATTGTTTATATTGTAGATGTCACTAGCACAATAAAGAATGCTGTACATTGACAATTAATTTAAAAAAATGCCAATAACAATGAATATTTCTTTCTTTCCCTTTTGCTCCCTTTTGTAAGTTGGAATTGACTGGTGTAAAGAGAGAAAAACTGAATGAAACATTTCAGCTCCACTCCCAAGACACCAGCCAATTTCCTTCCTTCCAGACACATAAACCATGGCTCCAGATGACAAGCATAATCTGAATAGCTGAGGAAAATGGAGAATCCAATGAAATGGACTGAAAGTGAAAACCTAATAGTTATGATTAAGTAGCAATGGTTGAAGAGTTTGATATAGAAAATGGCAGAATGGCCTTAGACTAACTTAAAGGTTGATTTGAGATTTGAGAGATATGATTACTTAAAAAGTAAATGTGAGATACTGAGCAAAGACCAGTAACACACAAGCAGCATCAGGTAAGGCAGGTGAACAGAGGAAGGATGCAGTCGATGAGTAGACTGTAAAACAGCTTGAAGAACCAGCACCTTTGAAGTACCCCATCAATACTCACAGTCAGGGGGAAATGTTCAGTGTCAAGAGGTATACACAAGAAGCCCTTCCATCCACACGATTCCCCACATCATTTTAGATGGCTTGAGTACAAGAGCAAACAAGACTATTCATGATTTGGATCGTCAGGTTTGCTGCTCCGAATCTGTTCCGAGTCTTCAACACACAGGTGTTCAGGTTGAAGTTTTCGCGCCTCTGCAATTAAACGCTTCACCCCAACCATCCACTGGCTGACCTCATTCACGTGGTCTACTATTAAAGACCGATGGATTTCATCAGCTGCGTCCCAATCACGACTTTTCATCTCTGTGATGGAGGAACAAACAAGAGCGACTTTAAGTTTACATGGGCACAGGAGCCAGCAAAAGGTGTTCATTCAGTTAAGAAATCAGATTTAGTACAAGGTGTGAATGTAACAGCGGAGGTTTGATTCTTGTACTTGCACACATATTGTTTTGATTTTGATATGTTTTTGTACACAAGAAACCAGCCATGCTGTTGGGTAGGAGTGACCTCTAGTGTGAACACAGAAAAAGCTGCTTAGCTTTCCTCCCAGTTCGGAGAAGTTAGACCAGTGGTAGGTCGTTTAAAGAATGTACTACCACACAGCTATTTCAGAGTCTTTAACACATTGTAAATGACTACAGTCCTTGGCCTAATTACTGTTGTGCATGTAAATGTGGTCATTGCTCACGTTGTATTAGTGATTTTATCAGTGCAGTGAACAGCATATTGAAAAAGAATAGACCCATCCATCCTCCAAAAGTCAGGTGTTAAGATATGCTTCCATTTTTTTTTTTTAAATAATGACACTGTTGTCTCTGTTTTTAATAAAGGTTAGACCACTGACCTTGAACCAGAAGATTCATCCTTTTCTTGACAGGAAGTGAAAGCTTCTCACACTTCCACATCTCCTCAAACAGCTTCAGGCGCTTGTCAACATCATCACACACTTGCTTCTACAGGTGACAGACAGAATAACTGTTAGCAGGTGTACATGAACATACAAAGCAGAATCTAATCGTCCTAAACTTCAATCACAGAGCTTAGGACATAAAAGAAGCTGCATGACCTTAATAACATTGACAGTTAAAGGTAAAGTTTACGATTCTTGGCAAAAGGTTGTTGATATTTGTATCGGAAATATTGATATATTCTATGGCATATTTATACAAGAGGAAATGCCCATATTTGTGCAGCACTTGGCGCAGCTCTCTGTCTATCTCCCCCTCAAGCGCGCACACACACACACACACACACACACACACACACACACACACACACACACACACACACACACACACACACACACACACACACACACACACACACACACACACCTCACACCACCAGGGACATATTATTCCAGGGGGTATATTCCCTATCCCATCCTGTTGGGTTCTTTGTGAAGCTTCATTCTGTACTCTGCTGAGGTCCAAAGTCTTCACCACGTCCTCAGTAGGGTAGATTTTGATTGACACACACATCATGGTGACCAGCCAATCAAACTGTCATATTGCTATATAAGGTAACACTGGAAACATTCTAAAGCTTCTAAATATATCATAAACATCTGCATCTATCCGAGCTCTGTGTGACCAAACCACGCTTTGGTGCTGCTGACAAATAAACGATTTATGGGATTTGATCGTCTCATAATGCCATTCATTGTGGTAACAATCTTGCCTGTTACTTGAGTACTGGTAAGCCTTTACAAGAAATAGGCTTTGGCTTCAAACTATCTAGCTAGCCACAGTAAACTAGGTTTTTTCATCTCAAAATGCTTGAAAAGCTTGACTCCCCAAACATTTTTTCCTGCCACAAAAAAACACAAAATCTTAAAAAATAAAATCCAGAGCCCTACATCAAAACCCTAAGATTTTCCTGCGATCGCGTCGGAAACAGCTTAACTTTAGTTTCTTTTCGCGTGTGTGGTTGCTAAGCAAAACAGTTTCTGATTACACAAAATACAAATATTTTAGTTTCAAGTCGAATCATTTGGCAAAGTTGCGATTGTAGCCTACACTATGACAGATAGGTAGTGCAACCAGGCCGAGGGCACTTCAGAGAATTTTCCATTGTCTGCGAAACAAGGGAAAATCACTCACTCTCACAGACAGACAACCCTCTCCTCCACAAGAGGGCAGCATCACCAGTGACCACACTCTCACAGTGAGAGGAGCACTAGTGTGTGTGTATCACATCACAATGGATGCTCAGAACTGTCAAAAGAGGTACACACTACAGTTCTCACAACCCCCCCCCCCCCCCCCCCCTCACAATTTGCTAGTGATGGGGGATGCAGCTTGTTTCCTTGAAGCCGAGATCTCTGCAAGAGAGAAGAACAAAGTAGTACCTCCAGCACAGAGCCTAAGTAGGGAGAGGCATGAGGCCTATACTGGACCTGAGAGCATTTAACAATCATCTCAGACAATACAGGTTTCGAATGCTTATTATGAATCCCCTCTGGTCTAGCTCTGCTATCACCTAATGCAGTATCACCTGCAAGGTTGTCATGGTGCTCATCCTCTCTGCTGGACTCAGACTACATCCAGACTCTTTCCTCCTCCTCTCGTCTTGCCCCTGCTCTCCAGTGGACTTCGACTACATCCAGACTCTTTCCTCCTCCTCTCGTCTTGCCCCTGCTCTCCAGTGGACTTCGACTACATCCAGACTCTTTCCTCCTCCTCCTCTTGCCCCTGCTCTCCAGTGGACTTCGACTACATCCAGACTTTTCCTCCTCTATGCAGCTAATGTTTGCATTTTGCCTGGTACTGGCCATAGTTATTTTTTTTATACATTTGTTAACTAAAAACATATTTTTTTCTTTTTTTTTCCTGAACTAAACTAAAGGGGATGGTGGTCTGAGAGCAGACCAGAAGTGGCACACAACCACTGGGGTGCCAACCAAAACCCAACTGTGGCCCAATATATGCTTCCTATCTGGGTTTAGGCCGAAAAGTAATTCTTGTTTCTTACCTTAACAGACTTCCTACACGCTGTAAGCGCCCAGTTAAGAAGGCCGACCACCTCGTCTACGCTGGGTTCCCCTTCGGAATCTGCGCTGGGAGAATCTTTTACAGCTTCCATGGGACATGACCTTGGCAGGGGGGTCAATGATGCCGTCATACCCGATAACGGGGGTGGGGTCATGCCACAACTTGGAGGTTGTGCAGGGGGAGTGGCGTGGCTCAGTGGAGGGGGTATCCCTGGAGATGGGCCTGGTAAAATAATTAAGCAATTACAAAAAAAACTTTCACTGTTGGACATCTACATAATTTTTCTATTTATCATTTAACAATTACTGCACAAACCTGAATGGGTTTGTTATTTCTGTTGGCAAACAAACAAAAAAAAACACAATCTTTCAGGTGGTTGTTAGTTCTAACAAGTCCAGCCACTGATCAGCTGCAGGATGGGTAGGTTAAAGGAAATTAAGGGGGGAAAACCAGAGCTTAGACCAAGAGAAACAGACACAGAAAGATAGATAATTGACACGTCCACTTTTCAAGTTCCTTACTCTGAGGTCCAGATAGTTGAGGAGGTGGCACTCTCTTATTGAGAAGACGTTTAGGTCCGCTTTGAGCCGTCTGTAAACCGTAAGAAAATTGTGGGGGGTCGTTCCATCCTCGCTCCTGATTACCTTTTCATGTGCACAAACAAGTTCAAAACACTGATTAAGCCGTATCACATAATTCTAAAAAGTATGTAACAGCGGCACTGTGACTTTTGTAACTAAAGTTATAAGTGTTAACATTAGTTTTAAGAAGCCTAATGAGATTTATCAAATCTTGCCATGCGCAGACTATTAATTTTTTGACGTATCGTGCTATTGTTATGTTGTTCGTTATCCATAACTATTCCTCCAGATAGCTACTTGCGACATGTAAACAAACAATACAGTCAGTAGCCTACACGTAGTCCATTTGGTCTTGGTTTGAATTTACACTGTCGCAGTCCTCTGGGTGATAAAAGCCTACGTGCTGTTAACTTACGTATTGTTATACAGTGTTTAAATACTTACCCGGTTTAATGTACATATCTGCCATTGCCACTTCACCTATCTCACTGTATTAGGTTCTTGTATATCCGGTACACGTGAGCAGAATTTTCCTTTTTTTTAAATCCATGGTTACGGATATCCGGTTGCTCTCTCTCGCTCTCTCTCTCTCTCTCTCTCTCTCACACACACACACAGACAGAATATACGTATTCTATGTCTATGCACGTCACACACGCACACGCGCACACACACACACACACACACACACACACACACTCGCGCGTGCGCGGAAAACAATTAACCATGCCTTGTATAATTTCTCAGTAATATTTTTGTTACTCAAAATCCGTACTAAATCCATGATTGCGATGAATGACATTAGGTCCTAATTTCAAGGCTGTTTAAAGGTAAAACGGAGATGTGATATTCTGACGTTTACATTGCCATCTATTTCTTTTAAGAGCATGGAAATGTAGCCTAATCCAAAGCTGTGATGTGTGTGCGTGTGAAAATGCTGTCATATCTTACAGTTATCAGAAACAATATCAGTATAATTCTACATTCTACATCATGACTTGAGGTATAGTTTGGTCAAAACATGAACTTACCCCTTCTACCTGGTCTACAATGAGATAAGTGACTATACCTGATCATCTAATGTCCAGTATTTTGAAAAAAAGGTTAAAGATGTTTTTGTGAATGTTGAATTTACACCACCTATGTTTTTATGGTAAAAAGGGTCAGTTCACACATGTAAAACATTGCACCAGCACAGAAAAGAACCCTTTTCTCTACAACTCCCATTGGTACCTCTGGGCTGAGCACAGCTGCTGATTGGATACGCTATCTCTAAACATTTGTCTTTTTACAGTTCAGTTCAGGCAAACTGCATTTGTAATTTTTCTTGGGGAAAAAAAGCAGTATTTATTGTTACACCCAGGTTTTATTGCTCTGAGCTTGACTGTTCTCTCCCTTGTAGGTTTCTTTGGACAAAAGCGCTTGCTAAATGACTAAATGTACATGTAATTGTAACACCTCATTGACTTGTGATATACTGTATGTGTGTGTAAATCAAATACTGATCAGACAGGGACACACAACATAATCAAGCAGTTTAATAGTCAAACGTAGATTGCCACTGAGTGGATCTAGTCTGGTAAAACAGTGAGAATGTAAACTCTCCATTAAAAAACAGCTCAATATACATGTTCTAGTCACGGGCTTAAGAACAGAGAGCAAGAGAAAAAGAAAGAGATGTAATTCTGAAAGAATAAATAGCAAAATAGAGTAATTAAACACAAGGTGCTACATGACCACTTTGTAACAGTAGTTCAAGCTAATTCTCCTACACAATGCTTTTCCCATACACTGGTCTTACATGCTGTAATGACGTTGACCTCACGTACGATATCTGATGGTGTTACCATCCATATCATTTTACTCATTTCAAGCAACAAGAAGACCTGAGTTGATTGATTTGTTGTATTACACATACCGTATTTAAAGTCTAGGACAAGGAGCAGTTGCATATATAATGTGTAGCTTCACATCAGTGTTTTCTACTGCCATTCACGTGGATGCACGCGGATTCGTCAGCCTCTTAAAGAAGCATGCTTTAGGTTTCAACAGCCAGCCTGTAGCACTGGTGTTCATTTGATGGGCATAGGATTTACAGGATTTGTGTACTACACAAATGAACAGACAACAGTCAAAGCAAATGCTTATATTCAGTGGAATTACTTACATATGTAAATGAAAACCACTTGACATGTATGTATGCCATAGCTAACCTAGTAATCTTTAGGATCTTTGAATCATAGATCAATTTGAATAAAACTTCTGATTGAATCTGTTTAAATTGATTTAATGTCTCTCGCAATCGTTTTTTTTTTCCACTTCAAATCCAAGTGGAAAGTGCATTCCAAGGCTTGTGCAAACTCATGCATTGGTGCCAGTAAGCTGAAGGGGGCAGTCCGCAAATAGTTTATTGATGTTGCTGTTTTAATTTGGTCAAGGCAAGGCAAATGCTCATCTCTCTTTAACATTTTTTTTTTTTTTTACTGAGGGTACTGTGCTGGCTGCAGCTAGTTCACTTGTAGAGCAGTTCACTACACTACCATCAATGCATTTGACCATCTGTCATGTGCTCATGGGTTCTATGTATTAACAATGGACTGGTGTTTTTGTTGTTGTTGCAGTCTTGCTGTGGCTTTTCATGAGATTCTAAAGTGGTTTGAGTGTAAGCGAGTTCATTTCGATTTGGATTATAATGTGTTAGGTATTTTCATTTCAAAAGATGTGTTCTACTCTGTAAATTTTGATATGAACACGAAACAGTTTTCAGGGAATACAGATACAGTTACAAGATTGACTATCGGTAATAGTGTGAATTGCTTAAGTTCTCTACAGCTCGGAGGTTAAAGGTCACCCGAATAAAATTGCTGAATACATCACATTGAGTATACAAGGACCAAGTTACGATTTTTAAAATATATGCTGTTTTTCTACGTATTGAAAAAATGTTTTTTTTTTTTTTGTGGTTGTTGATCAATGGTCATCTTATTGCAAGTATTCTCTTGTTCCTTGGCTAGATTTCCCCAACTACGGGAATGATGTCCTATTGTTGAGTTGAAAACCTGTGTGTCATTGCGTCACATTGCTACTGTTGATACTAACGTGTTTCACGCAGTGGAATGTGAGAGTACAGCACCTCAGGGTACCACACACCAACTCAGTTAAGATATGTCTTTTCCACAGAGACACACTAGTAACAAGAGACAAGACAGGTCTGATTTTTCAGTACTGTAGTTGTTGTAGAGGTTTGTATTCTTTTTTTGTTATAATCTTAATTGTCTGTACTTTGAGATTTCATCTAAGGGGTGTAATCCCCGAAAAAATATTACTGGACAAGCTGGTTTGACCTTTTTTTATAGCTCTTTTCTATAGTCTGTCTGGTCCCTCTTCTTTTCATCATGCTATTCTTCTGCGCTGTCAGCGGCAACAGTATCCCCCCCTCCTGTCAGACACCCCCGCTGCCCCACCCCCCTAGGTGCCAGTTGCTATGGTGCAGGCATCACCGGCTGTTTGTTTCGAAATGTCTCAAAAAAAGTCAGCATTCCTTTTTTGACGCCAGAGGAGGCCATCTTTGGAGGGGAGTGTCCTTGGTAACGTGGCAGGAAGGTGGAGCCGTCCACTGAGTTGGCGCGTTTGACCTTGGAGCCAGCGCGCCACATCTTTGACCTTGGAGGGGGAGTCTGGGCCACCAAGCACTTTTGGTACTGCACCTGCACAGGCACACACACACACACATAGAGTCACAGCATGTTTCTGATTCTCAGCCTCAGATCTCTCTGATGGGCCTGCTGCTGCTACAGAGTGTAGTCCACAGTATTAAGGCTAAGGTCACATTCACTGTGTGTTGATCTACATACAGCGCGTGTATTGTGCGTATGGCCAATGTGATGTTATGACCTGCTAGATGCAAACATATTCGGAAATTGATGCGTGTATTTGGACACAAGGACGTATAAGTGATTTTATGTCTTGTTAAATACATTGGGTGAAGTACTGTTGAAAATGAAACAGTTTTGTAAAAAAGACACTATGGCACTATCATGGTGATGTGAAAATGTAACATTGGGTAGCCTGGCATTTAAAGCAACTGTGAAGCGAATATTAGATTCAGAAGGAAAGACCTCTGGAGTGCCCTCCAATGCTGCTAGGAGGGGAAGCGACCCCTGACTCAGCCTTACCATGCACGCAGCCTGCACTGCCTCTGAGATGAAGCCAGCGTTGGGTTCACACCAGAACACATGGCACTCGTAGCGCTGCGTCCCGGCGTCCACGATCACGGCGAAGGTGTGTGTGTCGTGGCCCACGCCCAGGAAGGTGAGGAACCTCACCTGAGTTTCCCAGAAAGGCTCGTCTCCATCCTACGGAGTAAGAAGTGAACATAGAACATACGTCTCACATAGATAGTGGAATGTGGTAGAAATTATAGTAGAAAGTCCACTTTGGTGAGAAATGCGCCTCCAAAGCAGCACAGGAGAATTTCTAGTGGAAATGGGCTGTGCCCTCCAACTGCCATGAAGTAAAGTAGGTCCTGGCCTCACCTCCCCTTTCCACAAGGACATCATCGTGTCGGTCACATGGATTACAATGGGCTCCCACTCGTCCCGGTCCCTGGAGTGCAGGATGCTCTCTATGGCCCGGTTTAAAACCTCCATGCCTTGTGAATACACACACACACACACAAACACACACACACACACACACACACACACACACACACACACACACACACGTACAGACACACACACACACACACACACACACACACACACACACACACACACACACACACACACACACACACACACACACACACACAGACAACACATACACACACACACACACACACACACACACACACACACAGACAACACACACACACACACAGACACACATAGACACACACACGCGCACAGACACACACACACACGCACACGCACACACATACACACAAAGGCGCACACACACACACACACACCATATTATATTCACACCAATGTTCACAATCTAATCTACCTCTAAAGGAATTTGAATGCATCCCTCTGAAAAAAGACTAAAATAGTACTTTGAAGACTATACATTTTTGACTTTGATAGACTATTCATCCGGCAACAGCAGACAAAGCATTCAGTTCCCCTTTTGTCCCATTGGTACTTCTGCACTGTGTTGAAGGTTAAATGTGTGAACCAAGTGTTCCCTCTCTGAGACACATTGATGGATGTGTCTGTTTAGCGTCAGGGACCTACTGATGTTTTTTTTTGTTTTTTTTTAAGAACTATCAGGGAAAGGGCAAAGCCACACTGACCCTGAAGGAGTAAAAATGACAGAATGTGTCCAGGCATTTCTACTGAGGATTAGAACACACTTTCCTCTGCTGCCACAAGCGTTAGAAATCTTCTGTTAGTGAAGACAAACATCTGACATCCCAGACGTTATGTCAATGCTTGGCAGAGACAAGATGGCCCTATAAAACCTTTTATACTTAAATATAATATATAATATAATGTAAATAGAACACTAACCTAAATATTTAAACATATATACGGTATTGCTTATCCTGTGGAAACAGAGCCCCAGATACCACATGTATGTTTTACATATATAAATATATATATAATTTAGTAATTCAGTAATGACTGTAATTATTTGTGACCTCAGGTTAGGGTCTGACCATTGATTTCTCTTGGGTTTCTTCTCAACTCAGCAGGAAGGGACACTGAGCCATTTTATCTATTTCCAATCATAGTTCTCCAATAGATGATAACATTTCTGCATGATCCTTTATAACAATGAAACACCACACATCACACAAAGAAACAAATAAAGGTCAAACTGTCATCACCGTGAAATGCCCCTGTCCATTCACAAATATTTCTGCATCTAACTCATATGACATTTCGGTACTTGCAATCGAGCCTTTGCATAGCTGTTCAAGAAACATGGAGCATGACTATTCATACAACTATTAGGCTTTTGTATAACTGAGACTGAACTATTTACCAGACACATATTTTTTATGGTCTCTTTTGTCTACATTCTAATATACAGAGCAGCAGTCTTTATATAGGTTATGTGCATAGCTGTTCAAGAAACATGCAACATAAGCTGTAACCCGAGCTATAACCTGCGGGTCAAGAACAGAGTACCATTGGGCCGTCTGCCAGAGTGAGTGACTCACCCATTGCCCTGGACACAGGCAGGTTGCCAATGTACTCCACGTCGAACTTCTGCACCCTTTGCCTCACCGCGTCCAGGAAATCAACTAAGAAACACACAGAACAGGCACCATGACTCATTCCATCCTGTCACTGACGGGGCGGAGCGTGAGCTAGACTGTGTGCATGTAGTATAGCTATTATATAAACTTCACTCATTTCTTTAACAGTTTCTGTGCCAGTACAAAGTGCACATGCTAAAACAAACTGCACTAAATTATATCCCTGTGAAAGCCAACAATTTAAAGATTTTTTTTTAAACAAACCCTTTTCTGTTAGCTTTGAGTTTCAAACCAGTGGCAAAAGTGATATAGTTTTGTATGTCTGAAGAGAGCTATTTTTTTTTTTCACAAATGGTCTCATAGTCACTAAACCCTTCACATGTCTTTGGTTAGAACCTGATGCTGTTTACTCTACCTTGTCTAGGCAGGTCCTCTGGGGAGATGCTCTCCATTGTGAGGGAGCGAGCCATGGATGGGTGCATTGCTGCTTTCTCTGACATGATCTAGCAACACACACAGACATACATACACGTTAAACCTACAAACACACATCCTCTTTAAGTTTTTATTTTTAGACTTTAGACCTGTAGACCTGACCTATTGTGTTCTTGTGCTTTAATAGGAACACCCAAACTTCATTAGATGACAATGAACGGTTGTGCGAAACATGTTGTTGTTGTTGCTTTGCAAAATTAAGAAGGGTTTTAGGTTTGTAGACTAATTCTGATTAGCCAGAAGTGAAGATTATTCCCAAAGACATAGAAAGCTGTGTGAATAGGCAGGGTTTCGTGGTTACCTTGGAGCACATCTCGTGCAGTGCAGTGGCAATGGTCTTGGCTGGAGCACTGCAGCGGAACACATGGCACTTCAGCATGCAGGTGTCCTTATCATTGGCTACGAAGGCAAAGTCCCTGCAGGGGAGCAGGATCCCACAGCCAGCCATTGAACAAAACATGGGGGAAAGGGAAGACACTGGTTACGGTAAGAAGTAAGAGACCATTGTGGACTCTGCTTGGAATGTGGGCACCATTTTTTTGCCATGAGAGTTGATGCCAACTGCCGACACCAACACAACAAATGGGATAATGACGACAGCATATAACATAGAGCTGAAGTTTTGACACAGCGACATGCACAGCATGTTGACTTCTTTCTGTCTGAAGGCTCACATCGGTCAAAAGTTTTGAAGCCACAAAGAGAAGTGATGTGTCCGCACATCTTTTCATTGCAGGCCTTTTGTGTCATAACAGACCCAGACACAGGAGAACAATGTCTGGTACCTTCATCCTTTTGGAAGTGCAAGTTGCCACCAGGATGCAATGCAAATAAGAGCAGATTACTGCTTAATCATGTGGGGCATTAGCTCTTGACCTCTCCATATTCTGTAATGCTTTTTGAAGAGGCACAGACGCGTCTTCTTTTTCACCCAACTGTGACTTTTTGTTTAATTTCAGACGTCGGAAATAACGTTAATATCTTTTCCCACCTGAGGCCAAGCCCTTCTTTCTGAGGTCAGACATGAGAGCTTATGCAGGCAGACTGTCTGGGGGAGGGGAAAGAAAGGGGAGGGTGTGTCAGGGTGCAATATGCAGTCACTGAAGTTCAGATTGGCCTGAGGAGAAATGGCATCAGACTCTCTGATTCCTAAGCAGAGAGATACCAGTCACCACACCTCAGCACGAGAGACACGTACGACTCGGCTACATTTGGCTTGTAATATATTTATAAATCAGTATTGGGTTTGTATGTGTATGCTTGCGTGTGTTCCTCTTTGTATAGCAGTCTCATCCACAACAGGATAAAAACCATAATTTCAACATCTTATCAGTTGCTTATCTCTCCACAATAGCCGTGTCTTTTTGGCACGCACTAAAATAAAATGTCTTTAGCATAAAACATCTATAACTCACACAGATTAACCTGATGTACAGTGCAACCGCGTGGAGCATGACTATTCATACAACTATTAGGTTTTTGTAACTGAGACTGAACTATTTACCAGACACATATTTTTTTATGGTCTTTTTTTGTCTACATTCTAATATACAGAGCAGCAGTATTTATATAGGTTATGGCTCCAGTCGCTGTGAGTATGGTGATACCCCTTAAACGCCTCCTAGCTTTTGCAGCCTGTAAATAATTTAGCAGCAAAAATGGGAGTCAAAAGGAATTGTGGATGAGTTTCTCTTGGAGAGACTTGGGGAACCTCTCGCAAGCTAAGCTGATGGAAACACCCAGTAAGTGTCCCGTCACTGTGTATCAGCCGCTCTGATTCATGCTCTGCTCCCGTGGTTCTCCTACATGGGATCCAACAGCACAAGTGGGTTTGGAAAAGAACCCTTGATGGTGTGTCTGCGTGGGTGTGTGTAAGTCATAAAGGCATTTTTTTTTACTCATTGGGTCTTCTAACAAATGCAGATATAGACACACAATAAACCAGGTCACTCAATCTATGATTTAACTCATTGATAGTTTAAGTGATTTTAGAACTAAAGGAATTTAAGTTTTTCAGAATTAAATGGGTCAAACATTCTGGTGAAGAAATAGCAATGGCCCACTGGTGCAGTACTAGTTCAGCGCTAGCCTAGTATTGCCAATTGGCCACTGGCTACTTGAGGGGAGCAACAACGAAGCCCATGACATCAGGAACAGCTGTTGGAGCTACAGGGTTTGGGTTGGCTGAATTTCAATCACAATCACCGGAGGCATAGAGGCGTGGTTTAATTCGGAGCAATCCACTGGTGACAACGAACCACAGTTGATCCAGAGAATGCTAGAAAGAGCTGGTTTGTTGGTGACATGGACTTAGACACACATACCAGGAGAATGCTCTGGACTGTGTGTTAAAGAAAAGAACACGGGTCACCGGACATGCATGGAGAATAGAGGGAAGAGCATATACATCACTATAAAGCATATACATCACTATTGAGCATATACATGACTATGCATCCTTATTGAGCATATACTAGGCACCTCTCAGGGCTTGTCTTATAAAGCAAATGTACAGAGTCCATAGAATGAAAGGAAAGCCAGTTCACCAGAAGCAATGGAACAAGATATACAGCATCAGCAGACTAACCCCAGTGCAGAATGATCATTTATGAGCAGAAAGCATAGGTCAATGCTGAGGACCATGATGCAGTTGCAAGTTGGCAAACCCATGAATGATATTGGCACTAATGAAGTATTCAGTGTTTGAAAAAAAAAGGAAATGGGATTACCTGTCTCTGTATTCGTGAGTTGCAGTTAAAAAAAAGAAAGAAATTCATTTGTTAAAACACCTGATAGTGAGTTATTGATATGCAGCTATGATTCTTGTATAGGTGCTGGACAACAGAGGACCTACAGCACAGCACACACACTCTCAGACACATTTCAGTGGCTGATCCCTTTCAGAACTGTTCCCACAGCCTGTATCCTCGTATAATGTTACCATGGACAGCGACATTGGATGAGGTGCTGACTTTTTTCCCCCCGGAATATTTCTCTAGAGTAACCATAAATAGCTGCCCCTCAGGTTCACTTTCAGAAAGCACTCAATGTACACCTCCAAACACTCAGACTGTGGCCTTCAGTTCTAGTCACGCCCAAGGCTGTGTGGCCACTACAAATACCCAACTTTGGACTGTCAAGGTCTCATTCACCTGACAAAATGTCTGAGTTTTTACCAGTGTGATGTAACTTTTATTTTTTTTCCATTTCCTACTGCTCAGAATATTCCTGGAAACCTAAAACCTAAAACAGTATGACAGCGCATTTAAGAAAATAAAACCTATGGTTCTCGCTAGAAAGCTTTCAATAGGGAGAAAGAGAGGGTGAGGGGGAAAGAGAGAGTTAGAGAGAGAGGGAGAGAGACAGAGAGAGAGTATGAGAGGGAGAGAGAGTGGGAGAGAGAGAGGGTGTGACCCACCTGCCGTTGTTGCACCCCACTCCCCACACACGGATGTTGATGATGGGCTGGCAGTGGATGAGACTGTGGTCCACTGGGTCCATCAAACTCAGAGTGTCCTTCTTCAGAACCATCATCATGTCCTGACCCTGTCACCACACACAAGAGAGTAAGACATTGCATATGGTGTCATTGTTTTGCATAGAAGTTGTCTCTGTTGCATAGAAGGTGTCCTTGTCTTGCATAGGCGGGTGCCATTGTATCACATGCAAAAACCGTCTTAGATGTCCCATCGGTCCTGTGACATGCCCAGCACTCTGCTCACCTCTCCCCAGGCCCCCACGTCATCACGGCCCTCCGCCTTGCTGTGGGTGAGCTGCTGGATGCAGTTGTTCACGGCCAGGCTGCTCTTGCCCGGGGTCAGCTCCTCCTCTGGGATCTCCACCCAGCCCAACGAGCGAACGGCAAAGCACTGTGTACAAGGGGGCCAAGACAGAGTGCTGCTTTTCAGGGACTGTCCCCACACACATATACGTAAGAATCAAATCGAATACAATCAGAGAGATGACACAATAGATGCCATTAGTGTGATGGGGCCAGTGTGAAGGTCCAAAATAGGGGGACAAAGCAACCCGGGAGATACAGAACTTGTAAAGTAATGGCATTTTAGAGAGGTTACAGTCCGCAGAGGTTTGGATGCGGAATGAACCAGAGGACAGGTTCGGAGCCTGTATCGCCATTTCATTCCTTTCTGTCTGTCAGCAGTGGAACCTGTATCCTCTTTCACACAGTCAGTAGAATATCTGAATAAGGCCTCTTGGCTTTGTTTAGAGGACACACTGCCTAAAAACTACCTCTCAACACACTGATGATTACATAAATAATTGAATCATAGATTTTAAACATGGCATTTGTTTGGCTTTCAGATCCTTTGTGTGTTCAAAGTGTGACATTACAATGGCATTTTAAGATTGCCTTCAAAAATGTGAACTTCCTTACCTTGGAGTCAGGATCCATGTTGGCATGGAAACACTCCTCCTGCCAGGACTCCCTGTATGGCACAAGGAAAGGGTATTACACAGATGATCAATGTGCCGAAAGTCTAATGGAAAGTGAACATCTTCATCTGATTATGGTTGGTTTACTTAAACTATACAGTATGTATGTATATATGTATGTATGTATTGTGTGTGTATGTGAGTGTGTGTGTGTGTGTGTGTGTGTGTGTGTGTGTGTGTGTGTGTGTGTGTGTGTGTGTGTGTGTGTGTGTGTGTGTGTGTGTGTGTGTGTGTGTGTGTGTGTGCGTGCGTGCGTGCGTGCGTGCGTGCGTGCGTGCGTGCGTGCGTGCGTGCGTGCGTGCGTGCGTGCGTGCGTGCGTGCGTGCGTGCGTGCGTGCGTGCGTGCGTGCGTGTGTGTGTGTGTGTGTGCGCGCGTTTGTGCGTGTGTGTGTGGCTGTTCTAACAGCTGTCATGTGTTCATCAGGTTGAGCTGGAAAAGAAAAAAGACAAAGGCAAACAGTTCTCTTCTGAGTCACTGACTCAACCTTCAGACTCTATCTCTCCACCTCCATCTCTCCACCTCTGCTCCTCTCAGTGAGAAAACGTTCTCTCCAGACTCTTATGACTCTAGTCCATCCCCTCTCCCATATGTATTCTCTTTCTCTCTCTTTCTCCTTCTCTCTCTTTTAGTTTTTCTCCTTCACGCTCCTCTCTCTCTCTCCCTCTCTCTCCTTCTCTCTCTTTCTTTATCACCTTCTCTCTCCCCTCCCTCTCTCTCTCCCTCCGTCTCTCTCTCCCTCTCTACCTCTCTCGTTCTCTCTCTCTCTGTCTTCCCCCTCTTTCTTCTTCTCTTTCATCTGTACTTGTTGTTGTGCTCTGAGAAGGTGAGAAAACATCCAGGCATCCTTTAGTGTTGCAGAAAATCACTATTGTCTGGCAGCCACTAATATATCTCTCCATTATGCTAGCTGACCTATCTGAAAAACCATGGTAAGGCTTTTTCAGCCTCTGCTAACACAGAGCTCCCAGGAGAATTGCTAAACTAAAATGGTTTCAATTAATCTTGTTTCCTATGGCAACGCCTTCTATGGGTCACATTGGACGTGACATGTTAACGAGTCCTGTGGGTGTGTCTAAGCGGGTCTGGAGCTCGGCCAGGGCATCGTGGTCCTGTTCAGAATCTGTCCTTCAGTGTACCGTCTCTCTCCCTGCACCAAAAATAAGCTTTCCTATTCCTGAATTGCCATCTAGTACAGATGGCATCTGTTCAAGCATGAAAACTGACATTTGGGCTTTTTTTCCCCTGGGCAAAAGAAATGTGCTATCGCCCTAAATGTTTAGCAAATGAAGCCATAAAGGATGGCCAAATGAAGAAATAAGATATGCAAGGCTTGCAATTACGCAGAGCCTGTATTGCAGCAAGATTATGATGTGTAAATTATTAAGGCAATGAGTACTTCTGCATGGGCGCCAGAGATGCTACTCATCAGTTTCTATTGCAAGGCAGCAATTTGCCTCAATCTATAAACTAGCACTAGATTAATGGCACCAAGTCATCTCTGTTAAGTCTGTGTGCAATGTAAAGTACAGATATGGTGTAGGGTAAGTGACAAGTGACCTATCATTGATGGACCCTCCAGGGTTCTTGCTCAGCCTGGATGAAGATTCACGTTGTTCATCAGAACCGATGCTCTGAGGAGGAAAAGATAGATAATAAGATAAAACACGTGTGCATCTGTCAGACTGGGATGTCAAGTGCAGCTCTGTATTAGCCAAGCCAATTATAGAAGTGTAATATTGCAAATACAGCATACTACTCTACTGTCCTCTGGCACAGCGCAGGTCTCTGAGGTAGTTACCTTGAGATTGCTGGCAGTGATGCCGTTGATGGCACTCTGTTCATCCTCGGCACTGTATGACGGATGCTGCCACTGCGTGGCACCAGTGGGCACGTGCCAATAGTAGGTCCCCATGCTGTCCCGTATGGTGCGCCATCCCGGAGGTAGCTCAGAGTCCAACTCCAAATTCTGGTCTTCCCAGATATTATCTGTCCAACACAGAGCAGAGTGTGACTAAGAAAGCTGGGCCAAGTGTGTGTATGTAACCAGCTTGTCCTCCCCACACTGACACCTTAGGAGTTAAGAGGTAAGCTATTATTGAATTGCCAGTTATGTGAGTCCCTTGTAACATGCATAGCGCCTGAGACCACAAACACGCCTCTCCCTCTACCACTGCTTCTAAATGCAGAGACATCAGACCCGTACTCTTCATTTGTCAGAGCTAGAGGTGAATCTATGCTACTGAGCTGACCTTGTTTCCCCTCCAAATGCTGTAGCTGTACACGTGACGCCACAGCAGATAATACATGACCTTCCGTCCACATGTCTTTCAGACTAATATCAGGCCAAAATGAAGTGCCGCTCTGTGGCATTAAACGGGATTGAACTGTGGCATGGCAAGCTCCATAGCTTCACTGGGCACAGCTGAAGCAGATATTTTAAGTCTGTCAGTGGATACACTTGGTAGTTTGATTGTAACGCCTCCCTCATCCCTCGCAGTTATATTCGCTCTTGGTCAAGGAAGTCTAGTAGTGTCATTCCAAAAATAATACAATGTGCTCTGCTTGACGACAGCAGGAGAGTTTATTTAAGTGTTTTATTTGTATGTGTGTGTGTGTGTGTGTGTGTGTGTGTGTGTGTGTGTGTGTGTGTGTGTGTGTGTGATTGAGTGAGTGTTTGTATGCGTGTAAGTTAGAGCAAAAAGGGTGAGGGATGCCTGAGACAGAACTGGGTCAGTAGGAACATGAGAGAGGCTCAGCACAAGTGGGACAGATGCCTCCCAGCAACATGCCATGGAGCTCGTGTGCCATCCGCCATATGAGGGCACGGTAGGGGAGAACATGGAGGACAGACAAAGACATGGGAGGGGAAGAGAGGAGAGTCTCACCAAGGCAGGATGGGGCGAGAGAAGGGGGTGGTGTGTGTGTTTGTGTGGGGTGTGTGTGTGTGTGTGTGTGGTGGTGGGGGGTGTCATTTGTGATTTATGAGTGAGCATTAGTTCTCCACTCAAAGTCTTAAACACTCTGTATGAAACATCTCTTGTGACCTCACCAGACAACCAGGACAGGGAGCTAAGAGTATCACCATAAAACAATACATGATATATACAGTATATGTGATACATATATTTATATATACATATATATTTTCTTCCAGCGTATTACAAATTATATTGGAAACATGAGTGAAGACATACTCGTGGGAATGGACGGATCAGCTGACCTGACCTCCGAAGCTGAGACAAATACGGCATCTAGGGAGTGCAGGCTGTGCACATATGGAGAGAGCTAGCAGAGATCGATGCCTGCCGGGCGAGTTTCATATTCAGCCCAGTTGCCCATGGGAGGCGATGACCCTGACAGATTAGACAGAGCTGCCCTGCACATGTTTGTGATTGATTGAACTGTGAGTCAGAGGAGTCAGTTATGAATAAGGATGATTCTCTGTTTCAAGGACAAGAATGCTGTGCTGGCTTCCACAGTGACCCCTTTCACCCTACTAATATACAGAATTAAAGTTATTAGCAAACTGAGGTTTGCATTGCAAAATGACACATCATGGATGAATGGTCACATCACAGAGTGATTTTCATTATTTAGTTTGATCCTGAATTTTTATGGTATTTTATGTTTCTTGAGGTTCCCGAGTTCCCCAGTAACCATTGCATCTGCCGCTCACTTGCTGTAATGCTTGCCTTATGCCTGAATCCATGATGAAAGTGTACTGCCATAAAAATGGAAGATAATTTAGGTGAATTAGAGCACGATTAGATCGTTAGTATCACAGTTTTCACATTATTAGTACATCATGACGGTAAATAGTGTCTGTCTGCAACCTTGCATAACGTCTTCAGTAAATCTTCTCACGTCTAAGGCTCTCTTTGTAATCCTTCACTCACTGGTGGGAAAAGGCCCTGCTGGCTTCTTACACGCCCCAAGCTTAGTTACATAACAAAACACCTGTTGTGTTATCAGTAATCCTGATGGAATGACACCTAATTAAATAGACTGCCGACTAAATTTAGACTCATAACTGTCTACCATTTAGACAAGGCAAGACACCTTCATTTATATTGCACATTTCATACAGAGAAGTGATTCAGCAAGCATCGCATAAATGATTAATAAAAATGTGGATTAAAACTGAAAATCATAAAACACCCAAATAATGCCTTAAATTATAAGCTTCAGAAATGTCATCAAAAAGTTTAAATGCTGTGTTGTCTACGACATCACATATTGATTAAAACACAATTGTGTAATGCGCTATTGCAGGGGGATATGTTGAATGTAATTCTTAGGACTTGTTTGAAAGTATGTGAATGGAGGATTAAGAGTCTGTAATAGTCTGTCTGTAAATCTGTGAATGTTTTGAAGAGGTTCAGATCGCTTTCCTTCAAGAGGGTCTCAATGATCACTCTTTATCTCCTTCCTTTCTAGTAGGAAAAATTATTAATAATAATGAATCATCACAGTTTGAGACATTCTCTTCACTCTCAAATTCTAATCACACTTGCTGTCTCTCTCTCTCTCTCTCTCTCGTCTCTCTCTCTCTCGTCTCTCTCTCTCTCTCTCTCTCGCCCTCACTCTTTCGCTCTCTCTCTCGACCTACAGGGTCATCAATCACCGCCGTGTCCAGGCACCTTTCTGTTCCCTTGGCGGCTGAGGAACTAAAAAGGATGTAACAATCCTGCCACGTTGCTGTGACACAACAAGTATTCTGGGCCATTTTGCTGTGCTGCCACTGACTTATGATGTGATTGAGAGCAGATGAAAGCCCAGTTAGTCACACAGGACCATCTATTCACTTCACACAGGTCAGTCAGAACGTATGGGAGGGCCCTGTCAACAGCAGACAGACCTTAATGACAGATTATCTTCATTACCGTCTCCAAAACACTCACGGCATTTAGTCCTGTACATCAGGCTGAAATGTAACCAGGGAATTATACTAAATGCAACTGCAATGCACCTGCAAAATGCAATAGTACACAATATCTGCCATTGTTCAGAGCCATTCCACCTTGAACTATTAGTAGATTTTATATGTGTTTCTGTTCTTAGCCAATTTGATGGCTATAGTTTAAGTGTTGTACATGGTAGCAATAACCACATGGTCACCTTTTGATTGTTTCATAATGACATATAATTCCGTTTGTAATGTCATATAATTTACATAAGGGGGTTTAGGCTCTGGGCTCTTTTAAGCTCCTAGAGGCAATTGTATTGTTATGGCTCTATACAAATAAAATTGAATTGAATTGAATTGAATATAATTCCAGATAATTCCAGATGTAGATATATGCTCTGAGAGAGTATAGACCATGGAGCGAAGACAACTAACAGTGTAACCGCAGTGGGGAGTAGAAAGGATGTTTGTGAATTATTGATGAACCCCACAGGGAGCCTGCTAGATGTAACCAGTCCCTATAGCAACGTCAGCCTACGTGTGGGATCTTGGTTGTATGAGTCATATGTGTGTGTGTGTGTGTGTGTGTGTGTGTGTGTGTGTTTGAGTGTGTTGATCTCGTGGACCAATAGTTGCCTCATCCAGTGTCAGCATCGCCTCTCTACTAGACTCTGTCCATGCGGGTGCCAATCTGTACCAAAGGAGATGAGGCTGTGAGCCTTACAGCATTGATCTTGCCAATCACCTGTGACACATTCAGTCCACACTCTTAGAGTACAGCTCTGTGCGGAGTGGAGGGTCTAGGGCTCCTTTTACCTCAGTGACTGGGGCTACTTTAACTAGTTATCTGAGGCTACTTATCTAGTTATCTATTCTCTCTCTGACTGTGCCCATTGTCTAACAGCTCTGGAGTAGCCAACCATCAACAATCTGCCTCCCCCTCAGAGAGTTAGGTGCCCAGGTGCTTTTGAGGAGAGGCAGCTGATGCCGGGCTGATAATCCTCATAATCTTTTATCTCAAGCCTCTGTTGTACCTCACGAAACAAAAACATCAGTGAAAAGGACACAGTGCAAGGTCAAGTGACACAGAGATAGGCTAAAAGAAATGATGAATGATTCAGTTAGATCAAATCAAATGGGCCAGTTATATATATATATATATATAAAATATTTTTTTTTAAGACTAACAACAAAATATGAGAGTGCCTATAGTGGAAATGTGTGTGCGTGTGCGTGTGCGTGTGTGTGTGTGTGTGTGTGTGTGTGTGTGTGTGTTTGAGGGATAGGTTGGGAGAGAGAGGGAGAGGGAGAGAGAGAGAGAGAGAGAGAGGTTGTGATTGTAATTGTGTGTGCAAGTGAGTATCTGGCAACATCTGGAGGAGGGTAATCCCAGAGATGGCGTCTGTGAAGGGTCAGATGATGTGGAGCTTGTCAGAGGGATTAAGGCACAGGGCGGATAATAAAATCAATCTCGAGCCCTGCCTTCAATCAGGCATCACGGAAGATCCGCACGTTATTCAATGCTCCCAAAGTTTGTTTGGGTTGTTTTCTTAAGGCATAGTGCAATGGCAAAACCAATGTGTGGTCGAAATATAACATGCCCTCTAAATCTCTAAATGAAGTCTGTGGACGATTGTTCTGCTTGGCCTGTGCTCATTTCACCCGGCACCTGTGTTCAGCAATGACTTCCAGTGAACCATCCTGTGTTATCTGATTGCTCCAAGTCTGGAGCTCATTTCCCACCATCTGCGTGTGGGTTTTGCTCGTTTGCAGCTGTAATTATCTCATTACATAGAGCCCATGTGATTCTGTTCTGCCAGTGTTTTCATGCCACTGGTGTGGAGGCCAATATCTGCCAGCATCACTCTCACTCTCACGGCTTCTCTGTCTCTTTCTCACCCTCTCTGTCCCTCGATCTCTTTCAGAGAAAGAGTGAACCGACAAAGAGACAGAGAGAGCGAGAGAGAGAGAGAGAGAGAGAGAGAGAGAGAGAGAGAGAGAGAGAAAGAAAGAGAGGGAGGGGAGACAGAGAGCTATTTTAGGACTGGTGACGTACCAAGGCAGACGTAACCCCTAGGATGCATTTAGGTATCTTTAGAGATGGCTAAAAGATACTTTTAAATAATAATAATAATAATGATTAATTTAATTTGTAACACAATCTTCATTCAGAACCAACAAGGAGTTGGTTGTCACAAATGTAAAATGATCAATGAGCTTTGATACATATTACCAGTGCAACAGTTACCAAGACAGGCAGCTCAAATCATAGTCTCACAGGTGAATCTACCAGCCAGAGTATGTGTATGTGTGTTTGTGTGTGTGTGTGTGTGTGTGTGTGTGTGTGTGTGTGTGTGTGTGTGTGTGTATGTGTGTGTGTATGTCTGTGTGTTTTCATATACTGGAATTTGCAGATCTGTCACCTTCATTTAACAATGTGCAAACAAATCTTACAGGGTGTAATAAAATAGTATTTTGTACTCAAACAAAGGAACACACAGTAACTGCATGTTAGTGTATAATAATGAGAAATAGATGTCATAAACCTTGAAAGGCACAGTACAGTCACAACTAACTGTTGTCCAAAATATAAACTAGAGGGAATTAAACATGTCAACTTGGTAGAATCACTTGTTTAAAGGCACCGCAAATGTAAACAGGAATAATTCACCTAACATCATCTGAAGCATCCAGTAAACTTTCTTTTTCCAGCCACAATCACTTCTGGAGGATAAGTTAGAAAGCCGACAAGCTCTACATGACACAGCACCTGTAGTTCGCAAATCAAGGCAAACAACTGTGGCCTTCTACCGGTAGAGACCTCCAATGCAGACTCTCCCTCATACATGCCTCAACGGGTTATGTGTAGAGATGCTTGGGTAGAGGTCTGGCAAAGTAGACTGCTGTGTGTGTGTGAGTGTGTGTGTGTGTGTGTGTGTGTGTGTGTGTGTGTGTGTGTGAGTGCCCGTACTTACCATCATAATTGACTATGATGATGGCGAGCATATAATCCTTCCCCAGCATAGTGAGCAGTGTTCCGTCTTGGCCCCCCCTGGGTTAGCTGAGACGCATTCCAGTCCAAGACTTCCAGATGCCACCAAGACTAACTACGCTCTGCACACCCGTAACAACCGCACACAGTGCCAAGCAGCCAGGGACTCGCTCACATGCCAAGAGGATTAAAATCTACACTCCTCTCTCTCTCTCTCTCTCTCTCTCTCTCTCTGTCTCTCTCTCTCTGTCTCTCTCTATCTCTCTCTCTCTCTCTCAGACACACACACACTCTCCCTACCGCTCTCTCTGTTCACTTGTTTTTTTCCTATCCTCTCTCTCCAAGTTCTTCCCTCTCGAGCGTTAAAACTGTTTCAATAACAACATTCAAAACAACCCCATCCCTTTCTTTGTCTGGATGGTCTCTCGTTATTCTCTCTCTCTCTCTCTCTTTCTCTCTTTCCCTTTATTTAGCGCAGCCTGTGCTGATGGGGATGCTGGATGTGAGGTTGCGGTGCCGCCTCTCTTCTCCCCTTCGCTGGGATTGCATACGGCGGGACCCCCCTCCCCCTTCTCCCCTCTCCCCCTCCGTGGAGCTGCCTTAAGGATGGCTGAGTGTGCAACAGAGGGATACAAAAGGCACTGTGTACAACAAGAGGAAAAGAGACCCGAGCAAGAAAACGCCTGAGTTTGATCATATCAATGTGTCGTTATCCTAGAAAAGGTCGACACTGTTAACAAAAGACAAACAAAAATAAATCACTGTTTTATGTTCACAGGATCTTAACCAACATTTTTAAACAGGATGTAATCTCAGAAGCGGTTCTGTCAGGAAGAAACGAATTAGTTTCGCACAGGACAGGGGTGCAAGTTGTTTTAACAAATGGGCAGAAATTGAATTAGAAAATGATGATGTGTTCACATAACTATTAAGAGGCACAAATACCCAATGGCCCTTCTTAAAAGCCAATGCCTGTTTAAATTTGCCAATCTCTCAAAAACACTTCATATCACCCTCACCTGAGTGAGCACATTAAACACACGGATGTCATTGGGATGAAGTTGACATTTAAATGACTTTTTGTTTCTGTGATGCATGATCCTGCTGGTCCACCTTAACGGAGAGCAACAACCTGACGTCTTCCAGCAGGCGTCATCGTCCAGCCTCTGTTTGCATCATCCTTTTCCTCACCTCCATCATTCTGTTGCCGTGGTGACCAGTAATCCAGTTCCTGTGTGTGGCTGCACCAGGGTGAGCTCTGTGGTCCAGGAGATTGAAGAGATGGTGTGCTGAGACGGCTTCATTACAGTGGCAAACAACACACAGACAAAAACAACCAGTTTTCTCCTTGTCAAAATTGAAAGGGTTTTAGATAGTTGTTGATAATTGGAAAGGCTAACTGAAACATTAAAATGTGAACATACATTTATGTGATATGTGTATGTTTACATATATACTGTATATTAATGTACACATTCACACACACACACACACACACACACACACACACACACACACACACACACACACACACACACACACACTCACTCCTACAGAAACACACACACACAAGCTGTTATTTGATAAGAGGAGGGCCTTGCAGCTTTAGACATCATAAGCAGCTGCATGGACAGGACCCTACTCGTGTTGTCTCTGAGCACTGTGTCCATATTTGTTTGGTAGGCCTGCAAAGTCAAACAGTCAAATCAGGGTTTATCGGAGGAGGTGCAAACAATCGTTGCAAGATGCATGATACATTTATAGAGCATTCTCAATCCTTTAAAATCTTACATATCCTGCAATTATGCATGTGTTTTACAAATAGCTCAAAAGTCAAATGACAAACTTTGCCACCATTAACATCTAATTAATGCAAAAAATTACCAAATGTTGTTCTCTGGTGCTTCTCTTTTCGCCCCTGAAGTGCAGCACATAAAAACACCGAAGTAAATAAAATAGCAGTATTTAGAAATTATGGGTAAATACTGCCCTCTGTCGATATTCCCTGCACAATTCAACTAGTCACGATTAGTCGCCGGCAGATGCAGATCAGACGCTCTTCAGGACGTATAATCGAGACTAGAACAGTAAACTCTACTCCTAAACATGGCGAATGACAAGGTTAGTACAATTTCATAACGTTTTGGAAAATCCTGCCGGTCTCACAGCTAGTTAATGAACAGACAAAAGCCAATTTCCGATCACATAACATTATCGGTTCTTTGTTTATTATCTCGTGAGCCACCATAGCCAGTTTTCCTTCTGTGTTGTATTTTCGGTTACCAGAGAAAGTTTTAATAGTAGCCTGAGTAAGGATAGAGATCATTGTACCACAAGAGGAAGGAATTACGTTAAACAACAATGCATTATGTAGAACAAATGTTAATACTGAGGTAGTTTCGTTAAACCGATAGTCTTTACACCTTATGAGGAAGCCTCGTTGCCTTTATACTTTAGGAGGGAGCCTCGTTGACATTTTCAATGAACATTTTTGTGGTCTTTTTAGGGCACACCCTATGACTCATTAATTTAACCCGCTCAGGCAACATGTCAAAAGTATGTATTGTATTGTACTGATCAAACAGCTACCTAACATGTAGTCTGCCTGTGTTTTTAAATGCAGGATCCTTTCAAGCACTTGAGAGATCTTGCAACGCTGAAAGACCAGTTGGAGGACATCCAGCAGCGTTTGGAGAATGAGGTTCAAGTTGGCATTCCTCAGGTGAGCTTTCATGTATCATTTGGCTACATTTGAGAGTGATTGTGTGGAAGTTAATCCGTATGTATACTACTATTTACCTTGTTGTAAAAGTCCACCATTGGAAGTGGTTTGATGGTTACACAGAAAAATCATTATTCTGCCCTTTTCTTTTGTAGGGAAGCACTATTCTGTCCTCTCCCTTCCTGAAGGGCTTCGTCGCTGGCTACCTAATAGCAAAGCTGCGTTCATCTGCTGTCCTGGGTGTGGCTGTGGGGACTTGTACTGGCATTTTTGCTGCACAAAACTACAAAGTGCCTAACATTGAAAAAACCTTCAAAGATTACTTCAGCTTCTTCAAGAAAGGATCAAAATGAAACATTCCCTGATGGTTCTAAACCTGAAAGTCGTTGATGATGGATTGCTGATCAAGCCACACTAAGAGTCTATCATCTATCAGTCAGGGTTTTGTTTCTAGATGATCTCCTTGCGAATGCAGTGGCACTTTGTATTTATCGTTTGGTGTCAATTTAATTGGTGTGTGTCTGCGTGATGAGAGTGATGTGATGGGATGTTCTTTGTGGACCCTCACTCAGAGTTTCTCAGGTTCCCTGGAATGTTTTGTACTGCCTATCCAGTTTGCTGTTTGGCCCCCACACCAATGTTCTTTACCCATTAGTATTGTCTGAACACACAATGTTAAGTTTAAACCTCTTCAATCACATTATGGTACTCTGCCTTCAGTGTTTGAATGAAACCAAATGTGTACTGGTATAACTCTGTTCATTCAAACACGAGGCAACAAGGCCTGTTTTGCTAAATCTGCTCTGACTAAAATGGACCCTTGATTCTTGTAGGTGCTAAGTAGCTGAATTTAAAGCTTTTATTCCAGGAATATTTTAGACTCATACCCAATAAATAAAATAGAAATCTTTAGGTAATGTGGTATCACCAATGTGGCTGGCTGCCATTATGCTTTTACAGTGCCAGCTGACCAGTGATACATTTAAATATTTATTTTATCTGTAGCCTGACAGACATACAAGATGGATGACATATATATCTTGACTGCTGTGCAGTTTGCCTGGGACTCAATGTATATCATTGTCTAAAAAGCCTTTGATAAACAATATTATGCATGTATTGTCTCTCAAGTACTTCATGTTCTGGATAATAGGTTGAGCTGTTACATTCATCTACACGAAAATGCAATGTAGGTCCTCTGTTGAAATGTTATCTTTGTTTTGAGTTTATTGCATGTGGACAGACTTGCACTTTTTTTTACTTGAACCTGGAAACTGGATCCGTTACCTTTTCCATTTGCATATAAACATCTTCTCCCAAGCATTTGTTCTTGTTGTACTTTATGAGATAATTTGCTGTATATCCTTTTTTAAGCATATTCTTTCTTCATTTATCTTATATACACCATTAGTTAAGTTTTGATAATCCTCCATGAAGGTGTCAATAAAATCATGACTACAATTCTTTGCAAGTCAGAAGTGAAGAAAGTGGTCATCCATGGGGCAACTTTTTGAATAATGTTGCTGGGCAACACCGGTAACCGGTTTCAATCGTTCTGATTGGATGATCCTGATAAATTGAAGTTCTCCAGTAGATTATTTTTGTCAGATATCAATGAGAAAATGCCC
Source organism: Sprattus sprattus (assembly GCF_963457725.1). Taxonomy (NCBI): domain Eukaryota; kingdom Metazoa; phylum Chordata; class Actinopteri; order Clupeiformes; family Clupeidae; genus Sprattus; species Sprattus sprattus. Next base: position 70,318,490 of record NC_137920.1, read on the forward strand.
AAACTACATTTCTCAACAACACTGCCCAGCAGCATTGCCCAAAGGGTTCCCCTATATCATCACCTCTACAGTGTGTTTTCAACTTTGCAGCAGTTGTGTGATGTTAATTGCTTTTGTTGCAATCTGTAGTTCTCTGGTCTCATATGTTGCCAAGTCATGGGAAGAGAAGGACAGATAAGTGAGATAGAAAATGGCGAGAAAGAAAGACGTAACGTATCAGTCTTACTATTCTAGAAAATAAGGTTTATTCTTTTAAGACACTGGTAAGAAACTAAAGATATCTTACAAATGTATGGGCACAGATAAGTAGGCCACCTGGAAGAGTGGGTGCCTGCCTGCCTCCACTCTGCACCACTGTATCGGTGTGTCCGTGCTTTAGGGTGTTGCTGTTCTGCTCCAATGAGGGGTTTTTCCCTTCAAAAGTGCAAGAGGAAGTGGCGTCTTGCTGGTTCGTTTTCTGCTTCAGTATGCCTACGGCTCTTAGTAGTTCCCAGTGGACCCAAAGCATTTATCACATATCTTTAAAAAGTCCCTTAGACTCCACCATAGATAGATCGTATATAAAGGAAGATCAAGGGAGTATCCTCCTGTACACAGGATTTCTAATGTCTACCTACATGATGCAATGATGGAAAAAAAATTACAACCCTGTAAGTCGTACACCAGGAAGATACATTGCAACTATTAACATTAAAGGTGATGAAAGAGACAGATGCATAGACATTAATGTTTTATAGTGGTTGTTTTATTTGTTTAATATTGTTTCTTAATAAGGAATATACAGTATTGCACTTCCCTGCAGTTCATTACTAATTAATGACAAGAAAAATATAAAGTTATATTTCAAAATACGCAGAAAATACGTTTTTGTAAAATTTAGTTAATCAATAACAGATGAAGATGAAGTAAATTATATTTAAACTACAGTCCCACAACAATCAGTGCAGCCTTAGATTTATAATTAACAGACAAAAAAAAAAAAAAGCTTAAAAGCTTAAACCTGGCAAATTACAAATGGCTATGTCCAAATCGTATCATAGCCAAACTACTTTTAATCTGCAAGATGTTTCAAAATTACATTAAATGGGACTCAATATCTAAAATATATAAAGAACAGAAGCTTAATATTTTTCACAGTTGGAAAACACTTTAAAAAGTTTTAAAAAGGAGCTTTAATTGACAACCACTTTTGTTTTCTCTTTCAGGATTCAGTTATCTGTAAAACAAAGAAAAAAAGACACTCAATTCAAACATGTTCACTTATCCTAGTTCACATGTCCAGTTTAAATTCCTCTCTTCTCGGATGAAATGAATCACTCACCCTTAACCTTCTCAACCTTCTCAACCATGGGCTGGAGCAGCAGGCCACGGGCAGAAAATGCTAGACAGAACGCAAACCCAAAACAACGTGAGCTTGTCTTAGTCAACTATGGAATAATTCAACTCATATATTCTGGGTAGAAATATGGGACATCTTCACAGGAGCTAGATGGCCCTACTTATTACAATTAGTGGTCATACCTTGTGCACGCCTCATGCTGCCATTGGCGCAGTTGGGTTTCCCAAGGGAGTTGGGGATCTCCTTCCCGTTTGCATCCACACACCAGCACACACTCTCCCAGCACTGCTGAGGCAGGTAGCCGCCCACCAGGTCGCACTGGGGACGGAAGGATGGCAGCTTGCTGGAAGTCAGTCCCTGGGCCTCCTTCTGACACTCAGAGAGGAAGGTGGACGCTGTGGTGGAAAATACACCTGTTACAGCCGTACGGCTGAGCGGGCAAGACTGTAACTGTACAACTGCATGAAGCTGAAATGTGCGTGTGTGTATGTGTGTGTGTGTGTGTGTGTATGTGTATGTGTATGTGTGTGTGTGTGTGTGCGCGCGTGTGTGTGTCGGGTTCTGGCTCACCATCCTTGGGTGCTTCAGAAGCGGCAGGGTCCTGAAACACACATCACACAGTTAAAGAGGAACTGCACACTTAAGTGTTTTTTTTTGAGCTGTAAACAAAATTATACGACTGTACTGTGATAAAACAGATCAATGCTGGTGTTAATATTGGCAAAATAAAATAAAAAAATCTGCATTTATTTATGGCTTAAAAGTGGCTCAACACGCCATCTACTGTTTTAAACCCTCCTAAACCTAGCAAGGACGGTGCTCGCGTAGAGTCAAGCGTTTGGGACTTCTGTGTCATGAAACGGGCCGTCCACCTCTCCCAGCCCCCGTCCCCGTGAGTGTGAGTCTCATTTTCATTAGCTTAACGAGACTAATCAACATGAGTTTACAGCCCCCCTAATCAGACCCTCAGTCCCTTGCCCACTTTTGAGTATTTTTTCAAAACGATGCAGTGGGTTGAGTTACACTCAGAGCTAGGATGAAATTACACTTGAATAGAAACAAACTGTACACCCACGCCAGCAAAACAGAAACCGAAATATACTTTTCAGATAATCTTTCGGGAGAATCGGGACACTCGTCTGGTAAAAGAATGGCATCTAGTGGCATCCCAGTCTCATAACAGCACTTTTGAGGCAAAGCCGATTATTAAACAATACCTTCTTATCAGCAAGATCTTCAGGCATCCTGAGCAGAGGCATGGAGGCCATAGGCAGGTGCATCCTCATGGGGACAACAGAGCCTAGCCATACAAATGAGTGGAGGAAAAATCATTAACATAAAGATTATTACATAAGTGTAGGAATTTTGAATATTTACTTTTGACAATTTTGACAATCACAGTCGCCACAATGCTCTTTCAAGCTCTTCCCCTTTCTGTCTGACAATCAATATACTGATCAACAAAACAATCACAAGACTCTACACTATCAAACTGTCCATGACTCAGGTCTCGGCCCACCAGATGCAGTCTTCCTGCTGATCTCCTTCAGCCTGTGCATGCGATTGTTCAGGTCCTGGAGCTGATCCCTCTGGCCCACGACCAGGTACGCAGTTATGGCCTGGCCAGCCAGCAGCAGACAAGCCAGCAGGGTCAGACCCGCGGCCTTCAGTGCTTTCTTGTTGGAGCTCCTGTTAGGGAGATTCAGATTGTTGTGATGTACAACAATACCTTGAGTCTACAGGTGTCTGATCAAAAAATGTGGCTAATATGTTTTTAAAAAAACCCACACAAATCTGGTCTAGATGACAATGTTAAATTCACATTAGTTTGTTGACGTCATTTTTCAATTTTCACTATTTTAACAGCATTTATTAAATGCAATATAATCACTTATTACACATATTTCTGCTGAACATAAATGCCAACTTTACTTTGTGAAAATAAAATCTTGGAAATCGCTTTTCAAAACATCACCATTAATTCTCAAGAGGATGTTGCTCCCATTATTTTTGTTCTTCCAAAAGAAAAAAGAAAATCTTACCTTGAAGGTGCCACGGTCACTAGAGGTGTTGATTCAGGCATGTTTGGCATTAATCAAAATCCTTCCTAATTCTACAGAACCTCAAACAGAACAGAGATGTCCACTTTGCAGAACTTAGAGCAGAACTAACACTAAAGACTGCGTGGAAAGTCCCTAAGGTACATGTCTGCTTTCGCTTGCTCTGGTGTGTTCAAGCTTTCCCATTGGCTAAAGGGTTATGCATCATCTGTTGATAGAGGCAGACTGTTTTGAATGGTTCAATCTTCATGTTGGTGAGTTGGGATCAATTAAGTGGAATGGAAATAATAATATAACATATGCTTACTTAATTGACCTCCCCTCACTCATGTGATACTGCCATTATTAATGAGACCTTAAATAAGAGTAGGTGAACATTACTTCCATTAGCCTTGTAGAAGAAAAATATCTTTGGCTTTTAGAACAAATGTCAAACCAGTGATATTCTTTGGTGTACTTTAATATTTTTAGCAGTCCTGTCCAGCTCTCCTATTCTCATGTTTTGCCACATAAAATGACAAAATCCTTATAAAATGTCTCTTGAAATATATGTATGACTACATATATGCTGGTAATTTCACATATTATTCTTAACTTATCCTTACTTAACCAAAGGATGGTTACATTTCTTAGGCATAAAAGGGATGACTGCTGGGAAACCCATTATTAATAGGAAAATTAATAATTTTCCCTAGAAAATTCTACCAGTGAAGGAGTTTGCATGAGGGTCCTACCTAGCAACACATTACAAGTCTCCACAAAAACTCTGATTGGCTGTCCTGTTGGAAAAAGTCTGCGGTCGACAAATAAGCAGTTCCTGGTATTTATTTCCCTGCGAAAGATAGAAACCGGTTTCTGATAAAGAACCTAAAAATCTGTGCTGGTAAAATAACCAAGTTTTACAAGTTTAACTAAGTTATAAACACGTTTTTTTTCTCATTTATCAGAGGGCACATTTGAAAACCAGTTTGAGCTCTTCAGAAAAAAAAATCAGAGGTTGAATTGTTGGACAATGTTATTTGACCTTGAGTCTATGGGGAGGATAGTGTCCAAATGTATTCCAAAGTGCCATTTCTAGATTTATGAATGGTAACCCATGATTTCTCCCTTAAAGATGTAATCTGTGAATATACCCCTCCCTCTCGTGCTGCACTGTGATTATCAGATTGGACTATGTATGTGTCCGTCCGAACCGGTTACTTAACCCAAACCCATTTAGTCAGTTGAATGGACAGCAAGAGGTCCGTGAGGGGCAATTCCCTGAATCTGTCAAAAGTGTACAGGATTACAAATCAGACTGAAACTTTAATTTCCAAGGGTCATGTTCTCTGCCAATATCTATTAATTACAGGGGCCTAAGCATCATTCAAATGATGTTCCAGTATGGCAGTCTTTTTTCCCCAAACACCTTTGTTATGGTAAAAAAAACTGGTTGCAGTGCATTTTAAAATAGTTAACCGTTTGGTTAATTTAAATACCAAGGTCTCATGCACCACCAGAACATTTCACTCAGCTCTAAGGGAGTTAATTATCATTGTCTGTCTTATTAGTTCTAAATATTTAGATGCGCTCAGTTAGACGCTAACATTTCACACACACGCAATGTACTAAATGAAAATGAAACTCAGGCAAGTCAGCATCGGCAAAATTATATATATAAAAAAAAATGTAAGAATGAACCAAAAAGCTAAGTCAGAACGATGTATGTTTAGGACACAGGAGACAGACAAAATGAGTATTCGACTTTTTATTGAGTGAAAAACCCAGATCATCTACAGACGACGTCCACGACGACCTCCCTTTCGCCGAGTGCTGTCTGATGGAATAGGGGTGACATCCTCTGTAACAAACAAAATAAAACATTTAAGACAGGGACACACCCAACATTCAAACTGATGAACATTCAAATTCAATAGTTAGGAGTTCTGAAAGACAGATTCCAAAACATACAACTAATTCATAAACTATGACTACATACGTTTGGATATATTAAGTTCATCTACCAAATGCATTGTACACTTGTTGTTTCCCCTTCTGCCATGCCACACAACCCCCCCACATCCTCTCTCATCCCGGCCGACCTCAAGAAGATGGGTTCCCCCTGTGCCGTGGTTCTGCTTAAGGTTCCTTTCTGAGTCACAGGGAGTTCCCTTGCCCCTGCTGACATTGTGCTTGCACTAAGGGGGCTTAGGCTCTGTTAAGTGCCTTAGGACAATTTACTTGTTCTGGCGCTATACATTTTGTATCTTCAAAATACAAAAAAACACAGGGTTTCAGGGCACACTCTCAAAACAGGAAGCAGAACTAAAAAACAAGGAAATGCTACTTTTATTTACTTCTACATTAGTTTGATCTGATGGTGGTGTAAATTAATGCAGGCATTTGGATTTGGGCTCAATAGTCTACAGGGCCAATAGACATTTCCTGTAAGAAACAAGACAGCTGAAGCACACAGGTGCACTCACTCACTCACAGCAGGCTACAACCTGTTGTGGCCCTTGTTGCTGTAGTGGTTAGCTCAGTTAGAAAGAGAAAGCGATCTAATTTTAGAAGTTCGATAAGTGCCCAAGCTTTCTTTCTCTTTAAATGAGCTCCAGTGGAGACCTATTCCTTCTCTGTTTATACCGGTCAAATCCTTTGTAATAGTACCCGCCATTGGAAAACAACATGGCTGTTAAAAACCTGCTTGGCCCACCAGGAAAGTGTCAAGGCATGCCTGGGGTTGATACAGAAGGGGCACTGATATCACAACAGATAAACCTGAGAACATTCACTGAAAACGGTACAGCAAGTTTCCATCAACGGTAAATTAAATTCCCATGACCTTTCACAACCTACAAGTTGTGAACAGAATTGTGTACTTTACCCCACAGTTGGTGCCCCATTGAGTACATTTAAGAACCTTTTCGAGGGCTTGTTAGGCTACCAATCCAAGTGGAAACTAGCATCATCCATGGAAGAGTATGATAGTGTGTGTGTATACATTATTGCTTCACCAAAACATTTTATTGAATTAACTGATTTTCATGACTTCCCAGGCCTGGAAAATGGGATTTAAAAATGTCAAGACTTTTCTAGGATATCCATGACCGTGAGAACTTTGAAGTGAAGGTTGTGTCAGATACTGGCTTCACATGCCACCATGTGTCTGCTCTGCCCCAGCTATACCTAAGCCCCAGTTTGTGCTCTCGTAAATACAAGATAACTGACGGTGGAGGCACACCCAAAGAATCCAACTTACCGATGCGTCCAATTTTCATGCCTGAACGGGCAAGGGCCCTCAGAGCTGACTGTGCACCAGGTCCGGGAGTCTTGGTTCTAGAAAACATCAACATCACTGTCATTCACCATCAACAACCACGTTATACGTTTCAGTTACGTCAGCATGGGTACATGATGAAATGTCTTGACAGCAGTGTACATTCCATTCGTTTCTCCATTTCAGTCCAGACCTTGCCTTTTAAAAACATTCCTACCCTTATATACATCACATCATTGTAAGAAAACCTTTTTTGATGACAAAAGCCACCTACAGGCCCCTCAAGAAGTTGAACCTTCCCGTTGGTCTAAGAATCAGTTCTTTCTACTAAGAGCCTACAGGACCACAACCTAGGAAAAAAAAATAAAAAATACTCTTAACGGACCAAACCCTGGCAAAACTAAAAAAAATAGTATAGAACCTGCTGGAATTAGGATAGAACTACGATCACTAGGGACGCACCGATTCCACTTTTTGATCATGCAGCGAAGTACATTCACCAGTAGTTTGGTAAAATATTATTTGGCAAAACCACCACTTTCAGAGAGCAGTGGATTGAAACAGTACTCATCCTTAAGTACAGGTTACCAGCCAAGAACCTAGGGACATAAGGGACAAAGCACCTTGCTATCTCAGGTATAGCTAAACTGAACAGTCATCGATCATTTCCATTGTGTGCTGGATACACTCATAGCAACTGTTGCTTTAAGGACCCATCTGAAAGAAATTGGCAGAGGACTACTGACAACAGGACTACATATGAATGCAAGGTAACTCAATGGTCATTCACCAGATGAACTTTTCAAATGGACTATTGCAAGACTTCCCACAATACACTCAGGGTCCATAAGTAAGGGATAATGTTGATATGACTATACGTTTTCCTGCTAATTCTACGGTAACTTGCAAAAGCGATAGACATTCATCAAAAATACCTTTTGTATTATTTATAATAACGATTATGTTACTTACTGACTTCGAGTTACAATCACTTTCTCGCTCCGTTAAATTACCAAACTACTTGCGGACTGATAACATGAATTAGAAGTCGAAACCTCATTGCCCATGACAGCACTCAGTTCTTTCTAGTGACCGACGCAAGAAATAAATATCAGAACTCCAAATGTTTGGTTAGCCCATTCAAATCAGTGTCAATTGAGAACATTCTGAGGAAACATAGAATTTAAGCTCCAATGATCCATGCATTAAAAGAATATTGGAGGTAGGAACACATTTTAAACACCACAACCCTATGTTTAGTTTACAGTCGGTAGGAGTTTTACTGGTAAGACAAACTCTATCAATATTACGGCTTATATTAAGTGAACACTGCTGCATTGAATCTTAGTGCAATCTGCATGGAATCTTATTTAACCAAGACTAGGTATTTGAAGGAACTTTTAAAATAAAGCTTATTATTATTCATTCTCCTAGACATGCAGTATTTGAAAATAGTGTGCGATTCCAGCTCATGACTGCTAACCTGTTTCCACCAGTAGCCCTCAGCTTGATGTGCAGGGCAGTGATGCCAAGCTCCTTGCATCTCTGGGCAACATCCTGGGCAGCCAGCATGGCAGCGTAGGGAGAAGACTCATCTCTGTCAGCCTTGACCTTCATGCCACCAGTCACTCTGCAAATGGTTTCCCTGTGGATGAAGATAGTCCCAAAAAGATGGGGTGGGGAACACAGTTTGAATCGGAGTACTTACTACAGCTTGCCATCATTATCAAAACAAGGCCTCAAGCGTACTCAAAAGGTGTATTAATGTGATGTACCAGTAAATATATTATCCATGTTTGTTGTACTCACTTGCCAGAGAGATCAGTCACATGCACAAAGGTATCGTTGAATGATGCGAAGATATGGCACACACCGAAAACATTTTCGCCTTCGGCAACTTGGGGACCCAGGCTGATGACCTGTTCCTCCTTCTTTTCCTTACCCTTACGTGGTGCCATTGCTGAAACAAACCATGATGAAAGAAGTTTAACGTAAGAATCCTCAACGAAATTCAAACCAATAGAAACTGAGTGCTCTTGGCTAAAACAACCTTGCCCAGCAGATATTGCACATGTCAAGAGAACTAACGTAATAGCGATACGTTGCATATTAAGGCATGCTTTGTCTGGTAAATGTAAAATAACTAATGGAAACAATTACTTACTAAACGGTAGTTCGACAACTTCAAACTATGCTAACCAGCTACATCCAAATGTGTACACTGTGATGGGGCAATGTGGCGTCGACTCGAGATAGCTAGCGCGTCAGCTAGATTTAAAATTTGTGTCACTTGTTTAGATCCATTGAAAAATACAAGCAAACTGAACGTTATTTTCGTATTGCAGTGGGAGAGGCATGACTTGCAAGCCCGCAGCTCATGTTAAAATCATCTTTACATTAAATGTTGGTAAGCCGGTTGCATGAAGGCCCCAATGTTAGTGGCTAGCCTATACTATCAGACAGGCAACTGAAAAACACCAACATTAAATCCTTTAATACACATAGACGTAAAATACTGCCACTTTTGGAAATACACACTTGTCATGAGTATTATTTCGGGAAACCAGCAGATTTTATGTTATTGTAAAACATCAGATTATAACAGATAGTAATGTACAGCACTTACTTCTATGTACGTCTCGGTGCGAGGCTGAAACAGGAAAGGAAGGAAGAAATGCTACCGGGTCACGATTCAGTCTTTTCCACCGGAAGACGCTTTGGGTAAGAGGGAAGCTCTATTTCAGAGTAAAGGTTTGTACTCTTCAAAGGCTACGTTAAAATGTGATAATAGACCACACCTGATTTTATTTTGATGAAGTCCCATTGCCCCTTTACGTTTTGAAAATGCAGAAGGAGAGGAACCTAGAATATACAATAGGTTTGTATAATATTATTTCCAGCAGTGAGCTTGACATGCATCGTGCACATCGTATACATCGTATAACTTGCATGGGAAAAGCAATCATTTGGTTTGTTAAAGGATAACGTGGAAATGAAATTCAACTGAAGACCACATTCAACTGAAAATAGCGGACCACTTGCTCAGGGCGTTTCTCATATGTACTCTATTCCAAAACTATTGCAATATCCTAAAGAGCTGCTCTTCAATTCCAGAATGCAGTAGGGTAAAGTCAGGTAAATTAGGTCACCTTTTGGTAATGTGTCTTAGATCGTCCTTAAACACCATTGACATGCACATGGAAACAACCAAAGGTACACTCAGTGCAAATATAAGTTAACTTTTACAATTATATGTTGAAAATAGGAAGAAAATTCAATGTTTTAAGCTCAAGAGCTGTTTATGCGCTGGATGTCCCCTTCTGAGCCAACACGGTGTTAATCAGGTAAAATGGTATTAGGCTAAAATGGTAATAAACACATATAATAATGTTTATTTTTTCTGTGATATGATACTTAAAAATACCAATGAATGTGCTTGCATATATTAAGTAGTATTAACATGGCTCAGCATTAGCTTTTATGCAAACAATATAAACAGTTAAGGAGCCATTCAAATGATGAAACCACAGCAATAGCATGACAATACAGAGGCACTGAATTCAAAATATTAAACTTATATTTGAGTATTCTTTAACTTGTTTGTGTTAGAGTGCACCATCTATGCATTTGTATCTGAGTGGGCTTAGGCTACTATTTGTGGCATTTGTGCACTTTATGTGTATGGGCACTAGGCTATGGGTCATGTTTATGGCCAACAATAAGAATAGGACATATAAAGGTTTACAGCTTAACTATTGTAATAATATTTTAATGTTTTCAAAGGAAAAAACCCATCTCATTAATTACTTCAAGTAAATTCAGAAGGTGGCCCATTTTATCCAACACTTAAGCTAAATTGGCCTGGCTCCGAAATTGTGTTTTTTCATTAAATTAACACTTTGCAATTTTGACAATTTTTGAGGTATGGTTTTATAGGCAACCAGTTTTGGTACCATCCTCAAATTCATTTTGATAGCATACAGTCATCTGAAGGACAGATAAACACCTGTGTGTTTCCAACTAACCAGCCAGGATATTTCTTATGTGGACACGGCTGGTACAGAGTACTGAGACTATGCTGAGCAGTTCAATTGTTCTTAACAATAAACCTTGTGGATATTGATATCATAGAAACAAAAGAGTTTGTCAGTTGATAGAAGATCGAAGGGCTATATGACTCTCGGATAACTAGAGGTGTGTAGCTCCATCTTCTGGACATATGGCAGTAAGACATTTTTTTTTTTACTCTTCAGGATAAATTATAAACAGAAACACAAATAAAAGTGCATTTGGTTACGGTGAAGTATTTGATAAGCTATACAAATAATAATCTTGCCCAATTTACATCCACACTCTTTGTTCATTAAGACAAAAATGAGAAAGTCACAAGATAAAAAGACAGTGGTTTCTTTATTTGTAAATTAATCACAAAAATATTAGCTACCAACAATAAAAAATATTAACAACAATATGTTTGATTGTACAGTCCAGGTGATTATTATTATATCCTTACAGTTATTTCATTATGATCACTGTTAATTAATAACCTACAATATCATACAGAAAGCACAATGTTGGCAGTGTGAGATTCATTGGGATCTTTTAGCCTTTCGATCAGGGTCAAGAGAAAATCAACTTGCATTCTGTCAACATGTTTCCTTCAGCAGGAACAAACCAATAATCACTCAACCCCCTATTCTCAACCAAAGGACATTGTGCTTGGTGCAGATGACCAATTTACTATTGCATTGTCAGCATGGCCATTTATTAGGAAAAATGGGGGGGGGGGGGATGTGATGTCCACCAACTGAAATGTGAGCAGCATGGTTTTTAGGTGAGTGCATGTTTAGCTGGAGTCCAAACAGTGTTCCACGTAAGGTGCATGATTTAGTACCTTAAATAGGATTAGCCAGTTTCCTCTCTTCAAAGACAATTGATAATACAATTTCATAAGACCCCGAAATGCTCAACCCAGCGGCAATTCTTCAAACCAAGACATTGCCGGCTCACAATATATGTAGCTAATCACATCTCTCCATGGCGAACGAAGAAGAACCTTCTCAATACACATACTTTTGAGAAGAAGTGACACCATGGGTAATAATGATTTGTACAGTTAGTCTGTCCAGACAGAAAATAAACTGCTGACTTCAGAATTCCAGTTTTGTATGTTTTCATGGTGACAAGAAATGAGAAAATATTGCCGGTTTACATTTCAACCTTGGATAAAGAGAGGAAAAAAAAAGCAGGAGCAGAACTCGTGCAATCACTATGCTTCCCCTACACCAGCTTCCATCATCCAGAGGATTAGCGGTCTTTAACATCACACAGGGTGAAATCCAATTAAAACCCTTTCCTCATTTTTTTTTTTTCAAAGACTTTACTGAACGCACAGGGTTTTTTTTTTTAATTGGATGCTTTGAAACATAGTAGGACCACAAGCTGCACTTATGAATAATTCATGCCACTGACATGGGACAGAGCTGAAACGCAAAAGCCGTTCTACGGAGTCAGATAAGGAACAAATCTCACTGTCAGGCCTCAAAATACTCCAGTTCGACCATGTGGGTGTATGTTCAAAGGGCATACGAAAGCTCTTCTCTGCCCAGCTGCACCCCTGTGGACTGAGAGACTCAAACGCTGCCCTGTACTTACAGCAAACTAGGTCTGATAATGTGGAGAAGCTATTACTGCAAAGGTGAGATGGGGCCCTTAGACACTTGCTGCTTGGACTGAGTCACATGAAACCGGCTCCCATGTGCTTGTGCTTCACAGGAAAGGACAGGATTGTATATGTAAGACATCCTCACTTATTCTAGATTTCAAACAGCAAAAAAGTCAGTTCAAAAACCAAGTCGAGACAAACAAAAATAAAAGGGGGCTCTGGTTTATTCATTACCATACAGTTAGTGAGACAGGCATTATGAGGATCTGTTAGTAAATCTTACTGTACTTCTCTCTATAGCCTTCTTCATTTGCAAAGACTGCTTCCAGTCCTTGGGTCTGCACTGGATCTTATTTTAGAGCGTTATGCAATAATTACCTCGTGCTTACGACTGAAATGACAGCCGTGGGCATATCCTTTACCAACCCCACTCTTTGTCATATTGCTTAATTACCCAACGATGACAGAACAATTACTTGACATTACATTCGATCACCTCTGGATGGCTCTTAAGGATTTGCCTTTTTCTGAAAAAAATAAAAACCTGCTGTAGAATTGAATTTGTTGAACTAACACAAGTCATTGCAAAGTGGTCACAAGGTTACAGTGGACCAAGTTCCAGAGACACAATGAATCCAGAGTTGGCGCAATAACAAACATTATAATACATTGCTCGTCATACTGGTGACTGTCCGATGTCCAACCTGCTTCTGTGAACCTGCCTCTGCTCCAGTCAACGATAGCTGGATACGGCAGGCGACTGAGTATCGTGAGTTTTTAAGTCCAGTTTATTTTTCACATTCGTATATTTCAACACTGTATAGAGTTCTCCCGACTTAAGGCTTCCCTCTGAAATGATATTGATATTTCAGTTTTCTTTTAAATTAACTGGTTTGGTTAATTCAGTTAAGGCAGCAAAACATGATATGGGACCGTAACAAAACACCTTTGAATTAATATTTTGGGATTTTCACATTTGACATGGGTGTAGCTTATCTTTCTTTGTAGTACCAAAATGCATCATTCATTAAAAACTCCCATAAAATTGTATTTACATACAGACACTAAAAGTCCAATTTTGTGATTTCACCCCTCAAATGCCATGTTAGCCAGGTCTGTGGTTTTAAAAAAAAAGACCTTAGTGTTTGCTATGCACATCAAGGTGAGCTGACAATTGTATCAGTTCACCAGCTTAAAAAAAAAAAAAAAAAAAAAAAAAATGTACACAGACTGAACAAAAATGATGCCTCAGCATCAGTATAACTTTGTGCAAATGTTACAATGATGCAAGTTAGAGTAAAGGAGAATTTGAGTGAACTATACCGAGAAAGTTTAAACCCGTTCCAATCTCCTCATCGTTTTCTCACCTTTGTTTTGGGGCTGGGGGGGTGTTGTACTGTAAAAACATAACCATCCTCTGCACTCCTATCGATTATTATTGATAACGTTTTTGCTAAATGAATGTTGGGCTGTGGGTTGTGAAGACGTGTGGATGGTGTGTTGGGGGTCTAGTCCGTCATCCGATCCTCAAGAGTGAACTAACATTAGGTGTGGTGTCAGCTAGTGACATGTTCCTGAAAACATTCCTGTAAAAAAACAATTCCCCTGCGGTCTCACTAAAGGGTTCAGCCAAATCCTAAAAATGCATGTGATGTATCAGACACAGGCAAAAACTAGACAAAATGGCCGCCCTCTTTTCTGCTCTGCTTACAGGGAGTGGACTGGAGCTTCTTCTGATCATGTTCTGTGAGCACCACTGGATTTTAAGAGGCCAGTCCACAGGGCAGAGGCGGAGGGGGGCCCCGGCTGGGATCCTCTGGTACGTCTCTTACAAACAAGAGTGCCGTCTGCTCTACACTCCCTACTGCTGAATATCGTGTACCCTTTGAAAGACAGGAGATCGTGACCCGAGAGCTTAATTCCTGCGTACAGATGATGCGGTGAGCAATGTAACACACATAGTACCGCGCTCCAGTTATCTGGTGTTTCCCTCCGACATGCAGCCATAGCATGCCACACTGTGCAGTTAAAGCACTGCCTGTGGCCAACAATGATAAATGAGTGTGGATGATAGTGGGTGGTTGGGGTGGGTTTTAATGTGAGTGTTCAACCCTGGCACTTAGTCTTTAAGAAATTGGCTAGTGTGTTCTTCAAAGACTGGCAAAATGTCAGCCAAATCACCATCTCGTTTTGTGTATGTGCGCAGCTCTCTTTCAAGATGGAGGGGTTGAGAGAGAATGGAAGATGAACTCTCGACACGAGGGGGATGGAATAAAAGAAAGTCTCTCGATTCTTCCTGGAGTTTAGTCGCTCCTCTGCATGTGTCCTCTCGACCTTCTGGGCCAGTGGCCGTTAAAATAGCTTACTGTACACGTGCGCTCCGAAGCAGGGTCTCATCCTGTCCCTCAGACTGTCCTCGTCCTCTCGTTGATGCATAACGTCCCCACCCCACCGTGAGGCCTGTACCCCACAGACTGTCACCCCGCGCGGCCCCTGCGGTGGACTAGGGAGGCTCGTTCCAGCTCCTCCCTCTCCAACAGCCCACCTGACTGAGCTGCCCACAGGGTGCTGGCGGTGAAGTTGGGGTGGGGAGGGTCGGATGCAGTCTTTCTGCCTCTGGTGGAGGTGTGAGCGGAGGTCATACCCCGCGGGCGGTGGGGGCAGAAAGAGTCCTTGGGGGGCGGTCACACTGTCCAGTGTGGCCAGCCGGGGCTCTTGCTACCTGATGTGGAGCAGTTCCTCTCGGAGCCAACTGGGGAGGGGCTGGCCCATCTTGTAGAGCAGTTTGGACAGCTCGATGTTGGCCTCCCGGTACTGGTCCCTCAGGAAGTTACGAGACTGCCATGGTGGGAGATAGGTGGAGAAAAGAGGCCGATTACAAAACTTCAAAACTTTTTATACTTTGCAGACAAATACATATTGGAGGCCTAAGATCAAATCATGTTACCCTACCACTGTATTACACAATACCAAACTTAACTCGAACGTATATCTTTAGCATCCTAAATCTGCCTTGCTGTTCAGACTAAACCTGGAATTGTCCATGTTGAATAAGGTGATTTTGCCTTGGGACAACAGAATGATTGATGTTTGGTGAATGATACATATACATCCATGTAGTTCCCACTGAAAAGGCCCTCTACGGCATCTGTTTGTTTGTGTGTTTGTTTGTTACCTCCGCCAAGGAGGTTATGTTTTCACCCCTGTATGTTTGTTTGTTTGTCAGCAGGATTACAGAAACGCATGGACCGATTTCTATCAAACTTTGTGGGGAGATTGGGTAATATAATGGCAATAATTGATTCGATTTTCAGATGTCAAGGTCAAAGGTCAAGGTCACAAGGCGGAGGTTTGCATTCTCTGAATGCTCCCATTATTGTTTATTTATTTCCACTCTCTCCGACACAGGTGTGAACTGACAGAGGCCATGGAGGCTGGCGACTGCGACAGGAACATGTTCCCACAGAGTAGCTCCATCTGTGTTTCGGAGCCGTGCCCTCCATACTGAGGCTCTCGGGGAGGTTCGCTCTGGCCGAGTGCCGTCAAAGGTCTCAGGATCATCACTGCCTCCTTCCTCTCGCTGCCGCGGAGCGGCCATGTGACCCAGTCCTTCCCCTCTGATTTACTTTGATGTGGCTGCCAAGAAGCCTCAAGGTAACTCCAAGGACTAAGAGTCAGTATCAGGACTCTTTTTTTTCCCCTGTCACTTTCTTTTTTTTTCACCTTCTCCCTCAGTCTGTTAAGGACAGTGCAGCGCAGCGGAGAGGCCAGTACTGCAGGCCCTACTGACGTTCCAGAAGAATCTGAGCTGACAAGGACCTGTCACTTCTGCTGAGGGTGACACTTAACCAGCCTGGGTTCTTTGCACCACTTTTTAAGTGTCAACTTTCAGCAGTGGAATTCAATACAGATCCTACAGGGTGTAAGTTAAAGCAGGCCCATTTCTGGGACTAATTTAAAGCGGGAAGACAAGACACGGGACGTATGACTGCCGTTTTGACAATGCTTAGTAAGAAAACAGGTCTGCTCACACTCACATCTGCATCCATGTCCGGGTATCTGCGGCCCTTACTCTTGCCCAGGCATTTGGTCTTTCCTCCATCCAACAGCTGACACCAGAAGCCTTTCTTCGGATCGAACCTGAACGAGGGAAAAAAAGAGTGGAAAAATGTAAAAAAAAAAAAAAAAAAAAGAAGGGAGGGTGGGGTTAATAAGTAAATAAGTAAATAAATAAATAAATCCTTCCACGTCAGTCTAATGGAAAGCGATTCGAGAGCAGATGGCACACAGCTTTTGCTGTTTAAAGAGCTGACACGGGACAAAACATTCCTATTGTCCACTGGGGGATGTGACTAACAGATGTTGCTGTTTATGTGCCTGGGTTAGCGATTATGTGGTCCAGCACTGGGGAATGTGAGTGCATACGAGGAGAGCGAGAGGGAGGAGAGAAAGCAGACGTGCAGGCAGCACGGGAACGGGAGCACAAACAAAGGGAGAGATCAACGGGGAAGGAAGACAAGGGATGTTACGGAGGAGGAAAGAGACGAACAGACAGGCGGGAGGAACAGAGGCGTCGGGGATGGTAATAGACCCGAAAGTCACACATGAAAGCTGTCGGGGAAGGAGAAGAGATGGGGTGGGCCTCTGGGGCAGACTGGGGCTCTTTAGTCTGAGCCCTGAGTCAGCCTCTCATCTCCATGCCACCTCAGCATCTCCATTTCATGTGTCACTCATCAAAGCCAAATAGAGAGACAGAGGGGAACTAAACACAAAACAAACAGAGGGGGGAAATGACAGATCAAACCAACCCCCCCCCCCCCCCCCCCCCCCCGTCCCCAAAAAGGAAAAAAAGCTTACGCGAGTATCTTGTGATAGTTGAGAAGGTTGGTGAGTCCAAGGAACTTCTGGATCTTATCCATGACCGACGCAGGCTCCGTCCTGAGCATCTGGCCGTCCAACACCAGGATCTGCCAAAACAGAGCCAGGAGACAAAGCCAGTCAGAGCTGCACTGTTGGTTCTCCTCCAACATGTCTTGTCTTTGCTCCTGGCTTTTAAGCCAATCCCTCCAAAACAACATCACAAAGATGGCGGGGGAAATTATGTGCTATTGAGAAGTTGATTAATCAAAGGCTTCACTTTCTAAATCCAAACAAAGAATCATTAGCAGTCTTGATTACAGTAGATACGACTCAGGATGGCAAAATATCAGACTGATTAAACAGACATACCTGCTGATTTTTAAACTAAATCACACACACACACACACACACACACACGCACACACACACACACACAATAGAAATGTTCACACATTCCTTCAGACTCCTCTCACACACACACACACACACACACACCTGGCTGGGGTGATAGTGACTGAGCCAGCGTTGCAGATGGGTTGCGTAGAGGCCCGGCACCAGGCAGCGGTTCTGCAGCATCTGCAGCTTGGCGGGGGAGTCATGTCCAGCTGTGATGACATCATGGAAGGTGTACTTCTGCGCAACTGGGTCATCGTGTGCCCGCTGGTGCTGTGGCCAATAAGATAAAGCAGCATTATCACAGCTGTACTGCAGACAAACAATACACACTGGGCAAAAGCCAGAGACAGACTAATAACTTTTAAAAGGTACAAAAAATAAAACTATCCAAGGAAGATATCTAAAGGGTTAGATGTTGGATATTGAGGCCTCAGTCCCTGTGATGAGGCTGGGTACGCCCCTGCCCTGGAGCTGTCGTGACGTGACGGAGCCCTCACCTGGTACCAGGAGTACGCCCGGTCTGCAGGGTTGATGAGGATGGTGATGATTTTGGCTTTGGGTAAGAGAGCCGCAGCTCGGCGCGCTGCGACCTCCGAGTCAAAGTAGTTGGCACTCTTCTCGAAGTAGAAGTCCGAGCTGGTGTTCGAGGGGAGCGGGAAGTACTCCATGTACCTGCGACAAAAAAATACAGGAGCCCCAGTCAGGTAGAGGTAGAGGGGATTGGTTCCCTAAGAGGTACTGAGGAACAGGAATGAAGATGATTTTTTTTTTTTTAATTTGTATACTACCCCATGACCTTATGAAACCTTGTATGGTGTGTTAGTTCTGACTGAGTGGGTGGTATGGTTTTTGCTTGAGTGAGGGAATGATGAGAGAGGAAAAAGGAGGGTGAGGGAGAAAGAGGCAGAGATAAGAGAGAGGGAAGGAATGAGTAAAAGAGAGAGAGAGAGATGGAAGGCAGAAGGAAGAGAGCGAGAGAGAGAGAGATGTCTGATACAAGAAATCTGGCCCTCGTTAGCCTACGTTTCAGTTGATGGCTAAAGCTTTGAAAGGCAACATAATCTCTTCCACTGATTGGGAAAATTGCCTGCAATTTCATTTACTTCTCGCAAACTCAAACACATACCAAAAGATTCCGCTACCTGAGAAATAGATGGTGCTGTGCAGGAGCTATTTGTCTTAATCCGAGCGTGCTTCACAACAAAGCGTCACGCAAAGGGCGGCTGAAAATGGGGATGGGGAGCGAGCCAGGGGCCGTACAGACGGACGACTGAGATAGGGGAGCCACTCACCAGTCGATGCCCTTGTGGTAGTTGCGTCCGTTGAAGAACTGGATCTCCTCAAAGGTCTCCTTGCTGGGGTAGTTACTGGTCAGGTCAGGATGCATACCCAGGAAGAGATAGAGTGCCGTAGTGCCTGGATGGACATGAAACCATCGGGGGTGAAACATGAATCACTATTCAACATGAAAGCATTGGGGTGAACCATGACTCACTATTCAACATGAAAGCATTGGGGTGAACCATGACTCACTATTCAACATGAAAGCAGACACCATCCCATGCACTGTTATGAATGCCGTAACAGCTGTGTGTGTGTGTGTGTGTGTGTGTGTGTGTGTTACCTCATATCTATTCTGATGTGTTACTCTGCAGAGAGGAAAGCTACTGTGGATGACTAATTGAGGAGGGAGGGGGGATAGACCTCATTCGCTACCCCATCAGAGCAGCAGAGGTAATTACACAGTAGAATGTGTAAATTCACTCGTGGACCCAAACCCCCTAATCTTTTTTTATTGAAAAGATTAACAGACCCGGCTTTCAACTCGCTTCAAGGCTGAGCGTCAGGTAGAAGGAGAAACAGCTTTTTCTTTAAGACATCTTTCAGAAGTTCAATTAGAGAGTGTTGTAAACCTGCAGTCAAGGCAGCCGTAAAAGCAAGAGAGAATGGCCCGGGTTTCTTTTCGACAGTGATCCCATAAATGAAATGAAGCAGCATGGCAGCCGGTAAATTACTATCCCTGCGCCCGTTATCTTGAAGATAAGCTGCTGTGGAGCCCACAGAGGGCCGCTTCATAGGGCCCCGAGGCCTCGGAGGGCCGCTTCTGCTCAGACTGCCATCTGACACGGAGCTGTGGCTATGCATCTCTCACGTTTTATTTCAGGTTTATTTCTCACACACACACACACACACACACACACACACACACACACACACACACACACACACACACACACACACACACGTCACTGTTCACAGACAAACAACACTCTGACAAACTAACGGAGACTAAAACATCAGACATTTTGGAATGCTCTTCACGACAACATGAATGTTTTGCTATTGGAGCAGAATTTTTGAAATGTTTTTAGTTTGTTTTTTTGTGGTGCTGGGCCCCATGCAAGCTAATGACACAGGAAACATGCCAAGGCTGTTAGTAATTAAGGGAAGGTTGGGGGTCGGTGGGAGCCCTTGACTAATTTCTTTCCACTCACCCGTCTTCTGTGGGCCAATGATGAGCAGCTTGGGGAAGCGGTCACATGTCTTCTCTTTCGACCAAATGTCTTTATGCCTTTTGTCCTCACAGGGGTCCTGTAGGGAAAACAGGAAGCTTTAATGCACGGAGCACATGCACCAGACCTTGGGTTGAATCCCCTTAGGGAGCATAGCCAAAGCCTTAATAAACTGGGTCATTGAACCAATATTGAGAATTAGTCATACACAACCAAGTGCATGTGCGCACTCACACACTCTCTCACTCACACACACACACACACTCTCTCACTCACACACACACACACACACACACACACACACACACACACACACACACACACACACACACACACACACACACACACACAGTGTGCATCATGTCTCCAATAACTTATGGGTTTGCAGTCTGTAATTAACTTGCAGTAGATTGGTGACTGCAGAAGAGCTGAGGCAGTACACACGTCTTCATCATCACCGCAGATAAAACACCCCCTCCACAAAACTGACAGACATCCACAAAGCTTGTGCAAGGCGAGCTTTTGAAACAAGCAGGCCGGTTGTTTGGGAACCATTCCTGGGATATCCCAATATAAATTCTTATGGCATGTTCTGTTCTTGTGCTCAGCAAAATGAATGGATGGAGATTTGTCAGCCACCCAGGTCATGAGCCCGCTGCTCTGAGGGCACTGAGGACAATCAAACCCTCTCTGGCCTGCTCCTCATCACCGTGCTAAGGGTTTCATGATTGGCCTGTGTGTGTGTGTGTGTGTGTGTGTGTGTGTGTGTGTGTGTGTGTGTGTGTGTGTGTGTGTGTGTGTGTGTGTGTGTGTGTGTGTGTGTGTGTGTGTGTGTGTGTGTGTGTGTGTGTGTGTGTGTGTGTGTGTGTGTGTGTGTGTGTGTGTGTGTGTGTTGAGGGGGGGTCGGTTGGCTGTGTCCAAAACATCTGGGTGCAGATCTGCGCAGAAGAGCACACAGCCTGGGGGTCAATCTGCATGCCAGCGTGCCAACTGTGGCCCTGCCAGCCTCCCTCACCTCTACCATCTGCTGCCAGTAATGAGCAGACTACGCCATCAGATGGTGACCACAAACAATACTAATCAACTGCTGCTCAAAAAACCCTGGCCAGCCACGTCGCTACTAAGTCCCTTGTTTTGTTCTGTTTTGTTTCAATTTAAGAACATTGTGCGATGATGTTTTTGAGGCAGTTATATATGTGCAAAGCTGTTATCGTAAATGTATGAGAGAAAGTGGTGGGGAAAAATGTGTTAACTTAAACCAACATTTGGAATGACATAGAAACAAGCTTTAGCTTGTACAATTACATGAGTGGCAGGTGCTGGGTGATACATCAGACACAGTGTGTGTTCTCCTGAAAGATGGTCTTCACCATGTTGGCACTATACAGACTGGACAAAACCTTAAACATTAATGACCAGACTGGCTGCTAGGCATGTATCATCCTCCTCTGTGTGTCTCTCTCTTTATTTGACTCCTTTTTATTGCGTGGGAAGGGTCTGAATACAATTCAATATTTCAACATGTCAGTCATCATTTCTTCAAGAAATCAAATTGCACGATTTGACCCTAAATTGACCTTAAGTTGCTCATCCTCAAGTACCATACAGTCGTATACGGTTGTCTACACACACACACACACACACACACACACACACACACACACACACACACACACACACACACACACACACAGAGCAGTGGCAACAACAAAACAACAAACATGGGGTTCCTTTAGATTTATGGATGCTGGGCTGTTTGCTACTCCACTCAATCTACAGAGCTTTGGAAATGGTTTCCCTTTAATACTGTCCACAATCTTTTTCCTTTCAGTACTTTAACACATGTTCTTTTTTTTTTTCAGTTATCCATCTTTACTCTGCAGGTGCTTTTCTTCCTATTATCACAATTATAGCTTCTTATAACCTAATGACAAAAAAAAAATTAGCCATCCAGTTGGGCATCTTATCTTCCCGATACTTTGAAAGAGACAAATCATTCGTGAAAATGCAACTTTACAATTACATGTCATTGAAATCCATCTTTCAAGGTTCTCTTCAGTGATTCTGTCTTTCCCACAGTGCCAAAGGGCATGTATTTCAAACATCTATCAGAGCAGCTGGTGTGAGCAGTAAAATAGTCCTTCCATGTTTTTTCTACTGCACCAAGGTCTTTTTCCCATCTGTTGCGCGCACACACACACACACACACACACACACACACACACACATATATATATTCTGTAGCAGTTTGTCATTACCATTAGCTTTAGTAAGGATATACACTAATTGTCTCTTTCTATCCCTTTTACTTTGAGTTTCAACTGAGATTTGATCCAGCCGTCGAGCCCAAAACGTGGGATGAATTGTGACGCGTTGGAGCCAGCAGCTCGGTGCTCTCAGTCTCAGCCAAGGAGAGGAGGCTGCGGGCACTGTGCGAGGCACTTTGCATGTATGTGGACAGGACAAGATCATAGTCTCTGTCTCGAGGGCCCCCTCTCATAAGGGCTCACCTATCTCTACACAGCGCCTCTCACAATGGGGGAAAGGGTGGGTAAAGGTCTGCGTTCCCCAGTGTAATAACTGGTGTTCTCCACTAGGGGCATGGCCATTGTTTTGGGGCCTATCTCTTCAGCCGCCTGCTGGGCATCATCTGATACATTTGAAAGATTCTGCTTCTGACTGATTGGGTAAGACATTGAGTTTTTACAGTGGGCTAAGGTCCTGGTCCCACCTAATGCTGCTAGGAGGAGATGGAATGGCCATGGATCAGAGAAGTCTGGTGAATGCACTTACCCACTGTTCTATCTCTCCCCTGAGTGAGTCATTCTTTTTTTAGCAGAACTTTTAAGTGTTCTATTAAAAGAGGATTAATGCTTCGCCAACATTACTTTCTGTTTCGGTCTCCATATGTGCCTCTTGTCTTACCTGCCAGATGGGGTCTCTCTCCTCTGGAAAGATCTGGAAATAGCGCTGGGCCAGCGGCACAGGTGGCAAGGTCTGGAGCTTCAGGTTGGTCCATGTCTCCAGAAACTTCACCAGGTTCTTGAAGGTGTACAAGCCTAGACGGTCATTCCCGTAGTTGGAGAGGTGGGTCATGAAGATGCTGATCTGTGGACGACAGGAAAACAACACGTCAACAACATAGTTGACGTGACCCCCTAGCCTAAACTAACATTCGGCAAAAATAATAAACTCGAATTTTAGACACGTAATAAATGTAACCAACTCCAGGTTAGCGAGGTGCGTTGCAGCAAAAAAAAATATTTGAAATACAAAAAAAGCCTCTGTTGGTGACTCACAGGGTTTAGTAGCACGGTGAGGAAAAGCTCTCCTCCGTTGATGAGTTTGTCCAGTTCTTTGGGCGCCCCGGGGTACTCGTTATAGAAGATGGTGTGAGTGAAGAGACCACAAGTCTGCCGTGGCAAAACCTGTAAAAGGATGCAATTCAGTGCAGTAGGGATGTGCTTTTAGACCACAAGAGACAAATCTCATATGTAAAAATAACGATGCGTAATCAATCTACTCAGGCCCAAAAACACACGCATTTCATTCAAATTGGGGTCAGTTTTGACTTCAAAGGAATCTGCAGCAGAATAGACACATTCCCTATTCCTGAGTCGTCAGTAAATCTGTCTCGATATGAATCCTCTCAGGCCTGAATATTAAACCAGCTACTTCAGGACTAGACCGTCATGGTTAGATCCGTCCACCGGGATGCAGGAAAAAACAGATAAGAGAGAAAAAGACCATAGGACCATAGGTCAGACGCTGTCTAATGTTTGAGAGAGAGAGAGAGTGAGAGAAGGAGAGAGAGAGAGAGAGAGAGAGAGAGAGAGAGAGAAAGGGGGAGAGGGATAGGGAGAGGAGGAGAGAGAGGGAGACCTACGGAGGGCAATAGCGGGACAAAATAGTTGGGAGCAATGTTTACACCACAGAGACGTGGCTGGCAGGTTGTGGCTGAATATTTCACACAGACTCGGCAAGGTCGGAATTAACATCACCGTGACAACATCACACTAGACTGCCAGACATGAAGTAAATAAATAAAACAGAATAGGCTGGACATAGAATAAATGCTTTATGTAACCGCAATGTCCTCGCCCAACAACAATCTGAGAGATAAGACATTTATTACATTATCTGCGATTACAGGGGACGGAACAGCTGAAGTAAAATTACACACCTGGCCTGTCTCAATATCCTAGAAAAACTCTCTAAAACATCACTGTTAAAATATCGTTTATTTTCTCCTGCTTCCACCATTGGACAATTTAAAGGCTGATGAATTTTGTGTCATTGACAAATTTGTCTCGTAAGTCACATAATAGGCTCTTTGTATCCTGAAAACTGTTTGACAAATCATTGAATACCGTGAAAATATTGCTCAGGAGAGAATGTCAATTCAAAAGGAATTCTGTGCACAGAGGAACACAAGTATGGGAACATTAAATGAACAGCTCTGCAGACACACTTGTTCTAAATACCAAACGCAGAGGCATCCATCACATCCCCTTCCCTTCCTCTTTTCTAGCCGAGAGACGAGAAGGCACGACTCGCCAGTAAACATTTAAGGCTAGCTCAGCCATGGATTATTCAATGACGCGTTCCGACGTTCCGAGTTTTGATCTCAAGAGCGGAGCGGCCACGTTCAAACAAACCACACCAGAGTCCCAGGGCAGTGAGGAATTCCTTTGACGAGCCCATGGCTACCCAGCTCAGTCAACTCACATCATAAATAACGCCTGTCACAACAACCTCTATCAAATATTTGTTTTTCTTTATTTCATAAGATCATCAAGACACCCAAGAATCAGAGTGGGGGTCTGACATGAGTGTGTGCTCAGAGGGAAGAGGAAAAGGGAGTGGAGGCACTGGCGGGGCCTTACGCTGATGCCGCTGTGCACGAAGCCTCGACGGAAGCGGGCGGGCTTCAGGTGAGGGTACTCCTCCGTGCTGGTCACCTTGATGCCCCACACCTTCTTCCAGGCCTCGTAGAGCTGCATGTGGATGGGGTAGACCCCGGAGTGGTGCGGCGCCACGGCGTAGCCCATGTTAGTGGGGATGCCGTGCTCCTGAAAACAGACACAGAGCAGCAGGGGTGCAGGGTAAGGAATATGCACACGTTTAGGATGGGCAGAGATGATGAGCAACATCCAGAGAAAGATACAGAAATAGCATCATCAGCATTAAATCATCTCTCTCCACACTTGCTTCAGGGTATGGTAGATATCACACTTGAGGATGTCATGCATTACATGATTTCAGCACTTTCATGAACTCTTTGTGACTGCCTCGAGTCTAATTAAAAGCTAATACTATACAGTGATACTGCTGGAAGCACAGATCAAACTCTTTTTTTTTTTTTTTTTAAGATTTATTTTGGGCTTTTATGCCTTAATTTAGACAGGACAGTGAAGAGTTGTGGACAGGAAGCGAGGCGGGGAAGACGTGGGGAGAGGATCGGGAGAACGACTGCAGGCCGGAATCGAACCTGTGTCCCCGCGGGCAATGAAAACCCGTAAATGGGGGGCTTATCGGCTTGCGCCACAGTGCCCCCCCCATACAAAATCTTTAACTGAGCTCTGTGTACAGTAGTCGTCATACAGTCCCGGGGTCTTTGAACGCAGTTCCTGTGGTCTCACCTCAGCAAAGCGGCGGTTGAGGAGCATCTGCTCAGCGAGTACTGATTGGTTGTGGAAGAGATGGGGCTGCATGTGACTCCACATGTGAGGGAACCACCAAAACTCCTTGCCGTAGGAAAGAAGCAGGTCATCTCCCAGATCCTCCTCATCAGTACCTGTGGAAGAAACACAAACATTACAGATCAGAAAAAACACTACATTTATTAAAAAGGAAAAATATACTAATACTAAATAACTAAACAAAACACACCAGCAACAGTGTTGTTAACTGCAGAATTACTGTATAATCATTATTTAGACACATGCACTTTGGAGTTGGAACATATAAAATTGTGGGACATGGTTGAACTTACCAGCATGGAAGAACTTCCCTGAGAAGCCAAGGTTAAAGGTGAAGTTAGGGACATGGGAGCGCAGCTCATTTTGGGTTTCCAGCAGAGCCTACGGGGGGGGATTAAGCCGTTAATAAAGGAACTAAAACAGAAGTCCTTGAATTACTCCTTGTCATTCCCTTGTTGTTGTCATACGAATCCTGCTTTTGTCTAAATATTCCCAAAGCAGGCCATTAGCTCAAGCCCTCTAATTGACTTGCAATCGTTTCAGGGTTTTTGTTGCCATCTCAATTTTATAAATCAATTGCAAATGATCCAGCAAGCACAGAAAATAATATAAAAGCATGTAAAAACTGTTACTACGATGACAAGGGACACTAAAATGTCGTCAAAACCCACACTGGGAAAAAAAAACACGTCTCAAGACACATTAGAGGTGCAATATGCAACAATTATGCTTCAGGATTAGGGTTAGGATAAGCAGTTTAACCTTAAAATAACAGCTAAAAAAAAATTGGGGCGCTACAATGACTTTTAATATGGAGAATTGCTTCCGTGCCAATGGCATAGCAGGGTCGATAGGCATATAACTGCATTCTGTAGTTTTGCCTGCTGCAGCCCGCCGACCTGACTGATTACCTTCTGCCGATCTAGTAAGTAGCTTATTTGCCGTCTTGCTTAGTCTTGTGTTGCACTTGATTGATGTTTGACTGTGTAAGGACAGTCGTTGAGTAACTAGTTTGTCATAATGTCAAAGTCAGCACATTTCAAGAGATTTCGTTAGTTTTAGCTGCTAGCATACCTTTAGCGAATAGCTATTAATCCTTAATGCACCTTTAAAGAAGAATAGTTAATTTATAGATTTTTTTTTGTTCTCCCATCAGGAAAAGCACTCCAAATGGCAAAATGGCTGCCAGCCATACTCTGTTTAGGCAGCAGAGAGCAGGCACAATGGAGAGCGTGGTGCTGAACGTGTGATCTAATGAGTTTTAGAAAAAAGGAGCTGCTCTATGAAAAGCCAACAGAGGTTCACTGGTATACAAGACAAAGGATGTATGAACTTCCATTCAAATGAGAGAATTTTGAGAATGCATTTTTTTAGCGTTTTGAAAGGTAAACCAGAGAAGTGTACATCAGCAGCTCATCTAAATGAAGGGTGTGGCGACGTATCAAAAACAAATACTTGAGCCGATCCAAATTATTTTTGAAGTGGCAACATAATATATGACTAACTTCGTTAAACTCTGCACTTCAGTGACGAGTCACCAGTACACAAATGGCTCCTGTATCAGCTGAAACAAAGTGATAAAGAGCACTGCTGGCAACAGCAGTGTGAACTTCGACTGAAAGGGTTCAAATGACTACGTGAGGTCCGATGACACATGGACATTAAACAGTGAGGGTCTATGATTCACTCACTATGCTTCTAACTCACTCATGATGTTCACATATAGACAAAGGAATAAGCGACACATTTGTGACACAGCTGTGCAGGAAACTGTGCTGTTGGCGGACATAAACAGGGCCCAGCGCCCGCCCTCCTTCCCAGTGCACTTCGTACCCAGTCCATTTCAGCTGCTTGGTTTATTTGTTTACTGCTTTAGTAGTGTCTGCTCTCCACACCCCCCTTCCTTTCTGAGGCTCAGTCAAAGTCTGACTCACGTTAAACAGAGAACAGGTCTGCACACAAAGAGGCCTGCTTTAATGGCTTTAATGCCTAAAACTGAACCCCTCCTTAACATTTGTGTCTGTCTCTGTAGAAGACACTGAAATAAAAACATAGGGTGGAGTGAAGGATGTTTGAAAAAATTAAGCCTTGGGGAATTTCAAACAGCTACTCCTCAGAAAATGAAGATGTTTTTACTAAAGTAGAGTAATCTACTTTGAATGGTCGTGACAGATACAGGCAGCTGCTAGGAACAGGAGGTTGATGCACAGTGACGCTTCAGTGTGTCTGGGCCTTTCCCTCTTTTTTAGTGTTATTTTTTTTTTGTTTTGAAGCAGAATAGCCATTTTGAATGTTTAAGCCCCACACTTTCCCAGCTCCCCGTCCTCTCCATGATGTGTCTGGATGACAGCCAGCAGCATACGTGGTGGCTGACATATTGACAGTATCGTTTTAAGCCACCTGCGCCAGAGCCCCTGAGTCACCCCCTCCAACTGAGTGCACTGCTGGGCATCTGCACCTACCCCCCAGGGGAAACCATGAGACTGCCCCGAAACCTCCCCTCTACCCTTCTCCAGGGTCATACACATCCCCCTCAGTGCCCATCCCTGCCACCTGTGACCCCTCCACACCTGTCTGTATTTGGGCATGCCCCCAGGATTACCTGTCCTTTCTCACTGTTTGTCAAGTGGTCTCGGGAGTCTGAACTCTGATGCCATTTCAACACTCCTCCTCTATCAGTCGACAAAGATTAACCATGTCCCCACTAAAGACACCAAAGGTCAAGACCTGTAAACTGGCAAACTTCACTACAAGATTTGACTACGAGATTTGGTCTGCAAAGGGATTGCATACATATAAACATTTAGGTGTTCTGCAAGAGTAAATACGTTCACAAAAATTGCATTGCATCCTAAGGCATAGCCTGTTCAGAAAATACCACTGCAAGGAGTATAGTCTTGTCTGAAAGGAAAAGATAATAACAGTTGTGCTAAATCACACCACTGAAACTGACTGAAACTTAGTTCTGCAATGCAGTGTGTTACAAGAAGGGACACAACTGTAGTGCAGTGTTGCTATACTAAGTAAATGTTGTAATCTTACATTTTGGGTGGAATGAATACATGAGAGTTTAAGCTTAGCAACCAGCTAAATGAATAAACAAACAAGCCGAAAATACAAACAAACTCTAAATTCCACGGCCACCGTATTTACCTTAACGTCAGACACTTTCATGCGTGTGCCCTCCTTGCCCACGAAGATGTCGTCAATGTCCACCAGCACGTAGCGCTCCAACCCGAGCGACAGGCGCTTGCCCGTCAGGAAGGAAATGGCATCCACCAGCACCAGCTTGTGCAGCCAGAAGTTCAGGTTGTTTCCAAAGAGCACCCTCTGGATGCCATCGTGGAGGCCCAAGTCCTGAACCACGGCTGCATGGAGGGCCCCACCACCACCCCCCAGCCCCGGGGGGCCGCCAGTCTCAGCTGTCCGACTGTGAGCCAGCAACACGGGCTCGTAGGTGGAGTGGTTGGACTGGAACACGGTCCAGTCGTCGCCGGGCAGTGGGCCACGCTCCACCTCTCGTGCCTTGGTGATGAACAGCAAGGGGGACTTGGGGTTGATGCTGCAGTCGCGCAGGCCCAAGTTCGAGTGCAGGAACAAAGGAAAGCCCTTCAGCTGGGCACTCTGTAGACTGTTCTCGTTGGCCTGAGGAAAAAAAGACAGAACGAGAACACATTTGTTACTTTAAGCGTTTTTTTTTCCAGGAAGGTCAAACTCATTGCGCAGCTCATCATTCACTGACAAAATGTTTGCTTAGGTCAAAGACAAATGAAAGAGAAACAAAAAAACCGATAGTGAACAATGACTAACCGAATGGGGAGATCGCTAATTTACTGGAAATTTCTTTTAAAAAGATATTAGGCGGTTCTGACTAAAAGACCTTTGCACATGTGTCATCGGTTATGCGTGACACACTGCTGTCTCTCCCCGAGTTTTTGGCAGGAAAAAACCATTCCTGCATCACCACTCCCTGTCTATTCACCCCATTTCACCCTGCGCGTGTGTGTGTGTGTGTGTGTGTGTGTGTGTGTGTGTGTGTGTGTGTGTGTGTGTGTGTGTGTGTGTGTGTGTGTGTGTGTTCTTCTGTTCCCAAAATCAAATGGAGCTGAAAGAAAAGAGATTTTATGACATTTCAACCATCCATAATATGAAGGAAGAGCTTCAAGGCCCCTAACATTTGTAGACCTCCAGCAGTTCTTCTGAAAGTGGTAGAACTATTGACACAAATTGCATATCATCGAAGGGAAGTGGCTTGGAAAGTGAAGTGTTCCTAATGATGATGTATGCAAACTACTCTTTGAAAGATTGGAAACTTTCACTGGTCATTGTGTGTGGGGGGAAGACACATTTCAGTGTTTCTCACGGAACTTTTATCTTTTGTTACAGATCATTTGACTCGCAGCTCTTCCATCAATTTGATCTGAAGCAATGCTGCCTGTTCAATGGACCGAATGAAACTCGTCATTGCACCCTCAGTGGGATTATGGGAAAACCAACCCTGTAATGTTTCCAAATTCAGCTGGGGCTCAAAGAGACAAAAATGTTGCCTCGATGCCTGTTCTGTTCTTAGGACTCGATCCCCCACCAAAATGCAAAACTAAGACGGAGGGGCCGGAGAGGGGAGTATGTATTCTAATTACACTTCCGCAACATGGATACAGGATTAAGCTTAAGGCCTCATGGGAGTCCGTGAAGCCCTTCAATGAGTTAATACCCACAAGCGTAATTAAAACCATTGCGCTAGCTTTGCTGATACCAACAGCTCTGCTAGCCTGAGCCTTTCCCTCCTCCTCAGCATTTGAGAGGAGTGCCTCGGCTATGCAGCATCACTGAGGTCTGAGCCAGGCTACGGCAAAGGGGGAAATCATCGAAGGGGAGGTCACTGAAGACTGAAAACATGGCTTCCCAAACACAAAGCTTCCTCAGAGGGGAACTTGTTTTCATTTGTAGAAACCAGTTCCACTGAGCCTACTGTGAGCTTCTGAGCTGTGGCAGCCTGGCAGGGTGGAGGGGAGCCCAGCGCCAGAGAGAGAGAGAGAGAGGGTGACGAGAACAACCCTGAAGGCTTCCATAAGGCAGTGAAATCACATCTCCGCCTCATAATCACTGATAGTTAGGTTAAGTAATTAGACTAAGCATTTACATCCTCTTAGCACCAATGGCTTGGCTCATGGTGAGAACGAGAACAAACGTGAACAAATATCCAAAATACATCCAAAATGGCAAATCCAAGGGAAAAAATTACCAAGTAAATGAAATGTCTGTCTTTTTAATACACTAGTTTATAAAACAATGTAAATAATGTATTACTAAAAAACTGCAAAACTGCTCTAACTTCTCCAACCTGCACTATTAAGCAATTTCCAAAAAGGCTACCAAACCCCTTGGCTAACGGTTTGATGAGGAAGAACAGATAAGCTTGTATTCCCTTCAGAAGTCTTGCATTGCCAGACAGCACACACCCACACTCCGCTCATCCCGCCTGTGCGCACCCTCACATCTCCAGGCAGGAGAGTCCCACTGAGACTCATCATAGCTCCTGACCCGCTGTAGCCACCAGTGATTATCATACCTCCGACTGAATCACGCACTACTGATTTGAAACAGGCCTGCCCTGCGCTGACCCCTAGGCTATAACAGAGTGCACGACCCTGGACAGGAGGGGCTTAGCACACGCCCTGTCCAACCCCCCCGCCCGAGCTGATTACAGACCAGAAGTAGCCAGAGAAGGCCGGGGAGAGGTGAATGCACCGCTATGGAGAGGAAAAAAAAAATGCAGGAAGGAAGCGGTGAGATTAGGTTGATTAATCGTCCTCTGGACGGGCCAGTGAGGTCAGCAGGAGGGTGCTTAATAGAATGCAATCAGAGAAGATCAAAAGGCGCATTCACCTACTGATGGCAGCGTTGTCATGATTGTTACCCGGCATAATGGATGCCGCAACACAAGCCAATCACGTTATTCACAAATTCACAAAAAATTAGGAAATAATGTTTTCACCAAACTCAGAGAACTTTACCCCCAGGGAGCCAGGACTAGATTGAGGCCCTTCTGTGGTTCTGACATGCGTTTATAATTGTTTAGAGATGCACCGATATGGAATTTTACGGCCGATACCGATAACCGATAATTATTGGTTTATTGTGGCCGATACCGATACGATAACCGATATTTTTTTGTATTTAAAAATAAAGGGTACAAAAGGTTTTAGATGTGCCTTTTTATTTTCTCAAATGTTAGGGCACAAGAAATTTCATCAAAAGCAACACACTTGATGGCTAGAGCCCTCAACAGGATGCACTACAACGCTTAACATGTAGTACTTTATATTCACTATAATATCACGTTTAGTGTAGCCAGGCAACGGACCTATGAGTATAACAGGCTACCCGGGAAAACATATTTGGAGGGAAATTAGACGTTAAAAATATCGGCTTAAATTATCCGCCAAAATTATGATATCGGTATAATAATAATATTTTATTTTTTCCACTTATCGGCCACTAATATATCGGCCGCCGATATATCGTGCATCTCTATAATTGTTAAAACGTTGGTCCCAAAGTCACATTTATTTCTTTGATTCTGTACAAGCTCAGGTACAATAATATGTTACCACGGTGACTAAGTTTTGGTCACTTGAGGTGATTCTCTAAGGTCTTGGATATGCTTCAGGCATAAAAGCTCTTAAATAACTCTTTTATATGAACAAATCGATGACCATCTAACATTAATGACCTTGTCGTAGTATTGAAAGGTATCAATGGGTGGGGGTGGGGGGGACCTTGAACCATGCATAGGCTGTTAACCCCTCCCTATCCTAACACAAAGCCTTTTCACAAGGCTGAAATATGCTTCTACGACTGCGTTGCATCGAAGGACTCGAAGCATCGAAGCATTTAGAGTAAAATACGTCTGAAGGGATTTCCAAGGTGTCTGAGGCAGCTATCTATGCTACTACCAACAAGGTAAAGAAAAGATGTTTGTTTGTTCGATTTTTTTTTTAAGTTACAGAGAAATAGACACTGTGCAATGTATAAACCCAGTAATTGTAACTGAAAATAACATCTGAAGGGATTTTGCGAGGTGTCTGAGCAAGCTATCTAATGTTAGCATGCTTCTGCCCACAAGGTAACCAGCAGTGTGTTTATAGTAACCAATCTTAGCCCTGCGGCTTGGGTATCCTTGTCGGACAGTAACAACATTTGGGAGACGCACGCAAGCAGCCTCGGAGGGGGCTCACAAGAACGCAAGTGGCACTTACGCGTGTTGCGTGCCTGCCTAAAAGGCCGTCCATAAATTAAGCTAAAGACAACTAGGATAGCATTTTACAGAAATCTCCACACTACTTGCACTATATACTTACACCAACAAACACATTTTTTTTTTACCCAAATCACACTCCAACCATCCAAATGGATCCTGTATGAGTAAGCAAACAGTTAAGCCTAGGCCCAGGAGCTCACACTAGTGTACACACAGCAAACTTAGAAAAAATATTCATGACACTGCATATTGCACACAGCAAAGAAAGGTTTGTTATTTATGAATAAGTGTTGTATTATTAGGCCGCTACTTGTCATAACACCCCTAGCAATGATGTTGTGCCAAAAAATATTCACCAACACTAAAAACCATGCAACTCTCCTGTGTTAGAAATATATTGAAACTTGCTCCTCCAGTTTATCCTCAGATAGTAGTAGTTCATGAAATTGTCGCTATTACATATTCCACTATGACTCATTGTCCTCGGAATTTAAAAGCTTGTTAAGAAAAAAACACTCCAGCTCTCTCTATATGCACATGAGTGGACGTGTACTGTATGTCTTTGGATGGAATTCCATATCTACTCCCATCTACATCTAGTTTTACTTGGAGTTTTGTTAACAGTGGACTTCCTCCCAATCGTCTCCCTTAACCCACAATTAATGATGAGGTCTTTAGCATGTGAATTAATGATAGGGTGGGTGTTCATACCTGAACATTTTAACTTATTTCAGGTACTTTTCAAATAGTAAATGTATTTGTCTGTGTTTTAATTGGAAGGAAAAGCCTTTAAGGTTTATGGCAATGCTATTACCGCGTTGGTGTGATGATTGTGGGGCAAGCATGGGATTCCAAATTACAGACCAAACTAATTTTTCTCTGCTTTAGCTGTGATACAGCCGACTAAAAAAAGCTTCATCATGATTGTGTCTGATTGTCTCAGCATGGCTGTGCAGCGAGTGACTGTACTCCACTCACCTTGAAGAAGCCAATGATGCCCACACCGTACTCCACACAGTACTTGTCCAGCAGCTCTCGGTTCCAGGCATCCAAGTTGACATACTTCAGGATGTTCTCGTAGATGACTAATGTGAACCGCCCCCGGTTCTTGTCCGTGAGCGTGGGCATGTCGCCCTTGCCCGGCGCGATCTCAGTCTGATAGCGGAAGCGGGCTGACTCTAGGATGGCCACAATTTCCTGCCCCAGCTGTGAATAGAGGCTCTCCACGAACACGAGCACCATAGGGTCTGTGCGCGACGTGTCCGAGGGCCTGGCAGTCCGGGCGGGCAGTGCCCGCGAGGAGGCGGACGGGGTGACCGCACGCAGGTCATCCCAGTCGGCGGTGCCTTGCTCCGAGGCGTCCGATAGGCCCGCCGCGGGCTCCAGCTCCCGCTTCACCCCGTACAGGAAGTAGGCGGACACCAGGACGCTGACCATGCAGAAGAGGAAGAGCAGGAGGAGGCTGGTCTGCAGCGTGAGCTGACGGTAGAGCCGCCGCAACCTGCTGCACGTCAGCAGCATCATCACCCCCCTGTGACCACCTCTAGTCTGTTTCACAGGACCACAGTGGCGGCTACGCCAGCAACACACTCTTCTGCTGCTTCTGCCTTTGAAGAGAAAGACCAAAAGGGTGGTTTGATATCAGGCTTCTTGACGTGGCAGGGTCTCATGTCACCATGGCAGAGGGTCGGGGGACTGGGGTGGGCAGGGGACATAGTTTTGCCAGGGCGACTCTTCTGCTCTGCGGCACGGCGGTGTTGGTGAAGACAAGTTTCACCCTTCCACCAGAGGGCGCCCCCTGCCCCTCCACCCCACCCACCCCGCGCTGAAGAGGAGGCCAAAAGGGGCGAGCTCCCGGAAGCTATGGACGTCGTCGACCTGCAAGGCGCTCCACCCAAGATTCATAACCGACACATGTGTTCAGACACGTCCCACTGACCTGAAACAGAGAGAGGAGAGAGAGTTTCAAAACAAGGCTTTTCTGACCAAAAGACAAAGACAAAGACAAAAATTACACAATGCAGAATTTAGACTACGGAGTCCCAACATGGATGCCAACATTCCATCTGTTTCTGTTTTCATGTCTTAACCTGATTTAGATGTTTGCCATGTGTATTGTTTACATCTGGGGGGCCTGTTTGTATTGTTTTACAGATTTACACCGATATGCTTGCCATGATCACAGACATTTACCAACTCCTTTTTGTATTCTATCAAGATATCAGTGTGGAGAAACACTACACTCTTTTCTCAGGAACGCAGAATGAAGAGATTTGAGATCCAATTCCAGATAGACCCAGTCAAACTTTGTGTGGGAGCCATCAACCTCCCCATGAGCTTTAAGCAACAGGGGAGGAGAAACTACAGCTCCAGTGTACTGAAGTGTTTCATTAAAGGAAATACCATGAGGACCTAGCTATGCATGTCCAAAGGATTGCAGTATATCGGCATAACAGTCTTGCATAAGGGATGAAGGGTCTTTTCGCCCATCACTGTGTGTCAGCTTCACTTGCAGAAATGAGTGGTACAGTGTGTCTGTGTGTGTGGTACCGGGAGGAAAATGACCTTGGAAGAAATGTTTCAGCAAAGCAGAGCTTGCCAAAATCCTTCACCTGAAAAGAGTGTCCTTCATGAGTGGATTGATAAACTGTGAGACACAGCAGGGTCGGGGGGGGGGGGGGGGGGGAGCGAGCAGGCATAGCCATAAACACGGCATGTCATGATAATGCGCCAAATTCCTGGAAAAACTCCCCCTCCTTCCGTTTCTCCCACTCCCATCCCCAAAAAAAAGGAAAATCATTACTTTCACTTGCCTTTTAAAGTAAAAATGACAAATCACATAATCCTAGTGGACAAACAGACAAAAGATGTTTTGTCAGTGATTCAGTAACGACTCAAGTTGGCAGATGTTCGAGCTTCAGACTGTCAAAGAAAGGTATGGAGACTCACAGAGCTCCAGCAGGCTCCTGTTCCCTTAATGAACACACTCGTTTTGTCAGTTTTGTTAGCTGTTCATAAAGCCCTCATTCTGTACACACACACACACACACACACACACACACACACACACACACACACACACACACACACACACACACACACACACACACACACACACACACACACACACACACACACACACAGGGAGAGAGTACAAATGGAGCCTGACACAAGGGCTGCCTGGAAGTTTGTCTATAGGGAGGATCCCACAATGGCACAGAAGGCCGTTCAGTTCAAACCGAGGACCATAGCAAGAGTGGCAGGAGACGACGTGTCTGCACCCGGCACTTTTTTCAAAAGGCAGAGCAAAGGCTGATTGTATGTATGTGTACAGAGTGAAAACAAAGAATCAAAGGAGACCAAAAGCAGCGAATTAAAACGTGCAACAATACATTCACAGTAAAGCTTGAAAAAGATGAATACAGATAAAAAAAGATGTTTATTTTTATTAACCTGACCAACAAGCGAACACAGGAAAGGGCCCTGAGGTTGCCTGTATGTTTTAGAGAGTGAGGGGCATTGGGGGCGCAGCCTGTGAAAGCTGACCGCTTCTCTCGCATCCAGTCCCCTCCCAAATCGCAGCTGTTGGTGTTCTCGCCCTTTATGCATGATCTAATATTCCCATCAGGAGCTTTCTTTTCAGGGGCTGGGTGAGGGATGTGAGAGCCACAGCAGGGTGGGGGCCGGGGGCGTTTACAAAAGCCAGTGGGAATAGCATGAGGAGCAGTCAGAAGATGACAAGCAGGTGCCCCCCCCCTGGAAACTCGGTTCCCGACATGCAAGCAGAGGCACAAAGAAACATGCACAAACACGCCTGCACGCACACACACACACACACACACACACACACACACACACACACACACACGCATGTACCAGCGCGCACACAAACGCGCGCACACACACACACACACACGCATGTACCAGCGCACACACACACACACACACACACACACACACTCTGTAACTCCATTCTGCTCACATCATCACAACAATACCTGTCACTATTCCCCTGTTGTGCCATGGAGTTTTATTTCTACAACAGCCAAATTATATGCTGCTGGCTTACGACAGGTTAAAAGCCTGAAGTGCAAATAGAGCTTGCATTGTGCGCTCCTAAAATCGTTAAAAATTATTCTTTTTTTCTTTTCTTTTTTTTAACAGCAGTGTGACTCAGACGACACCATGCCAATATTAAGCCAAACAGAGAAGGGAAGAAACAAATCCTGCAGACACTGGACATGAAGACTTATTCATCTGTATTGCCTTGCATGAATGGTTTCACTTAGGGATGAAGGAGACTTCCAGAAAAATAGACTTGGGAGGGAATACATGGATTCCTCCCTTCTTAAATCGCTTAGAGAGGAATCTGTTTTCCATGTCAGAATCCAAGGAAATACCCGAGTGAGTCAGAGGCCATGTGGCAGACGACAGACAAAAGAGAGTGCTCATAGAAATCGATAGAGACCAGCCCCCCCCCCCCCCCCCCCCCCCCACCTCCAAAAAAGAAAAAAAAGACATGGACTTCTTGATGAAAACCGTGCCTCATAATAACATGATTGCCAAGTCTCTCACAAAATGACAACTTGAAAGATTCTAAAACTGTTTCTGCTGTTTAACGCCAGCAGCGCCTTCTGTTCCACTACTTCTTGCTGACGTTGAAGCATCATGCCATCTAAAATAAAAATCATAAATGCAAATACATGCACATGTAGGACTCATATATGCAAACTAAAAACAACAGCACTTAAAAAAAAAAAAAAAAGTATCATGTCTCAAAGTTCAGGCCCCTTCTGGCAACTTTTTACTTCTTTTCCCAGCCATCTGCAATGACAGGCAAGAATGCTGAGAAACGGAAAAGAGAACGAAGGCGAGAAAAGGGGAGGAAAAAAAAACTGTTGAGACAGAGAAAGTAGAAAGAAAGACCCTGACATTTAGAAATGTGTTGTCATATCTCATGTTTCTTCTTTCCCATTCCATTTCAGCCACAAAGTCGTCAAGAGCTGCATGGAGATGAAAAAATGAGTCTCTCTAGCAGAAAAAGCAGTTTCTAGCCAGCTGCATTACTGTCAAAACACACCCAGACTGCTTGGGGTAGACAGTGCT
Organism: Sprattus sprattus; assembly: GCF_963457725.1. Taxonomy (NCBI): domain Eukaryota; kingdom Metazoa; phylum Chordata; class Actinopteri; order Clupeiformes; family Clupeidae; genus Sprattus; species Sprattus sprattus. Next base: position 70,356,654 of record NC_137920.1, read on the forward strand.
GTCAGAGGTGTGTGTGTGTGTGTGTGTGTGTGTGTGTGTGTGTGTGTGTGTGTGAGAAGGTGTTACCTGTCAAGTGCTCAAAACACAAAACAAATGAGTCACGCTGATGACTTTCGGAAGCACAGTCGCCCCATGCCATACACTAGATAAAGGTTGCATCATTCACTGCGACACACATAAAGATGAGGCCATTTCCTTCCAGTGCCCCACGTGGTCCATGTAATCGTGGGCTGAAACCAGGCGAATGCGACGCGGGAGAACAACAAAAGGGCCTGTTTGCCAAGGTTCAGTTGGAACAAGCCGCAACAAACCACAGCTTGAGGGGCTGAAATAAAAACTCCTGAACCGATAAGAAAAAGTTTTCAAAAAAAGGTGAGGATGTCAACACCCTGCAGAACCTTGAACGGTGGACTGTTAGACGTGGTTGACTGGATGACTGCGTTAGTAATTAAGGAGAAAAGAGAAGTGGGGAGAAGAAAAAAAAAAAGGTCCACTTCCTCTTTTCCTTCTTTCTTCTTTTATTTCAAAGCCTCTGTAATGCGACAGACTGGCTAACAAAATGAAAAGAATACAGGAGGGAGAAGGGGGGGGAGGGGTGTGTGACAGAACGCCTCAGTGGCTATGAACATCAGCGGCGGCATTGAGTGGAACACTGTGACACTTCCTGTGAGGAGCACTGTAGGTAATTAGTGCCAGGGCAGCAGAAGGACAATGGCTGGACGCAAATGCAGGCCAGCACGACCCGCTCCGCTGGGCTGCCTTCTCCCAGGACCTGACCGGTCAGACAGACCGAGTCAGAGAGCCGTGCCTGGCCGCGCCCTGCCTGCCACCAGGGCCAATCCAGCGTCACAATGGCCGCCATTGTTGGGAGAGGCATGAATATCTGCACACTGTTTGGCCCTCCCAGGTTTATTAGAGATAACACTGCTGTTTCACCACCACTGCTGTTTCAACCTCTGTCATAATGTTGCACCGGGCAATAAACAGAGTGTGTATACTAACCATTTACAGAATCAATTTACAGAGCAAGGTTATAATAGTTTTCCATTTTTGTACCACTTTTACTATTAAATTCGGATTAGACCCATACAGGAATCACACGTTACCTACTGATCACTTAAATGATCATCCATTAGTAAGAGAGTGTAGTGCTGACATGCTGCCATTTTAAGGTTATTGGCTAAAGCTGCAAACTGTGCACTGAATTTTGGAAGTGACACCCATCGCTTTGACTGGATAGGACATCCACCGTCTTGAGACGGTAACCATGACAGTAATATTTTATTTTTTTATTTTATCTGTATTATTTTTTGCCAATCATATAGTTTCTGTTTTGTTTTACATTTTCTTTGTGTAAATTATTTTATTTAAGTTGATGAAAATGTCTTAAAACCAGTAGTTTTTTTCATTAGTTTCACTATACTAACCCTGAACAGAGTACAGATATTTACTCTTCTTTGAAACTCAATAACAATCTATCCTGTGGTGGAGCCAAATTGCATAGGACATGTTCTACTCTGTACGCAACTGGCATAGGACTTCGACACTATTCTGCACACATACTGTTCAGCCTCATTTATAGGTGCTTCTACGGCATGAGAGCTCATTAGACTGAGACTAATGCAGCTTTCATGGTGAGCCGCTGTGTTCGCTCCATCTCCAGAACCAAACCTCAAGGAAGGCCAGCGCTGCTTGGGTCCTAGCAGGAGCTGGACATGCTAATTCACTGCATGCAAGACAGTGAGACACATGAAAGAAAAAGGCAATTACAGCATGTTAAATATGGAACTTGGGAAAGCGGACGTTCTAGCGAGAGGGGGGAATGTATGAACATTGCAGGAACACATAGGCTAATTGCTTAGGCACGGATTTATTGTGGAATAGTAACATATATTGCTTACTGTTGTATTTCCATGCTGAAATAAAAAAAAACTATAAAAATTGAATGTGAACAGATGCTTTCATTAACAATATTTAGTTGAGAGTGAGATCTTTTCCCAAGATTTAAAGACTTGAGTCTTTTTTGAAGCATACCATCACTTAACTTTCTTTTTGGTTGTTTAAAGGAACCCTCCAATTGCACAATGGTTAGCAGTCAGACACATCAAATAGTTGTAGATTGCTGTTGTGCAATAGCACAATACTCATGACTGCTTTTCATTAGTAGCACAATTTAAAAAAAAAAAAAAGGTGTTGGGGCGATGACTGGGCCTAAAGCTTGGTTTATGCTCAGAGGTGTAAGCGCAAGCGCGCGCCCCTTGCGCGACTTTTCACGTCTTGCGTGCGTCGCCCCCTTTTTCTAGACTCGCGCCATTTTACGCAAGTCTATTGTTCTGCCGCTAAATTGCTTGGCTACACCCCCAACGCAACGCGTAAGCACCTAGCAATTCATGCTCAACGCGGAACCAAGCAAGGGCCTTAATCCTCATCACGTCAGTGAGAAAGTTGCAACAGTAAAGAAGATGTACTGTACAGTAGAAATCTCACAGACTTGCTAAATCTGCCTGCCAAGCCATACATATTTCTGCTTTCAGAACACCCATCTGCTCTCAGGCCCATCTGCTGTTACAGAGACCTGACTGAACTACACACAAAGCTCCCACGACAAGCCAGAATCGAAATAGTGAAAATGCCTTTATATGACTTTATATTCAGAGACTGAAGGAAATTAAATCTCTCAGATGTCAAACATGTACTTGATAGCTTTAAGAGGAGGGTTATTGTGTTGTGTGTGTGTGTGTGGTGACTGGAGGGAGGTAGTGAGTGGACTGATAACATTAGCAAACACTCACAGGATCCACAAACATCACGCACAGCAGCTTTGAGAGCAATCCCAACTGGTTGCAAAGGAAGGACAATACCAAGAGTGATGTCCTCTCACGCTAACAGCTCGTCATTCCTTTGATGATGACCTGAGTTTTTTTTCGAGCGCTGAGGCTGATTTTTGTCCTAGGGTAAAAACTTAAGGGGCCTGTGCTCCCAGATTGTTGGGACTTTCAGACACAATACTGCATACTAGAAGGTGTGCCACAATTATGAAAATATTGTTCGAAAATCATGAAAAAAAATATAGAGTGAAGACAAACCGTGTTCTTAAAGCTTGATTTTGCATCATATTCAGGTCCATGACATCTAACTGAAACCCTTTATGTCTATCTCCAATTCAACACAAACCAGCAAGTCAATGGATCAATCATCATATTAATTCTGTGCAAGGCAGAGAGACAGCTATGTAATCTACAAGGTTAGGTTACAATGGGAAGCCAGTTTTTAACTGTATAAGATTTCTCTCAGACAAAAAGCAAATTGGCAGACGATTGGGACACCAAAATAACCATGGACAGTTGCCTTTACTCTCAGGGAGAGTGCTGCAATGAAATCAATATTACTAAGTGTGCCATTTTGTATCATAACTCAGTGAGGGGTATAAGCACGGGTGCTGCTGATGGCTCTCCTGTGTGGCATTTTAACTGCCTTGTAAAATGGTAAAGCAGATCATCTTTGGGAGTTGGCATCAATGCCCAAATCTCAACTTTCTTTTCCCTTAGGTAATCACTAGATAATAAATCACGTATGAAATGTCATATTCTGCTTTAAGGACAATGCAAAAAGGCATCAAACCATGGATGTGTTATTATTTTATTTTATGAATCATTCACCACTACTTAGACCATCACAAGCTCATCGTGAGGGTAACTAGCCCAACACAAATAATTATTTTTTCTCAATTTATTCCATCAACACGTCCAATCCATCAGTTCCATCAATAGCTACTTCTGTATAAAGGACAGAGTGAATCTTGATTTCAAAGACCCAAGGTGGCATATTCCACTGGGCCTCAGATTGCACATTTACAAACAGCATTAGATACCCAAGGGGCATAGACGCCACACAATCTGGGGAAGGTCAGAGAAGTGTAATCCTAATTCGCTAATCCTGTTTATCTGGGCTGGACCAAATGCACAAATGAGCGACAGATGAGCACACCCAGCCACAGAATATGCACCCCCTCACATACGGCCACACATACCCTTAAAACTGAAACTTTGTACTGGGCCATATTGTTTGAGGACAAAGTCACGTAGTCCGACACACTATTCCTGGAAAAGTGCTTCACGGAAACCGTTAGAGGAGAATGGAGAGTAAGATCTGTTGGGAAGCTGAGGCAGCTGACACCAACAGCTGCCCAGCTGACCCCTAAGATCCCCAAATGTAACACAATCCCGGAGTTCCAACAGCAACCCAGGACTGCCTGAAATCACTTCAACATCAAGCCTGAATATGTGAACTATTTACTAGTTTACACAGAAGCCCATAGTCAATCATAGTCAGCTCCTGCAATGATGAGCGGGAAATCAAAACGTTAGTCTGTAGTGTTGGACCGTTTTTTTTTTGTTTTTTTGTGACTTCGGTACAGGAAGTGTGCTAGCTACCAATGTTAAGGGAGAGCTGAACCAAATCTGTCATCTAATCACCCTCTTGCCAGGAGTTTAGCCCTGTTTCTGTAGAAAAACAAAAGGACATCTAGGTTATTGTAGATCATTCTAGAATAGATCTTATAAACAATGGAAGAGGATGGTGGCCAACTCTCTTTGATCACTGATATCTCTCCAGATACAACACTTTGCACTATTATGACAAATAAGGATTCCATGGGTGACTACTGACATTCATTTGAGTAAACCATGACAAGTTTCTTGTTTTCTCAATGCAAAAAGCAAACAAACAAACAGGAAATAACCCATATGTGAATCCACACTGAGTTGCAGACAAATTACTGGGGTTTTCGAGGCTCAAAAGAGGCGCTCATCCTCACACCTAAAACATTATTCACTTGCTGTCTGCACCAGCAGACCTGTGCATCTAACAAAAAAATACTTTGTTGAAAAGGGCATAAAAAAGTACTGAGTGGCTGAACGGGTCTGAACACACATTGGCCATATATTGAGCAAGCCACAACGCAATTCCAAAAAACTCAAAAATTCAAAGCCAACCTGTCCGTCCATCCCCCCCCCCCCCCCCCCCCCCCCCCCCCAAAGGCTTGTTTTTTAATTTCATCATGGCAGCACCTCATCTGATGCCACTCAGTTTATAGTCTCATGTCAGTCTCCCCACAACTGATTACCTGCAACCGAACAGCTTTTGCTTGGCTGGATCACAAACCTCCAGCTATGCCGACCTTGTGGTAATAAGGTAAGTAAGCCCTGGTTCATAGGACAGTGAGGTTGGAAGAGAGGAAGAGAAAAAGTCAAATCTCCTGTGCAGTCTGTGCAAACCAGACGGCGGCCCAGACCAGACAGTTGTTGTGCTCCGTCCACTTCACAGGCAGCCTGTGTGCCTATATATCACACATACACACACACTCCCACACACACTCCCACACACAGACAGAAATACACAGACACACACAGGCAAAAAGACACAGACACACACAGGCAAAAAGACACAGACACAGACACAGACAGACAGACAGACAGACAGACAGACACAGACACAGACACACACACACAGACACACACACACACACACACACACACACACACACACAAGCTCCACCCACATTCTGAACAAGTCTGGGGACATGCTTCCCTGCACCATCCAGCTGGGCCTACCGGCTCAAACACAGTGTGCTGCGGCCAGTCTGTCTGTTTGGTGTTCAGGCTCCTTCTGCCAGCTTCTGAAAGGAGGCTTTAGCTGGCACAAACTGGTGGCCCCCCCACGCACAACATGGACAGCACTCGGCAGGAGCGCTCTGCCCACCACACTGCTTATCTAACGGCTGCCTTCATCAAAGCACTAATCTCCCGCTTCTATGGGACGCTGCTAGCCCGGTGAGCGGCACCACCCCGCAGGCCTTCTGCAGCATGAGGGGAGGGGATTAGGGGCGGATTGGAGGTGTCCTGTTTGTCTCCTGTAACTAGGGAGGAGGGGGGTGGGGGTGTGGGGGGCTGGGTGCGTGAGGGCGAATACCTGCACTTTCAGGACTAAAAAAACCGGAAGCTCTGGGGCTAAATCTCACTTTATAAAATACAAATTTGGTGAGGTGATTTCTAATTATTCTGTTTTTTCAATAAATGCAAAAAAAGAGAAGAATTTAAAGAACTGTTTGTGACCTTGAACATTTCTGAATGCTCAAGATGGACAAAGTAGTATAATGCAATGACATTCCCAAGAACTGAAATATTTAGTGGCCTGAACTGACTGTAATAGGGACATTACTAATCACTAGTCGCCTACATCAGACACACAGGCAATGGAGTCTAATAAATCTGTCAGTGTTACTCTGAAGCAGACATCAGCCTAATGCTGCAGGTGACAAATCCTCCACTCACTCTCACTCAGAGACAAGTCACACAGCATTAAGGTCACTAGGAATCCCATCTGCAGCCAGGCCCCCACTCTCTCCTCGCTCCCTTGCTCATCCCCTCCTGTCAGCTTCTCAGCTCCCCTAAATACTTGGCGCCTTTGACAAAAGAAATTCACGTTAAGCAAATCTGCAGGGCAACAAAAACCAGTCCATCCATCAAGCAAAACAGAGAGAGAGAGACCTGACACAAATAGAGCCTTGTAATTAGGGCATGCGTCCGTTTAGCCTTGGGGAGAAGACAAAGTCCAGACAATCTCGCGAAAAGATATCTCAGTTCGTTAAGAGTACACACAAGCAGATATTTGCTTTGAGTTCTGCAGCTGTGGAAACAACAGTCTTGGACAGTGAAGCAGAGAAGTTCCACGTTACAAACATGCATTTGCTACATCTGTCCATGTTTGCCATTAAGGACTGACAGAACACCAAACAACCAGAACCAGGCCTTCCCTGCAACTCTTATTCCAGAACTTTCCCATGGCAACAGGAAATCACTGCTGCATGTCTGTACAACACAATCCAGACTGACTTGACTGTGTACCATTAAAGGAGCAGGAGGATTTATGGTGATAACCCTTCATATACGAAGCAGGTCCTCTTCCCCAGAGGCTGCCATGTTGTGCCGCCATGTTTCTACATTAGCCCAGAACAGACAAATCTAAAACACTGGTGTTTTTTAAGGCACCTGATGGCCATTGCAGTTTCTCCTATATGCTTGGAAAGGGAGAGGTAAGTCAGTTGGTTGCAATCTGCAGCCTCGCCACTAGGTGCCATTCAATTCTACATATTGTACCTTTAATTATATTGCTGCACATTAACCACATAACGGTCACCTTTAGTACACAAATTTACAAGCAACAGCCCAGACGAGACGAGACGAGACAAGACGAGAAACAAGTTAATTTCCATTAGGGGCATTCAGGGTTGTGGAGGGCCTCTTCAGTCATGCCCTAGCACATAATTAGCAGCGGTATGCATCCACTCGTGAGCATGAACAAGGGCAGCCATTGCCAGCATAGCCCAGATGCTCAGGAGCACCTATGTCCCTTTCCTCTCAGTTAGCCTGCAAAACACGGCAAGAACCCTGGCTATTTATAGCAGCCTCAAACACAGAAGTCTCCCAAAGAGGGGGGGGGAAAAGCTAAAGTAAATGTCACCTCTATTCTAGAGGACACTGTTCTGAGTTCCAGCCACAACATGGGCACAGAGCAAGGGGTCCCTGAAGAAGTGGGGGTTTTTGTCCATCAGCACTTCTAAAATCCTCAATGTTTTGTGCCCGATAGCCCACAGCCTTAAACAAACACTCTGTGTTCGACAGAACCAATACAATATTTATATGAATGAACCCACTCTTGACCTGGCCCTTTTCTCTATCGAAATCTTTCCTGTTTACCACACACTATAAAACACAAATGCACTGAATAAAGGAATACAATCAACCATTGATGAAATACAGGCTCCACTCAGAGCCTTGAAATCACCATCCATTCTGTGGTGTTGGCTGGGCTGGACTCAGGCAGCCAAATAACCAACTGACAGATCACTCTCACCACCACAGAGTTACTGGTAGCATAAAGATGGGACACAAAACTCTGGTTATTTAAAAAACCCTGGTGGCAAAAATGTATGCAGCCTAAATATCTTTCTCCCGGATAGGGAAGCAAAAGGGGAGAGAGAAAAAAAAGGCATGATGGGCACTAGCTTTTCTTACTGCTGATCAGATTAGGAGTAATATGATTGGGGCTAACCGGATTGCTTGCTGCACAGGCGTAAAGATGTCTATTGCTGACCAGTGCTGGGCGGGACAATAATAGGATGTGTGTATTAAACCCTATTAAGGTCTGTCCTCCCCTCGTCCATTCTCTCACTGCTCATACAGTAGACTCGAGCATACATATGAGATTAAGAGAGGACACAGCAGAACCGACTAGTGCACACTTCAGATTTGGGGCTTATTTTTGATGGATTCAGTCTGTTGCACTGGTCTGGCTACTCTATCAGCACACGGGTAGAATATGGAGTTAAAAGCCTGTTAAAGGGGAAAAATGTAAAAGTATTACACTTTTAAAGAGAAATAGGCCCCATTTCACTTAAAACCACATATGAATAATAATAATTAGAAAGTAACCTAACATTACCCAGTGTGTGTCATAAACATAGAGAGACAGTCTTGTTGCTCAAGGGCACAGAGAAAGGGAAGCATAGACAAGGAAAGGGCCTAACGACCAAAAGAGCAGGGGAGGGCTTTTATTTTCTTCCACTGTGCAGGATACAGAAAAGCCAAGCATGATACATCAAGCTGACATGAGCTGGGAGAATAGTGGAGGTGGACCGGGAGGGGTAATATTCTCTATTGGGTTTTAAAAGGGGAAAATATAGGATTGCCCATTTTGAAGATTTATCACTAGCAGGGCCAATTATGTGAGAAGACCCGTTACGGTCATTGATCTCCTGCGCGTCAAACCTGATGTTACAGCTTAATTGATGCTTATATGTTTGCAGTACACTACAGCTGGAAAACAAGACAACTGTGTTACCCTTGCAGACATAAAACATCCCAATCACAGCATAAATGTGTTGCTATGTGTTGTGTGTTGCTATGCTTTATGTGTGTGTGGTGGTGGGGAGGGGGGGGGGGGGGGATCCTGTACATGTCTTTTGTTTTCATTTAAGTGCTTCCATGGCAACAAACACCTTAATAAAAGATGGGGAAACTGCTATAGGTAAACAGCCACAATGTAGCCACTCTTTACTTGAGAGTTAACGATTGCAATTTTAAGACACTGCAGAATATTTCACAGATCACCTTTATTTCTAAAATGCCTGTACACTGACAGCAAACATTTTGTTCTAAAGGTGTGTTTCTCCTTTAGACCAATGCCCAAGTCCACCCATTACATTTTCGAGGGTTGAGTACGCATTTCTATGCTGCTATAAAAATAGTCTTTAATATCTAATGTGTGTTCTGTCCATCACCGCCTGTGTATGCTACAAGCGCTGGGCTTGACTGTACTCTTATAGATCTAACAATAAATTATCCTTTCATAAACAATTAACAACAACAACAAAAAAATAGTATGATGTAGGTCACAAGTTGAAATCTGAAAGGTGAGAGTCAGCTCCTACAGTCCCTGGCAACAGCCACCTGTGATATTGACCTGCTCCCTCCAGAGAGATGCTGCCCACTTAACTCCACTGGCACCTGGCATTTCCAATGTCCTACAAATGATGCCAACACTGGCTGGGTTGAGCAGATGGTTCAGGTGACTGATACAATCTAAACTAAGCTATTCAAAAAAAAAATGCAGCGAAAATGCAGTCCGGCTGTCAGCATAGACTTAATGTTGGGTTGGCAACATCCTATGCAGTTTTTCGAAAAAGACACAGATACTTTATTAAATATCAGATACCATACATTCTTACAGCCGTCGGGAAGAAAGACCACTCCCATATTTCTGTTCTCACATCCAAATACAACCTTACGGGATTAACATGCCTTGTTATTATTATAGGCTTACGGCAATGGCTGAGTAAACTTGCAACGAGCCCGGGCTCCATCACCAGAGAGACAGGAAGCGAAAAAAATCAGCCAACCGAGAGAATGTTCAAAAAAATGACGGTTCTGTATTCTCACTGAAAACAGCACAGCCAAACCATGTTGTGGTGACCCAGCAACCGTGCAGCCAACTGTGATACAACGGCCGCTGCTGAGTCTTTCCAGAACAATGGCCTGTCGTGGTCTAAACCGAACTATCCGTGTAAAACAACGGAATCTTATTAACCACGCACTTAACCTTGAACAATGGTTCCATCCCTCCTTCTGAGTGGGCAGAGAAAAATGCCATTTCAAATCCATCAGTAACGAGTTTCGGAGGTCTGTCCAAGACATGATTACTGTAACTTCAACAAAAGAGTAATACCAAATACCAGATAATGGGAAAAGCTGCTAAACCAGGCGTAGGTTTACATTCCTATTGTGTTCCAAGTGGTTAACTCAATATAGGAGGCTTGTAACCCCTTATTGAAACACTAAATGAAGCCTAGGCAAGACTGACTCGTGGGTAATCAATAGATTAAAAGGACTGTATTGATGATCTGAGGAGCTGAAGAGTGATTGTTCAGAACTGTGGAGGTACAATCAGATAATTGGACACACCAGAAGGCATGCTGCAACACGTGAAATGTCCTTGGATCAGCAATTCTCTTCTCATGTTTACCAGAGACATTACAAAGGAGGCGAAATCACTGACAGGGAGATTAATAGGGGAGACCATATAGAGTCCGCAATGCTAAATATGGACACAGATTTTTTGACCGGAAATGCGTCCATGTATTATAAAGGAACAAACACATTGTTGCATAACTGACATTGCGCCTCACTTTAGCAAGGCAATAGTTGGGTCTTGAAATTTGATGCATGCGCAGTGAGCATGTCAACACAAAGAATAAAGTCTTTTTAGTCTTGTTTGTGGGAAACAATTGTTCACACTGTTTGTGTCAGATATAAACTTTTAATCTCTGTCTGACCATCCTATATGGAGTTACGGATCATTTAAATAGGAGTCCGATCTTGTTTGAAAGCCTGAAATAGCTGCCTGGGGGGGGGTTACCAAGATGACTGCCGAGTGGCGAGACTTGCTTCTTACCCAAAGGGGATCGTGCTAAGGTCAGCTCTTTATAAAATGACAGTATTTCTTATGGATGGATCTCATTTTCCATATAGACGTCTCTACCGCATTTATACTGTACTGTAGCTGATGATACCGCAGTCCTTGGCAATCAATGACCCAGAACCACACTTTGTACGGCTAGAGAGAAGTGAGTTAATTCATGAAGTAAACAGTCATCCTTCATTGCCATAGCAGGGACAGAGGACTCCACCCAGCACTGGATCACCACTCATTTCAGATCCATCACCTGGAACAATCCCAGCCTTCATGAAGAATTACCCAACCCTCAGCAGATGATGGCTAAATCAAATTGCCATATGGTTTTATATATGATTCAAATCATTTGAAAATCTTCTTTTTAAGAAACATGTGTAAGAAATGTGACTGGCATTTGAACATTTATTTACAACTTAATGTGTATTTCTAGCATTGTCCTACAAAATATCATATCAAGAGTTATAAAATGATTGTATCTGAGAAGTTGGCCCATTTAAAAAAAAAAAAAAAAAAAAAAAAACTGTCCAATCAGATGATGTTTGAGTGTTCAGTGTTGCCCCACACTGGCATGAGCAGTGAGTGGAGCAGGTCACATGGGAGTAGCAGTGGTACTTCAAAAATGCCCCTTTCACATCAGCGCTGCGTTGTGATCCATGTGGAAATGAGTGAGAAACAGTAGAGGGAAATAACTGACTGAACTAAAAACAAGTCATTTAGGGCATGGGCCATTTCCACACAAAATCAGAAACTGAGTAACAGGGAGCAGAACAAGACATACACACGTGGCAACTGTGCATGGAACTACACGTGCAGGGAAGCACAGAGCGAGGAGAAAGACATAAGAGGGCTTGGAGAGAGAGAGCGAGAGAGATGCTAGGTTCCATTTTTCTATTTAACAGTTGCCTTGAGGCTATAAAAGGTGTGGGCAGCGCAGTGATGAAAGTGGTAAAGCGGAAAATATTAACAATGTGCTGGTGGTCTTTAGTGTAGAGTGCGGTTTCATTGATTCAAAATGAAATGTAGTCAGTCACCAGAGAATCATGACTATCCGTGCCATTCGTGCCACACATGACCACACAAATGAACCCCAACAGATAATACATTGGCAGCACATCAGGCAACATCCATTCAGTCCGACTCTCGTATTCACAACAGTCAACCCACCCATCCTCTTGCCATCACACTTAAAGGATTTACAGAGAAAATCCTTTCCAGAAAAAAAAAAACATTGCAAATCTTAAGTACCACTAAATGATAAAGTGTTTTCGACTAGTCTGCTCTATAAAATGTAGTCACAGCATCTAGGTCTTTCATTGATTTTTTTCAAGCACAGATTTCTTTTCAAGGACATCTATGCATTGTTTCCTGACTGATATATTGGTATTGATAGGGTGTTTTTTCCAGACACACTAACTACTAAATCTAAAATATTTTTTGGGGGAATGTTAAACAGGCTTGAAAACAGCTTGTATTACAACATCCTACTATACTTTCCCACACCATAGACCAACAAAGCACCACTAGTTGGGAAAGATCCATAAGAAGACATCTTTTATTTTTTTCATTTGGGGGTGAACAATGATGTCTACACAGAAATGCCTGTTTGGTTTTAAACATAACAACTCAAACATTTCATTGAACAAGTTTGTAAATATTAGCAACATATAAGCAAGAAGAAGTTCATTCTGCAAGGATAATTTTCCTCCCCTTCAATATATCCAAGATGTTTAGGGATCGAGTTTTGAGAAGGGATCGAGTCCATGAGAAATGAGGCCAAACCAACCGGAGTTCTTAATGCCAGTGACTGTCTGTAATATCAGTGCCTACTGCTGCCGTACTCCTGGGGGAACTCTGCTAAGAGGGAAGAATGTGGTGGGCTAGAATTACATGCAGCTATTCAAACATTATGTTTTCACGTCAGCGATAGTACAATGGCCAAAGTTTTTTGACAAGACTTGTCTTCCCCCCCCTGCCCCAAAATAACCTCCTCACCATTTTTGTGACATGGATGCACCATGGATAGATGCAATGACACTGTTGTGTGTGTCTCAGATGAGGGATGCAGAATTTTCTGTCTGGTCATAGCAATTGTATAGACTGGGTCACGTGTTTCCATTGGACCGGATCAAATATCAGTGATGCAGCTGTGAAACAGTTTGCCAGATGATATCTCATCATATTCACGTAGAGGAACATCCCATAATGTTAACCCTGACACTGAGTGCAAAGCGTGCAGGTACTAACGCTTGTCTCTTGAACTGAATGACTGTGAGTGATTGGGTTTCAGATAATGTGGTGAAAGAGGGAAAATACTAGGGAAGTCAGCTTTCTTGTCCTCGTGTGAGGGATGGGTTTGTGTATTCTTACAAGACAGGCTTTTCACAACTTTCGGCATGACCAGAAGTCATTATGAAGCCAGAAAAGGAACTCAGAAAATCATATAATGGGGATAGGGAGAGAAAAAGAGAGGGAGAAAAAGAGAGGGGGAGAGAGAGAGAGAAAGAGAGAGAGAGAGAGAGAGAGAGAAAGAGAGAGAGAGAGAGGGGGGGAGAGAGAGAGAGAGAGAGAGGGGGAGAGAGAGAGAGAAAGAGAGAGAGAGAGAGAGGGGGAGAGAGAGAGAGAAAGAGAGAGAGAGAGAGAGAGGGGGAGAGAGAGAGAGAAAGAGAGAGAGAGAGAGAGAGAGGGGGGGGAGAGAGAGAGAGAGAGGGGGAGAGAGAGAGAGAAAGAGAGAGAGAGAGAGAGGGGGGGAGAGAGAGAGAGAAAGAGAGAGAGAGAGAGGGGGGGAGAGAGAGAGAGAGAGAGAAAGGGAGAGAGAGAGAGAGAGAGAAAGAGAGAGAGAGAAAGGGACCTACATGTTTGAGGATATGGGAAGAACACAGGAGACGTGGTACATAAAGCTCCCTTCTCACTTCCTGTATTTTCGAGTGTGTAGGTGATTTCAGCTAAGCAAGTGTGCCAGATCTTCTTGGACCAATCAATTAAAATCATGGCCTAGTTGAAAATAAACAGTAGAGGCTGGGAAAAATGGTTGCCTCCCCACTGAGTCTGCCAAAATGACGTATTTTCTGTCTTTTCCAAGCAGTGCATGGAAAAGAGGAGGTCAACTGTTGCCTGTAGGCATTTCTCTCATTCTCTCTCAGTATAGCCACACACACACACACACACACACACACAATCACACCTTCCACTCTGGCTGCCTTGCATACCTGCAGAACAAACTAGGGCAGTGAGGACAGAATCGATCAATCAGAACAAATAAGGGGCAAGACACTTGGGACAGAGCCAAGGGGCTAGACAATATGTAACACACACACACACACACACAGACACACACACTCACACACCACACCACACACACACACACACACACACACACACACACACCACACACACCACACACACCACACACACCACACACACTCTATCAAGAGGGTAAGTGATCTCAAGAATGCTGATGACCAGGATGACCTGCTCAGACTGCAGTTTTTTCCTGCCCTGCTGCTGCTGCTACTAACCCTCAAACCACCACTTGCCAACTGTCATCGTGCCGTCCGTCCAAAAGTGATGCCTTTGTGAAAAGCCTGTTAAATTCAACTTCAGTAATTGTCTGTCAAAAGCTGTTTGGCTGTAGTTTCAAAGGGCACTCAAGAGCATTCTCAAAAACATTTTGTCATGATTGTCTATGACCGTCCATGATAGCAGAATCAGAATTGTATTTCTGCAAAGAGCCTGGCTCTGCCCGCCTATTGGTCCCAGCACAGTATCTGCCGTGATTATAGTCCGGGAACTGATGGTCGCAAGATGAAACTATGAGTTCTTCATAGGAGCCCACCAATCAGCAACCAGTGGGGGTGGCTAAGTGCGAAGACCCTGAAATTAAGCGTTTGCTTGAAAAGTAGCTACAACAATGGTGGCAACACTAAAGCTAGGTGAAGCAATACAAACAGTAGTTGCAAAGCTAGCAAACATCTAAGAATGTGTAAACTTATTTGTCAAGGGCAAAGACATTGTTGCCTTACTGCCCGTGGTTTTTTTTTACTAAGAGATCATCACCCTTTCAAAAGGCTCAATAATGTTTAATCTGATCTGCCAACCTTTTAGATGGTTATGCCATTGAAAAACAACTAATGCCACCAATTCCAACATTACATTCACATTTAATCCAATCCATCTAGACTCCTCCATCTATAATCTGCACTTTGTTTTGTATATGAAAAGTATTAGGCATTGCCCAGTATTTATGTATGTAATATGTAGATTTAATCCATGAAACTCTGTGGATTAGATTTGACTGACATGTGAAGTTATCTTGGGGAATGCATTCAACTCAGTCATCCCCCAGTGCTCCATAACGTTTCGCATGCCATAGTCAGTCCATGCAAGCCAGCCCAATGGCCAGAGTGGGCCAGAGTGGGCCAGAGTGGGCCAGAGGGCTCCATCACCCAGTCCTCAGTGGCAGGCCAGTTGCAGTCTCTTCTCATGTCTGCGGTGCGTGCGTTTGGGGATTAAGAGGGATGAGCTGATAGTGGGGAAAGGTGGAGGACAGGGAGTGGAAGTAGCCATCCCCCCCTGACAGTCAGTCCATCCCTCTAGTGTCAGCCATGATGTCGGGTGCTTTGCAAACACTCGCAAAGGCTGCCTCTCCTCCCGCCGTTTTCACGCCAAAATTCACACTCTCCTCTCCGCCTCACAGTTGGGCTTAAGAACACCACCGCGCCCAAAGACAAACAGGCTCTCTGGCTGGTCCTCACAGAAGGACCCTTTTATGTTTCTGCTTCAATCCCTATAAGGTGCCATCTATAGCACACGTCAGCGAACAGGCGGCCCAATTCTACTTGGCAACATTAGCAGTGCTAAGACGACACTTTAACAGCTCAAATAGTATTTATGGATTCCCCATAGGACAAACTAAATCTCAAAGCTCCAAGTCTCAAGCTCTTGACACCAACCAGATAGTGCATGATCTAATACAATAGCCTACCGTTACCAAAGTGGCATGTATATTATGTCATACAGACTGCAAAAAAAAAACAGCAGCAAACAAAAAATGCTGGATTCACACACAAGCATTAGTGATAATGGCGGTTCAGCAGGAGCGATGAGCCAGTGAGTATAAAGCAGAGGTGATCTGACAAATATACAAATAACGCCCAATAAAAAAAGAGCCTGTTGATACGCTATGTTTGTTACGGCTGTCAGTTCTGCCTACGCCTGTTTGTATGATCTCACTGTGAACACACGTGACAGACAGTTTCATCAAATCATCTGATTACACAGGCGGAGATGAGCTCACGTCTTATGAATGCACTGTAATACTGAACACAAAGAGACACACTGAGATGTGAGTGCTCAGTGACTGTAACCAGTGCCAAGTCATATTGATAAGAAGCACGTTATTTAATGGGTCTTCGAAACAGACAAGGCCTTTTGCGTGTTGCGTAAACCCAGAGATATTTCTAGAACATCCTTGTGGGTGTGATGACAACCAAAGAGGTTGAAGTTGTGTCACCACCCTCACAATCGTTATAAAGCTAAAAAGAACAGCAAAGATTAAAGAAAATACTGAGGACGAAGAAGACCAAAGACAGGGACAAATAGGGCCAAAGAAATTCCAACAAAGAAAAGGAGGAAGATGAAAATGACAAAGAGGAAGAGGAAGAGCAATTAAAACTGTAGGTAGATCCACCTTCTGAGCAAAGGTCGTTGTTAAGAAAATAAAAGGTAGACCCCTGGCATTAATCATGGCTGGATGCTGCCCCTGCACCTGTCAGCCCCCTGTGAACGGTGTAAGGCAAACACAATCAACTCCATCCCCAGCCCTCCGCCATTAGTATTCACAGGCATGTGCTCATCCCTCTACATCCCAGCTGTCTGCAGCCATTTACATTTAAACATCTATTAAAACAACGTGGCTGCATTGCTTGTAGCACAAAACAGCTCGTTATGATCTCAGCGTTAGATACCGCAGGCGGTGCACTGCAATGGGTCTTCTACATTAGTAATAGGAGACACTTGGGCCGAGGTACTCCAGGCTGTGAGGGGGTAGTGTGTGTGCAGCGAGGCAACGGGGATCATTTGCTATGTGCTCCAGAGTGCTGCGCTGGCAAGGGGGAGATACACCTACCGCTGCAAACAAGTCCATAGTGTGTTTGTAGTGTGGTATGCATTCACCTTTGAGACTTCATGTAAGGTATTTCAATGCATAGCTGAGCATGCCAGATGCAGCCAATACACATATGATTCTTATGCATCATTTGGCTCAGCTGCATGGTTTAATTAGTTATACCGTCAGCTGTTTAAAGACTGGGGGTCTCTGAAAGTCGCCAAAAGTCTATTGAAACTCTGCAAATACTAATAAACAGCGGAGGTCCATGGGGTTGGGGGATTCTTCCTGGTAAAGTGAAGTTACGCCCTGCTGTAAGCAACTCCCTCCTAAGCTGGCAAACCAGCTCCGGGAGATGGCTTTTCTCTCTGCAATAAATAATTGAATTCTGCCGACTGCCTTCAATTATTCATGTAAGTTTATAATTCATCTTCAGCCACAATTTCTTCCTGTAAGGTGAAAAAGAAAGAAGGGAGGGAAGGAAGGAAGGCGAGAGAGGGGGAGGGGGACGGAGTGAGGGAAAGAGAGAACGAGGGAGAGGGATAGAGAGAGGGAGACAAAGAGAGAGGGAGGGAGGGAGAGAGAGAGAGAGAGACAGGGGTGGCAAGAGCTGAAGATGCACAAGCTGCACAAGCTCTCCTTAACAAATCACATCCAGCAGCACTAGCAGCAGCCCGCTCCCCCAGCATGCGTACATGCAAGCTGCAGTGCATTAACTTTCAAAGCTCCTCCAAGGTTCTACTCAATGTAGCCATTTCAATAAATCACCATGGCGACAGCTGAATCAAGCAACATTTTAGAGTTCTCTCTGGTCCATGGAGTGTCCCCCACATCCCACCAGTGGTCTTGGGGAGAGGGGGGGGGGGGTCAAATTCCTCAAGAGGCAGGGTTCTCTTCTTTTCATACAGTTTATAATTCATTTAAAGACACTGAATTTCACTGAGTGTAGAGTCATTTACCTTTGTGTGTGCAAAGACAGTCTCTGTCCTCCATCTATAAAGACTTTTACTCTACCGCTCACTTCCAATCCAGCTGATATTTTAATCAGCTAGGAGGTGGGGGGAGTATATTCCAAAAATAGTAGATTCACTGACACCAGCCAAAAAACCCTTGGGGGTGCTAGACTGTACCATTTAACTGAGTTTGACTTTTACAGTGTGAGCCATCTTTACCTGGCTTGCCCTATACTGTATGAATGCCTAAGAAGTAAAGAGATGTGTCTAGTATCATGGAGCCAAAAACCTGTGTGACTACGGGACTCTTCTATTAAATTCAATTCAACTCCAAAAGGCATGGGGTTAGTTAACACACCTTAGTTAAACTAACAATTTCCATCCACATTTCCCCATGGTTACACCAGGATGTAGCCTAAACTGTAATATGATCTTTAATCTTGGCCCCACAGTGTGTCTGTCTGTGTGTTTGCCATGTCATACCCGCTTTCCTTTGTGACTGCATACACCAGCGTTTCCCCTGGGACTGACGTGGCGTCTGCCAGAAATAGGAAGATACAGCAGGAGCACTCCTGTATAAAAAAAATAATAAAAAAAAAATATATAAGTAAACATGTAGAAACCTAAATAATGGCAATATACGCAGCTATTTAGCACTTTCCAAAAAACTCTGATGCTGTCAACAGACTTGTGTAAACATTATGGCCTCTCATGTTCAAGGTCAATACAGAGACTCCCACATGTGTCAACAAACACTGATAGACAGCCTACAAGTTTTTTTTCTTTTTTTTTCTCGATTCCTTTCTCTGATTTTCAGTAACCGCTGGAATTAAATAGTCTCGTAACGTGGCTTAAGGTTGTGCCTCTTTCCACCAAAAAAAAATATCCTTGCTGAAAAGCATTTGGAGTGATAGAATGCAATCATGCTGCGGTGACATCACCTGCCGCCACCACCAACCATTTCACAGCACCCGTCAGTGGCTTTGAGTGGCAGCTGAGCTAGTTATTGCAGCTGTTGAAGAGATAGGAGCCATGTGCCCTGTATATTTGGCTGGCATGTGTAATGTTAAGAGCATTGAAACACGGCTGAGTTAAGGGGGAAAGAGGGCAGCCCCGCAATAACAAAAAAGTCACTCTTCTCTAGCAGCAGATTGAACAGCTGAAACAACCCGCAGGAGCCAGGGCTGTTACTGCACAAAAGGCTAAAAGGTGTGGGATTGGAGCAGCTGCCTCGTTTAAGCTTGCTTCTAACACGGTCGGTGATGTTACTGAAATGTGGCGTGATGTCAATTAGCAATTAACCAGAGGAAGTATAGCCTAATGAATGTAGTATCACATGGGATACTTTATATTATGAATGTGAATTTCTCTTTCTCTCCTTCTTTATCTAGCTGCATTATCTCTCTTTAAAATGTTTGTGTGTGTCCATGCATGTAGGACACACACAAACATTTTAAAGAGAGATAATGCAGCTAGATAAAGGAGAGAAAGAGAAATTCACATTCATAATATAAAGTATACCATTTAAGGATGTAAATGAAAAGAAAAGTACAATTGTGTTCCATGGCAAGGTTTAAAATCCCAGTGGGTAAGTCTTATGGACTGTTCTGAATTCTCAAAATAATTTGGTTCTTATTACTGTTGGTTATGAGGGAAAATCTTGAGGTCGATGACTGGCAACTCCATCAGATTCCTTTGAAATACTTGGGCACGAAAAAAAAAACCTATAAAATGCTGAACACTTCCTTTCCATGCAGACAAAACCAAGGTTTCATTTCCTCTTAGGGCGAGATAAATCTAGGAAACGACAAACATTATCTAAGCTTAAATCTCTCCCATCTTATGGACTTCTGTATTAATTAGGTAGACAGATATTAATAACCAGAAACAAATTTAAAATAAAAAGCTTTGAAAAACAAAAGTCGAGGCGGGGATATCCAACTTCTCAACTGCAGACAGCGGTTTATAGGCATGCATGGCAAGGCATTTAGCATGGGAGACGGAATGTCTATAATTCAGCCATAACTCTATTTTTCCCCCTTTCCCCTCCATCTCTTTGTAAGCGAACAGGGAGCTGCACAGAAGCTCTGTGAATGCACACAAACATGATATGGCTTTGTGATATAGATGGCAATCCCAGACATGGTGTGGGCGTACTTGGGCTCAAAGCAACAGAGCTACACTGGGATATGAACACATTGAGGAAAATGTCTGATCTATCGACTGTGATTAATACGTCACAATAGTGAGATGTTGATATATTTTTTATTTTTATAACCCCATAACCTTGCAGTTTTACCTCTTGAATAAGATGTAAGTCAGAAATCTAGTCCCAAAGGCCTTATGATACACGAATCAGGAAAACAGAAAAAGGCAAGCAAAACTTCAACTGCAAAATGTCATCAACAAAACCCACCCAAGGCTATTATTTCACACATCATTAACAATGCTTGATATTTGCCAAAGTATGTTGGTGGGACCATGGAAGGAATAACATTCACATGGATGAAGCTCCCCTCCTTTGACTACGAAGGCACATATTTTGGAGCAATGAAAGATCCATATTGACGGTCAAACTATCATATTTCTTCAGCTCAGCCCCTTAAAAAAAAAAAAACTTCTCAAACTAGTAAAAAACTAAAACCTATGCTCGATTATCACTGCATCTTCCACTGTATTTTCTGCAATGACATCAAGCCAGGTCTTATGATTTTTCTGTCTCTCCCTCCCACAGGTCCAGGAGGGGTTCTGCTCCCAGCTGCTCGGTAGGATCAGCAGCTGTACAGGCCACCAGTGGCTGGGGAACCAGGGAGCCTTTCCCCACTGGAGCTCCGCCAGCGTGATCCATTTACAGGCGTGTTGGCCTGGTCCGGAGCGCTGCAACACACAACACCGCAGTGCTCCAGCTCTCCGTCTCCTGAGGTCACTCGTGCTCGTGGCCCCTCGTCTGACATCACGCTGCTTGTGCAGTTGTGCAGGTGGTCAAGGGTGGCGGGGACACATCAAGTCTCCAGTCAGACTGCAGACTGTGCTTTACAGCCACATATATAACAGGGAACCAGGAGCTGTGCGTATTACACACGCCACACAGCATACAGTTTAATGCTTTATAGTTTTTAAAGCCAGAGATGTGAAGCCTCAGATTTTAACGAGCATATGCAGCAATGAACCTTATGTAACGCTGCAGAGAAAAGGCTGGTTAAGGGCAGACAATAAGAGCTCAGTTCCCTAGTAGTAGACTTAACAAGAGCCATGTCAGTTTGTTTCTCAAAAGTTAAATGCAAAAAAAAATATCTGTCCTGATCGTCCATATTAAACATTTGAACCATACTGAGCAACGCCTTGAACAGCACTGTGCAACTGACACCGATCTACTTCTAAAGTTTCAAATGCAATTGCCGTTCATTTTAGTCTTTCATTCCAAGTGCCCTCTACATTTCCAATCCAATCTTGATTTATGCAAGCTTTTCAGAGCAGAAAGAGATAACACATCCCCTGCACAAGCGTGACCCCACCAGACCCAGATATATGACACTCCCTTGAGGTGTTGAATGTGAACTTAATCTTGCCTACTTAACACGGGGCTGCTCTTACGAGAAAGACCTTGGAAAGAGCAAGCACTGGACATTACTTTCAACCTTCAGTAACAGCAATAGGGAATGTGGCCACTGCTAGAAATGAACTGGTGACAAATCTTAAAATGTAAAACAGAGCCTAGAGGAGAATAATAATGTTCCTTTAATCATAATGGAAGTTGGGACGATAACCTTAGCTATGGAATGGCTTATTCTGATTCAGTTGTTTGGAGAACGCCCCCATTCTTCAGCGTCCCCTCTGAGCTCAAAAGCGAATGAAATGATCGCTATTAAATCTCTCCAGAGCATCTCGGGGAGCTTACCAGACGTGCGTGCATTGATAAATAGCAGAGATGTATGTTCACAAATTCATTATTTATTTGGAAGCACAAACGCGTTCACAGCTCATCACCGCCTGCGCACGCTGAAGTGTTAACCAATCTCTATGCATGGCCTCGAGTCGGAGACGGAATAATATTCTTGATACCAGAAGAGGAGGATAAGCACTCGGTCTCTAACGATAAGACCGCTCTTCAGGGCAAACTCCAGAGCCTAAACAGGGCTGTGGTCATTCATCTTACCCAGAGTTCTTCAATGGGGGTTATTAAAAGTTAACTCGACTGTGGCAACACAGTCTAATCCCTGTGCCTTCATCTTTTGTGTGTCAGCTCCAAGAAATTGGTTCACTTCATGTCTGGGGAGCGAGACCACATTGCTTTATCAGACACCAGGGGTACAAGTGCTAACAAGTGCATGTAATCACGTAGCTTAAAAATGTACCCAAGCTTTCCGCATGATTGGTTGGCCTAGCTGTTACAGGCTGTTCCTCACCTGTAAATCCCGGTCCAATACCTAAGGCAGGAAAACATTTTTATTTTTTCTTCCTGCCTCATTCACTCTTTTCCCCCAAACAAATACTGACAACAAAGGAAGAGAAAAGTCAAACATGAACGCCCAGCACTGTTCCACGTCGGATGTGCCTGTGGGTGCAGGCCACTGGAAACTAGAACAACAAAGGCAGACACTTAGAAATTCAGAAGGGGGTGCAGGGACAGTCCTCACGTCAGCAATTCAGCTGCAGCACAAAGGAGAGATCAAGGTGGGGGTAAACTATCGACTCCACGGCCATGTCTTATTTTGATAAGAGAGGTAAGTCTATGGTTCTGCTTGCACACAGCCCTGTGAAACAGCTAAAGCGTTGTGTGATACAAGCAAGCTTCGCACGCTCATTCAGCTGGAAGGCAGGCATGTGGGAACAGAGGAGCTCATCAACCTGCTGTTTGCATCAACACGGAGTCTCCGGAGATGCTGATAAAAAATAATTAGGTACTGTTAATGAACATAGGTGTGTGTGTGTGTGTGTGTGCGTGTGTGTATACGAGAAAAGCAGAAGCAGCAGAGTGGAAGGGTGAGGATCTTCGGGGAGAATTCATTTCCTGAGGGACATGTGTATTGCATCGGGCGAATAGAGCAAAACTACATTTTAAACGACTTTAATCTAAAGATTACGAGATTGAGCTCCGACTTGTTTTGGGTGTTAACTGGAGACTAGCATGGGGGTGGAGAACGTAAGCCCAAGGTCATGGGCTTCAGCACAGAGCACAGGAATGACATCATGAGGAAAGAGTCCGTGCTCAGGAGGCTGCTGGACTTCAACCGCTGCAATCACTTGGTCTCTACAGTATGTCATCGCAACTCTCCATGACAACCCAACCATAGCTCAGATCCCCCCACAAAACAACACAGGCAAGTTAGAAAAGCTTTTCTGCCACTGTTCTTGACATTTGAACCAAATTCAATTCTACAGCCAAAGTAATCAAAAAACTTTAACTACATGAAAAAGGAGGAACTTCCAACCAGAAACGACAATAAAAATAAGATAAAAAAAAAAAAACACTGATAGCGAAGCAAAAGGCTCTGGTCCAATATCAGTCTTGTGAAAACGACAACCGCAACCCATGCCCCAACCACATTCAATTAGAAAGTGAAAAGAATTGAATCCATCTTCGCCAAAGGCACAATGACTTTCCTTCACTTTCTATTGCCTGTGCCTGACAAAGAGGCAACTTCTGCAGGCAGAAAAAAAGACTTAAGGACAGTATGCCCAACTGGATTGATTCATTACCATGTACAACAGAGCGATTGTGATCTGACTACAATACAAACTAAAGCATGACAAATTCTTCCACTGTTCCTCTCGAAAAACAGAAATAGTACACAGTGACAGAGCACGGTATTCAGAGCGGCGTCTGCCTCCTGTAGCTAATGCCCGCCTAACGCCTCACTGGCTTATCATCGCAGCTGTAAACGGAGACCGTGCCAGTGGACTCTAGCTGCTTGTTAAAACGCAAGTCTACGGCTGCTCTTCCTAAACATTCCGATCGGGAAAGCCAGCATATCCATGTGAATGGCGACTTCACTGGTAGCCAGGCAGACGACACTGCATTCCAAAGGCAAGTATTTCACCTGGGGCACAATGAACACAATGATGGGATGGTTTATGAAATGGATACAGTGCCACTGAACAACTGTGGAGGGAAAACCTTGGTGGTGTCAGCTTGAATAGGATGATGTCAGCTTGAATAGGATGAAACAAAACACTTTTGGGTTAGTCAGCCTGGTCAGTACCTGATACACCATGAACACATTAAAAGAGGGCTAAATACAAACGGTTTATGAAATATGAACAGAAAACCTGAGAACGTCTCCTTACTGATCTGGTAGACAAGACACACTACCATGTACTGGTAAGGGTCCGCAGTGCTGCTTATGGTTGTTATATTAGAGACTATGCGCAGAACCCATTCTCTGCAGTCAGGTGCTGGAACGAGCCATGAGGTTCTGAAAAGCAGAACCAACAGTGAGATTCTGCCCACCCTGGAGAACGATCTGATGGGTGAAGATCAATCAGGCTTCACCATCCCGCTAAAAGGTGTATCTTGGAGCTATTCCCAGTGTGTACACCCTCATGTCTTTGTTCTGCCACAAAGCGACCGCCATGGCTGACTGCCCACCAGCGCAGAGGACTGCAGACTCATACCTGGCAGCGTGAGGTGTTTGTGTGCCAGGTTTTCCAATAGCGGTGCGGGCAACACGCTTTCACCGGCTGCGGAGATTTGTGTAGCGGGACGCGAGGCAACAGTGATTACAGATGCAGAGGCTAACGCAAATATTGCCCATGGAGGCCACCTGCAGTGCCACTGAGCTGTCTGATGGATTACAGGCTCACATAGAGATTACTGCATTTACGCTATCGCCATGGCATTTTTTGCGGCTAAGCCCACGTGGGGGCATTACAGCAGACAGGTGCATCCGAACCCCAGACACTCCTGTGGATCAGGAGAACTGATACTAGCTTCCATCATGGCAATCAATATGAAACCGTCAGCGGTCATAAAAAGTCAGGAAACGCTCATGTCCATCTAAATCGTAATATAAAGATTAAAAAAAAAAGAAAATCAGGCAGTCACTCTACTTAAAGATTTGGGAAAACAAAGATGACTTGGACTTAGCCAAGATTTGTTGTCTTGGTTGACTTACTAAAGTCTGTAGGTCTTCCCTGCATGCTCGCCAACTGAATCAGATTCACGACTGAAAAAGCTGAACATGCTAGTTCCCAAAATGCTCCCAGTTCTGACAGGAACAAATCCTTTCATCAGCATTTCGATGACATCCTAGCCATCAAAGGTGCTCCAACTCCGCCAGAATGAGACTTAAGACGTAACTGTTCTCAGATGTTTTTTGTTTGCTGATCAAATGCACTCTAATTTGTATTTCTTTATTTCTTTATCAATCATTTCTTTCAGTCTACCTTTAGCTTCCTTTTTAATCTTGTATTTTCTATGTTCTTTTAACTGTTACAATGCTCTTTATCTTTTGTGGTATCTTATTGTCCTGTTCTTTTATCTGCTCATTTGTTAAGCAGTTTGAATTACCAATGTGTATGACATTTGGTATACAAATAAACTTGCCTTGCTAAACAGTACTGACCCGCTTTCCAATTTTGTCTGATAAATGAAATCGATCCATAATTTTGTACTGGCAAAAGTATCTAGTGGGGTGTTTAAAAGACAACTATAAGTCCTATTTCTCATGAAGTCTCTGTCAATATGAGTTCACTTGTTTATTACAAAGACATCGTGGTCTCTCAGCATATCGAACATACACAAAAAATACAATTCACTGTCATTAAATACTATGCCTGCAGCAAACCGCACGTCTGATAAAAAAAAAATAAAAAAACACAGAACTTGACCCAGATGCCAAGTCAACCAAGTGAGGAGGACTCTGCACTCATTTACGAGACACTGTTTAATGATTTGCTCAAGCTACTGGGTCTCTAGATAGACGTGACATCATACCCTCACAGCGAGTTCCAGCGTGAGGCTAGGGCCATGGGGCAATTTGCAGCTAAACCCATGAAATGGCACTGATGTCAAAAATGAAAACATTGAAAGGACCACCAAAAAAAAACCTCAGACCCTCTTTACACATCCGCATCCCACCATCGGCCCGCATGGAATCTGAGTTGCTCAACTACAAACACACACACGCACACACACATGCATACACACACACACACACACACACATGCATACACACACACACATGCATACACACACACACGCACACACACACACACGCACACACACACGCACACACACATGCATACAAACATTCCACACGGCCATGACCAAATATCACTCATGTACCCTAATAACGTAGCTTCTCTAACGAGTCTTCTCTGCGTGCCAAAAAACATAAGAACCCAGCGCGCCGATCTACTCCTTCTCAAATGACAAGGGGTTGATACTTGGGCGAGTCGAAAACACAAACATCCTTGTGTTGACGGAGAGGCAAAGTGACAGCTTGCTCCGTGTCAGTTCCAGCAGGGAAAGGAGGAGAGAATCTCAAAGACCGCAGCCAGGCAGAATTTGGCAGTGCCCCTGCGAAGAAGACAAATTGTGATGCAGTCCCCCTGATTTGGCACGCCGCTCCTGGAGATTAATTACTCTTTCCTCTGTGTCTAGCAAAATGAGAGCATGGAGTGGCCCGGTCGGAGACGAGCTCGGCCAGGGGCACTATCTCCACTGCTGGCACCTAGACGTCAGTGATGCACCAAAAACATGCCCTCACCAGTCGAGTGCCATGGCATGGCATGGCATGGCACTCTACTGGTGAGGGCATGTTTTTGCCATGCCATGCAAAGTGAGCTAGGATAGCTGCTGTGGTGCATGTTGGGGATCGAGTGAAAAGCCGCCCCTACTGACCTCTCCGTGAGGTGAGGAAGCGAGAGAACAAGGGCTGTGAAGTGGAAAATTTGTGACCATCCCAGCGTAGATAATAAGGTGGGACTTACAGGGGGGACCAAACTCGGCCGAGATGCCACGGCTTTTGTTGCCGTCCTTGTGTGGGACTCAAGGATTCTGGGCAGCATGCCATCTCAAGACATTTGAGGCCACATTTGTCTGAGACAAAATACCTGTTTTTTTTTGGGGGGGGGGGGGGGTTTCCTGGTGCACTTCAACGTGTGAGTTCAACAAAGCATTTTGTTATCACACATTCAAACATGTTTATGCACTAAAGGGCTCTCACAGTCCGTCTTTGCCCATTCTTGCACCTCTGATAGCTTTGTTTTGTCTCTGCGTCAGCCTAAGTGTTTAGGCCACCCCTTTGCACTGTAACATGGGAGCAAGGAATCAATGGCTGGCATCAGTCTGTGAAGCCTACAGCTGTTGAAGATTATCAAGCAATCATCAGCATGTTTCAAAGCACATGAATACATCACAGATATGGCCTAATGATGGCTGTGTGGCTGTATAAGAAGGCTATGGTATAGACAGAACAGGCATCTTGCAACGCATTAACAGATTACTGTGCAAAAACAGCTGGTCTTTTCCCGCAAAGGACACATTACATAGGCTAGGTCATATTGCAAAAGAGGGTTATTCAGACTTAATTTGAAACATTTGAAAGATCTTAGGGATGGATTTGGGGAAAATCATGCAGGTTTTTCCAACCATTACGCCTGAACGGCTGCCATTAATGCGAACACGTGTTTCAGAAAGGCACAACTGTGACGGCTCATAAAATCACTGCAGTTTGATACAAATCCAACTTATCTACTTCAAAATTACGTCAGCACATTGCTCATTTCACGCATCTGAAAGTACAGATAACTACCCAGACTTTTTAGGAAGGGGATAAATAAATGTCTCATACACAATATTATCACAATACTTGGGCCACCATCTTTTTGCCAATAGGCAATATGATGTAGCGAATATTGTAACACATAGCATAAGCACAACAGGCTGCAACATCTGTTGCCTAGAGCTAAAGGATATCAGGCAAATAACTCTGGCCAAATATAAAATTTGACTGACACATGGTTTCTGCTGTACTGTTGAGTCTAATTACTTAATTCACAATCAACCTGAATGAATGAACATGAAGGATTTGAGGGGCAGGGCCACACCCACACCCAACAAAAGAAACTTTGAAATGAAAACATTGCATCTGATAAATACCTAACTTGTTAAATTTCTCATTCGGTGATCCTTCTTCTCCCTCTGAGACCTCTATCTGTGATATCATTCCAAGAATAACACTGCAGTGAAAAATAAAAATGGCTCTGGTGCACAGTGCACTAATTAGCGCCCATTTCCATTTGAAAACGATTAACTTGCAAAATGATAGTTTTTTCTCCCCCCAGGTATGAATGGCTTTATATCAGTTACTACTTTACAAGACACGAAACCAAAATAAAAACACCTTTCAGCCACCAGTGTTTGCTGTTAACCAGTCTTTTGGGGGAAGGCTTCCTTTCATTTATAAACAAAAGGCCTGTAGCCTAGATGTGTCTTAGCATACATCACTGTCCGACAAGGAGTCTGCAATCTGCAAAACATTCTCCACACAAGGACATTTCTACTTGCTAACAAGCAATTACGCTACGGCTACATCATATCAGCATTTCATGATGTCAAATACGCAGAGTGGCTTAAGAAAAGGACAAATTAGTCATAATTATAAGCCTTCAAAACGGCATGGCATTTCATACTGTTACCAACAAAAAAACTCTCCAACAGACTAACAGACACAGAATACATTTCTCTGCGCTTCATCTAGACTAGGCTATAAGCCTGCAATACAAACACTTCATGAATATGTTTAACAACAACTGCAATTTAGCCCATCATACGATGTTATTATTATTACTTCTTCCAGTAGAAAACAAGTGTTATTATAACACCACTCAGCTCAAAGTAGACACAAGATATTATGTGAATACCGGTCCTACAGGGATACAAAAGGTTAAGATCTCGGAGTGTGAATTGTGTGTAGGTTGTACCTTGCTGAAGTCCAGTGTACTCTCAGCCTAATCCTTTACAACTGATCTCACTTTTCATGTGATTTTACTTTTCCATTCCAATTTCCACTGTTCTTCTGTTAGGCTAAAAGCCAAAGAGAATGTCTAGTTATGTAAGGCTTTCCATTGCAATCAGCGGGCACCTCAGATGAACCCAACTTCAATCAATATAAAACATTAAAACATAAGTCTAATTCAAGTGGGGGAAAAAATAGGAAATTAAACCCTCTCTGGATAATACATTGTATCAAGCTTGTTTTCAAATGCATTCTTTAAGCTTATGGCTTTACACAGGAAGTGAAAAATGTCTTTCAAACTGACGTAAGTGGAGGTCAAAAGAAAAGTCAAGCGGGAATAAAACTATAAGAAAATTCTGTCCCGCCCTTTGCTCCGTTCAATTTGCCTGATTGCTTGCAGCAGAATACATCTGAATACTTCTCTCTCGACCCTCGTAAGGAGAGTATCCCATGGTGCAGCACAGCAAGAGCTGAAGAGGGTTAGAGGGTCTTTGGATTGGAGGGTTGGGCGGGTTCAATCCAGCATTAAAAGGGGGTTAACCTGAGAAAGCAGGGCAGTGGCACTTGGTGCTTGAGCGGAAGCCCCACAGTGAGCATCATGTCTGCCACGCAAACAGGCTACAATTCACCTCATTCATCTGTGGTGGCTTATCTGTATTAATGGATGGCGTGCTTTCATGTCAAGACAAAACAGGTGGTCTATGAAGAAATTGCAATCTGACATATGAGAACATTTTAAAAAGGGTATTTTACTCAATATATAGGGTATTTTTTTGAATTGTCTCCATGTAGCCAAAAGCACAGCCAATTCTGAATTTGCAATACTGCTTCAAGTTTGTACTTCTGGCTTCATCTAATGCACTGAATGCTTCTAACATCTCATACAGAAATCTTCTGTAATGCTCTGCAAAATCAGCTTTTGCGGTGAAGCATGTCTGATTTAATAAAGGCCGATTTACATAGAGTGAAGCAAGTCCTAGAGCTTCTGACAGCACAGAATTCACATCCAAATGTAACCCAGGCCAAAAAGAAAGAGCAAGAGAGAAAAAAATCAGGCTGGATAGAGGCCTCCCTTGTTCGGCAGGGGTCAAACACAGGTTTGCTTTTGCATTATTGACACCGTGAAAGTTGTCTGTGCTTTTTGTTATTGAAAAATTCAATATGATATTTATCTTCCTAGCCCAAGGCTACCGTAATTCTGCTGCTGTGCCTTCCCCCCTCAGTCACTTTCTCAAGGAGATTAATGCCAATTTTAAAAGGGGACTGTCTCACATCAAAGCTATCTACAAAATCAGACTATCATTATTAAAGAATCTTTCTGAACAAAATGTACCTCTAATTCCACATAAGCCCTCTATACAAATCCTTCCAATAAAACACTATTAGTGTCCTCAGCTGCCCAGACTTGTTCCGGGTTGCTTTAATGGTTTTGTATTGAATGTGCCTGTAGAACACCATTTCTCAAAAGAACTCTCTGTTAAAACATGTCTTAAAGATCCCCCTTGGCACACAAAAAACTGGGTGACTTAAGACATAAGAAAACTTTTGTTTTGAAGGCCACTTGTCTCTCCTGCAACCTCCAGCACTTTCTGGCACTGAGAAAACATCCAGCAATTCCCCCAGCAATGGGCGCAGTGCTTAAATTCCATTAAAGAAGCACACCGTTTGTCATTTCATGAGCTGACGCACAAGACAAAGTCAGAGACTTCACAATGATCAACATTATCGTTAGAAAAAGTCAACCCCACGCTGTGATTTTTGATAATCTAACTAAATCTGCCGCCATAGTGTAGTAACATAGTAACATACAATATTGCATGAAGATTATCGCTACATTATTTAGAGTCTGGACAATCATTACAGAGTGCCTGACATTTTACCTTTTCACAATGCCAAGCCACTGTCGTAGTAGATATACCAGATAGTATCGGTATTTGCATTAAGATAGCTAGACGACATCTATCAGTGTCTTGTTTTACACACGACAATGATTTACTAACGCTGAGCTGCAAGGTGCAAGAAGTAAATGGAACAAAAAAAACTTTAAATGAAGATAGCGTGGCTCATTTCATTAGCGTCGTTCAATGAGCGGGCAAAACACGAATGTGGTGTGGCATAACCCCTTTTTGTTCCCCGAGAGACATCACACGTTAATTCTTACTTGTGTTATTGTAGACTGTACTTTTTAGGTCTAACCTTACAAAGGACATGTCTAACTGCCTAAATTGCACCAAACTGGTTAATATTAGTGTATGCAAGGAGGCTAGCTAGCCAGCTAGCGATACAAGTTTTCTCGTAGACTATCCCCTTTCATAAGGACATTTCCATACGTTAGCATTTCATGGATCGGCGGGCTGAATAGAAACCCTAATGTAACAAGCTGGCCCGTAACTGTATGCGAGTAGGTATCCGGTAAAGTCGATTCAAATAGTACATGCCTGGTACAGCAGGATTGCTGTAAGTTATATACGTAGGTACATTTCATGTGGAAATAGCGTCCCGTTACAATTCCAGGAACTCTCCGCTTTGCAGTTTGTTTGGCTAACTGCTAACTGCATCCTCAGGAGTATGACATGCCACTACCACCATGCCTATCCAGCTACCGAACCTAGCTGTTACATGCACGGCAACGATAGTATGCATAACATCTAAGGAACACCTAACCGACTCTCTTGTTAGTTTGCATCCGTGACTAAGATGGAAACCAGACCAACAAACTTACCTCACCGTTGTGCGAGACACAAGGACTGTTGCAGAAGCTAGTCAGCTAGCACCCATTTAACCATGGACCGTACACGCTAACGGTAGCAGGATAACGTTAGCTAGCTGGCTAGCTACAATATATGGCCAGCTAGGTAAAGCCACAGACATTGGTAAAGCCCTGTCCCCCACTAATACAAATGAAAATTCCTGCTACTCACGCGTTTGGGGTGCTCCGTAAACCTACAGGTTTTCTAGGTGACGCCGGTTGAGGTTAATGGGTAAATCTTCGTGTCGCGGTCCAAGCTTTTGGTTTAACCAGGCTCGGGGCGTCACGGTTTGATGTAGATTGTTCCTACAGGGAAACATGAGAGGACTCGCCTCTCGCACTCCCTAGTACCCGTTACAACCGGGACAAGTCATGTAGGGGACAGGGAATACGGTAGAGGGCGTATTTTCCCACAAGTAATCAACTTGGCTGGAAACAGATTAATGGAACAAAAGCGCAGAGTATATCGAGTACAGTTGGAACGAGAATAGTTGGAACACCTTAGTTAACTTCTATTCGCAGCAAGCCTGATCAGTGATTTTGCTCTGCAAGGGCTTAGTAAACGTCTTTGATGGTGGGAGATTTTGAGGACTTGCGACTCTCTAGCATGAAGATATCGGCCCAAGTCGTTTTATAAAGTTAAGGTTTTGACGTCATCACCTCCCTTTTACATCTCCAAAAGCATCTCACAGTTAAACCGAATTTAGATGATTGTGAACTTCTATCTTTGCTCTAAAAAACGACACATTTCAAGACTTGGTAGCCTTTACGGTTTTGGTATCTAGACAAATGTGCAAGGTGGTCAGGTGTTGTTGTGTGAGTACCAATTTTACCTGTGCACTAAAATCTCATTGTCTTAAATGGTGTTTTTTTTTTTACGAAAAGATTAAACAACAAAGATTCTTAAAAAGTTTGCCTTCAAGCAAGTTTCCGATTCCCTGGCTCAAGCTTTTTTGCTAGACGCTAAGCAGTCTGGTTTTAAGAGTGGTCATTCTACTGAACATTTTCTTTTCTTTCAAAATCCTCTTTTCAGTCATAAGCTCTGATTTTACTATAGCCTAGGCCTACTTATCAGCAGCCTTTGAAACAGTGAACCAGGCCATCTTCTTCTCTACACTGTCTAAACTGGGAACTGGGAATACACACAGTTGGCTTGAATTAAACCTCAGTGGATGTTCCTTCAGTGTTTCTTGAGAGGGACAAGTATCAAAAACTCATCACCTTTCCACTGGCGTACCCCATGCAGGGATTGGACCCCTAAAAAAATTCTATCTACATTTACATTAAATCATTTAGCAGACGCTTTTATCCAAAGCAACTAACAAGGATGTACATTTTACATGATGGCACATTGCACATCAGGAGCAATTCGGGTTCTGTGTCTTGCTCAAGGATGCTTCAACAGGGAATCAAACTAGCAACCTTCTGATTACTAAATTACTTCTCTACTTCCTGTACCACTGTCGCCTCTTCATCACTTCCTTAGGTGAGATTACCTGTTCTCATGGGTTCTCCCCCCAGATGATTCCCCAATATTGGCTCAAATTTCTGCCTTAGTGATACTGTATTTCAGTTTGGATTAGGGATCGACACCTTCATCTCAATGTTTCAAAAACTAAACTCTTTGTTTTCCCAGCCAACCTGGCTATGCCACACAATGTTACCATTCAGCTTGGTTCATCTTCATTGACCCCAACTAAAACTGGAAACTGAAACTTGGGTGTTATTACTGATGACCAATTTCACTTCTCTGAGCTTGTATGTTCTGCCTCAAGGTCTTGTCGTTGAACACTTAATAATATATTCGGAAGACCAAACCCTATCTCACACAATATGCTAGACAACCTTTTGTGCATATCTTAGACTTTTGAAATAAAATTTTAACCGGCCTTCCTGCATGTGTTGTGAGACGGATGCAGAAGATGCAGGATGTGGCGGCGCGTTTGGTCTTTGATCAGCCAAAGAGGACACACGCAGCTGCTTAGAATTAAAAGTCCCTCACTCTTGTGTATAGGGCAGCCACTTGACTGAAACCTTATTTAAATGGCACAATTCAGTGCGATTCACTCTGTCAACCACTTCACTTCCCAGATGATCGTCTGTTGTCTTTGTCCCTAGCAGCAAGAGATCGCAGTCAAGACTTTTTGTTCGTGGTACCTCTGTTGTGGAAAGATCTAGTGCTCCGTTCCAGTGGCAGCCTTGGTACATACAAAAAAAAAAAAAGGAAAACTCACCCTTTCTAAACATCATCTGTGTAGTTCTTTTGCTGGAGGCATTATTTATAAATATAATAATAGATTTAATATTTTGAATTATAATTACTATTCATTGATGGTTTGAAGTGTCTGCTAAACACCTTAACCATACCAAGCCTATGGGGCTGTTCCAAGGAAAAAACACATATTTTCAGTATACATTTTTGTGTGGTAATGCCAAGAGCTAAAATTGTACCAACTATACTCAGTCTATCCTACTTACACTTTTTTCAGAAGACGACCAATGAAGATGTTATATGAGGGGCCAGATGTTAGTTGAGTTGTTGTACTAAACATGTTGACAAAGACTGAAATAGATCTTCTGTCATTTTGTGAACTAGTCATACTTTTGTCATCAGGCTAACAAAAACATATATGACCCATACTTCTCATATCACCATCATCAATCTACAATGGAAATAAAGAGCCAAACCTTTTCTGTCTCACAAACCACATTCTTATTTAGAAAAGTGGTGTGACTCTTATGCCCAATTGTCTTAGAGTGTCAACGATTTGTGCCTTCTTTAGTTTTATGCTTTAGACAGACAACCTTCAAGATACACATGTTTAGTGTTAGCCTTTTTGCTCCTCCAACTATGCACTGGATTCCTGTTAATGTTTACCCTTTTGGCTGCTTCCTTATCTTGAGAATACCAAGAATGTCTCAGTGGTCAAACATTATATTTAATGTGCCTTGACCTGACTGAAGGATCCTCTACAGAGCATGCAATTTCATTTGACATGTGGAATATTTTCTTACAACTTCTCCCTTTAATCTTATTCAAGTTGGATGTCAAAGCAAGACTAAACATATGGAAGAGGTAGTAGGGAAGTCCTGACGATAGTGTTTTAGAATGAACCTGGGATCATCCTCATAATCATTATTTATTCAGGGAGAATTGAATAACTAACACGGATCATCTATAAATAGACTTATGGATATTGTTTTTTTTTAACAAACTGGCTGATAACCAACATAACTAAGACATCAAAGAGCGCTTGATGATGTTATGCATGTGAGTTGAGCCTAGTTGTCAAGGTAACAAGCTGTCAGAATTTCTACATTGGTCAGACATTCTGCAACTTTACCCGATCCGACTGAACATGTTGAACTCCTCCTAAAGTACCCGACAGTACCCAACAGTACCCAACAGTACCCGACAATCACCAACAAACACCAAATGCTGGCGCACACTGACCCAACTGTAAGTGATTGTTGGCATTTGTCGGGGCAGTGTGCAAGCTGCTTTAAAGGCTCTTAAATTGGTTGACAGACAAATACTGGGTTAGTTTCAAGTCCTCTTGAACACTGTTCAATTTATGGGAAGCAAAGAACTTAAAAGCTATTTAACCTATATTTTGACACATATTCCCGGTCCAGATCATGATAATGATCATTATTATACCATTATGACATGTTACATGATGTGTCCATTTGTCAAAAGGCTTTACAGATGTATTCTTCTGTGTCAAATGTCACAGGTATCAAGACAAACTCAAATTTACAGTGAATGCAGATCATTTCAATGGTGCTCATGATTATGGAATCTTGTAATTGTAAATCTGTGCATTATCTCACTATATGCAAACATACACATTTACTTACATAAAGCTTTTCATTTTCTGTACTTCAGTTCTATACATATATTCGAAGAATGTATACAAATAATGACAAAAGCATTTTAGATGCAAAGTTTTAAATGTGTAATTAATCTATTTTTAGGGAATGACTACCATGGCTAAATGTGGAAACAGTGTTTACATCACACAGCTATACCACTGCATCCATGTTTCTCTGTAGATCATCAAAGTGTGTTTTAAAGAACAGTAGGAAGAGCTTATACCTTCTTTAGAGATTATCTCTAACATTTCATATCTACCACCGTATCTTCAATCCATGAAGCAAATTGAATGTTCAACTGTTGTGCAAAAAGCTACTTAAATAACTTCTGTACTGCAAAACAGTCACCAGCTCCAAAAAGATTTGTGCGATTATATATTATATTAGAACTATGAGCAGGAAGATAAAATACTCTCATTCAACAATTACATTGAAAGCTGACAATATGTTGTGCTAATTAATGCTACTTGAGTCATGGTATTACCATTAGTCAAAATAAAATCACAATAAAGCAATCAGACGTCATTTGTTATCAACAGATTCAATTTTCGCTTATAATAAGCTACACGTAGTAATTGCAAAAGTGATTCATTGTTAATGAGTGATACATTATTCATAAACATAGTTTTGGGCTTGATTATTTAAAAGTTCATTGCAGATTTTTACAAATCCCTTGACACATTAATGAGTAACTATTACATATCTCCCTAATAACAGTGCTCTCTTCTTTTCAAAGCCTATTATTTTGGATTATTTATACAAATTCATTAAAAATGAAAGAAAAGACAAGAGTTTATATTGTGATCAAGTCTATAATGGGGGATCATTATCAGCTATTTGTTTAGTTAATTTGCAGCAGTGTCTTGGTTTTATTCTCAACCTGGAGACGTGTTTATTTCTCCATGTTCCTGAACTCCAGAATAAACATCCCACATAGGAGTCAAGGATGTTGTCATCAGTTATAGCTTCTCCTTCCGAGGGCAAGATACCCTCTGTAGATGCCACTGCATACCCTTGAAAAGAAACATGAAAAGCATACCTGGAAAAGAACATTGTATTGACTATCAATACACATATTCATGACAATTTGAATGGTTTTGTCCAAAATACAAAGTATTTTGTGCTGTATATAACGTTTGTAAAAGGCTTGCCACTTGCCAAGTATACCAAGTAAGGACATCCCGCTATCTATTGAGATGGCCATCAAAGTATTTTGTACTGTGTGGTCTTTTGTCTGGTTTGTAAATAAAGCCAATTGTGTTTAATATGTTAAACTTTTATTTGCATTACATTTTAAATACAACTATTGTTTGTTATATTAAGGGGATGGGGAGAGAGCGAGAGAGAGCATTCAGCCTTCGGACACATACCAAAAATCTGGCTCACCTCTTGACACCACTTAGGTATTAACCTGAATAACTGAGCGAGTTTCCTGTGTCTGGATTCTCCAGTGATCTGGAGACCATCCCTAAATGTATTGTTTTTCTTCTGGCAGGCAGCAAATGCTCAAGCTTCAAGCCATAGTCTCTGAACAAGACACACCCAAACATAAAGTAATGAGCGATTATGCTCAGTCTGAATACTGCAAGCTAATTAAGAACAGTTCACAAACTTTGAATTGCCTTTGAAGTCCTGCGCAAATAGCCTGAGCTACATTATCTGTTAAATTGATCACATAATATTTTTTTTTTTATTATAGTTTGTTTTAACAAGGTTTTACCTATGTTTTCACTATGTACTGGCTCTGTGGCACTCTGAGCTTCTTTTGAATGCTTATTCTACAAATAAAATGCATTATTATTATTACTATAAATCAGCAACCGAGACACGCTGGCCGCTGTGCTCACATGGCGATGGGGTCAAACTTTAGATGTGCCCCCCAGCGTTCAACAACAACGTTTTAAAACCACCGTGGGTTTGTGTTGCTATCATAGATACAAGGAGATCCGAGCACATCACCCCAGTCCTCCACTCCCTCCACTGGCTTCCAATCAACCAGAGAATACACTTCAAAGTCCTACTTCTAGTTCACAAGGCCATAAACACCACCGGTCCGGCCTATCTCCAGGATCTCCTCATCTCACACCAAGGACTCTTAGGTCCGGACAAGCAAACCTTCTTGCAGTTCCCCGGACAAATATGTCCAGAATGGGAGATCGTGCCTTCTCCTCGCTGGGGGCCACGACTCTGGAACAAGCTCCCGGAGAACATTAGGGCTTTGGACTCCATCACTACTTTTAAATTCCACCTCAAAACCCATCTTTTTATATCTGCCTTCTCCTAAAGTCCTGGTTTCAGTTTTTTTTTTTATTTCTTTTCTGTATTGTTTTTGTATGCACTGTTTTAAATTGCTATTGTGACCCTGTTAAGCACCTTGAGACATCTTTGTACATGAAAGTGTGCTATACAAATAAAACGCATTATTATTATTATTATAGATCCCACCAGCCGTTTTTTTTAGCACGGCAATGACACTCTTGGGCCTCCGTCCTTCGCAGACGAAGGAGTCGAACTACGTCACGTCCTGTTTGTCCACCCCTGGCGAAAAATGGCGACGTCTTTAGGAGCTAACACATA
Source organism: Sprattus sprattus (assembly GCF_963457725.1). Lineage (NCBI taxonomy): Eukaryota > Metazoa > Chordata > Actinopteri > Clupeiformes > Clupeidae > Sprattus > Sprattus sprattus. The sequence goes on from NC_137920.1 coordinate 70,394,907, forward strand.
CAACAGGCAAAACTGGGAAGATGCGGTATGACTTAAATATAGTATTTGACTGTATTTGTTGGGCAAAAAATAAGGGGTGTTAATGAATATGCAAATTCTGTAACAAATGTTTGTGTTAACTGTGTTAAACCGATCATCATCCTTTACCCGATGAAATACTGCCATGCCAATGCTAGCTAGTTAGCTAACGTTTTCTATTATCACCTATCTTTTTCAAATAATGCACCTTATCGTGGTAGTTTAAACACTCATATTTGAACGAAACTCTTTTCCTTACTTCGTAAACTGTGCACTGGTTTTCAAGCGGGCTTTTGTTTTATGCCGTGTTTTCCCCTCGTTTCAGGACTTCCCAATTCTCTGCCAAACATGTCTTGGAGAGAATCCTTACATTCGCATGGTATGTACCTTAAATTGATACAAAACCTTTTGTTGTTAACACACTTTGGGTCACAATAATGATCATGTTCACTTTTTTCATTCTTGTAGACCAAAGAGAAGTTTGGAAAGGAGTGCAAGGTAAGTACAAGGATGTGGTTAAGCTAAATAATTAAGATTGTAATATTTTTAGTTTGCAGTTAGTTCAGTTCCTACTAATTTTATGCTGTAAAAAACTGACGTCCACTAAAAAAAGTATTTAAGTGCAAAGTTCTCTATTGAACAAACGTGGAGGTAGGTAGGCTAATCAAGCCAATCATTTTCGGCATTAACGTAAGACTCACGTATATCTGGTGATATCTAATTTCCGCTGACGTCACTCATAAGGTCACAATACATGTACTCATTATATGGATGCAGTTCAGAATATTCTACAGGGCACACCAAGCTTTTCTAAGTAACTTCACCTTCATTCACATGTTTATTGTGCTTCCTTAGATTTGTGCCCGTCCCTTCACTGTGTTCCGCTGGTGCCCTGGTACGAGAATGCGCTTTAAGAAGACTGAGGTGTGCCAGACATGCAGCAAAATGAAGAATGTCTGCCAGACTTGCTTGCTGGACCTTGAGTATGGTACGATGGTTTCCACTGGCAATTTACAAAGCAACTGTTACAAATGTCAAGTTTTCTTAGGAGCTCAGTGTTTGAATTCTTCCTCCAGGTTTGCCCATTCAGGTCCGCGACACAGGCCTTAACGTCAAAGATGAAGTGCCAAAGTCAGATGTGAACAAAGAATACTACACTCAGAATATGGAAAGAGAGGTAATTTTTCATTAACCTCACAAATAAAATGAAATGAAAATGGTTAGTGGTCAATAACATGATTCTGTCTACAATCACAGGTATTCAAAATTCAACAATATTTTATCAAAGCAAGCTCAGTTGTGTTCCTCATCTCCATTATTCTGTAAACCCAAAAAAAGTTACACTACCAACCCCGACTGTGTATGTTAAAATAGTTTGGTTATCGCCAAAGTAGTTTTTTCTCAAACATAATGTTGCCATTTCTAGATAAACGGTAGGCTAATCATCATGTTGTTGAATGATAAATGACAGATTGCCAGCACAGATGGGACGAGGGCGGTTGGAGCACTTGGTAAGGCACAGAGCTCCAGTGATATGCTCCTGAAGCTTGCCCGCACCACGCCCTACTACAAGAGAAACAGGCCACACATCTGTTCCTTCTGGGTGAAGGGAGAGTGCAAGAGAGGAGAGGAGTGCCCTTACAGGTGAGACACGCTTATTGGATGGGGCATTTCATTAGTAAATATCACTATATAATAAACATCATCATATGAATTTAGTTGCTGAAAATATAGTGTAATTGATATTTAATTTTGGTCATTGTGGTATTGATCTTCTTGAAGTATTTACTATTTAGTTTCCTTGGTGATCTTAATGCCAGCATGTGTGTTGTGTTTCAACGTTGGTTAGTAACCTTAGATTTGAAAGTTGTACCCACCTTTTTCTTTTAACCACAGACATGAGAAACCAACTGATCCAGATGACCCTCTGGCTGACCAGAACATCAAGGACCGTTACTATGGCATCAACGACCCGGTTGCTGACAAACTCTTGATGCGGGCATCTGCCATGCCGAGGCTCGATGCTCCAGAGGACAAGACCATTACCACTCTTTATGTGGGAGGCCTAGGAGATACCATCACTGACTCAGAACTCAGGTGGGATTATTTAGTCTGTTTTTCTGCTTACTGTTATTTTTAAAATTATTTTTAAATGGATTGTGTTGTATTCCTCATGCTTTCCTAAGTGCGGTGTTCATATACTGGTCCCTCTAGTAAAATTGCATTCATTTTCAGAAATAAAATGGCATAGGGGTATGGGGAGTGATGGATATGTATCTATTTGTGTTCTCCAAAGCACTGTATCAGTAATCAGCATTGCCGTTGATTTCTAGCAATGTACCATTTATTGTTTTGTTGCAATAAAACTGCGGCTTTTTTTGATGTGGTGAACCTGACTGTCAAAATGTAAATCGGTTTCACTCAATAGGTTCTGGGCTTTTAACCAACTACATTTTATATTTTTCTCCCTGCGCAGGAACCACTTCTACCAGTTCGGGGAGATTCGTACCATCACAGTTGTCCCCAGGCAGCAGTGTGCTTTCATCCAGTTCGCTACGCGCGGGGCTGCTGAGTCAGCGGCAGAGAAGTCCTTCAACAAGCTGATCATCCATGGCCGCAGACTCAACGTCAAGTGGGGCAGGTAAAGATCGGACATTCATTGTTTGTCCTTCAGGGGGACGTGTTCTTTTAGGTTCATGGTATATGACGTGTAAGTCACTAAATTCGGTGCTGCATGTTGTCAGTTTCCTTTTGTTTGTTCTTTGTATCATTTAGGTTTCCATCAAAAGGTTAAAACTATGGCTCAATTGACAAATTCTGGAATATTATGGAGAGTGTCACATTATATGTCTGACTTAACTGCTGTAGAACCATTCCATGGAAGTTAATGTGTGTGTGTGTGTGTCTCTCTGTGTGTCCAAGGTCCCAGGGATCTCGAGGAAAGGAGAGAGAAAAAGACGGAGTGGCTGAAGGTGGCATGCGACTGGAACCGGTGCCAGGTCTTCCTGGAGGTGAGCAACTCCTAACCAAGAACATGGAAAATGTGCATTAGCATTCTATGCAGAAACTCTGCTCTCCTTTTGTTAAGCGTATAGATTTAGCTGTATACCGAATAAGGTTTATAAATTAGGCCTTTTGTACGTAAATGCATACATGTGCATGGATTCAATGTAATTACAGAGAACATATCTTGAAGGACCAGCTTAATGTGATCCTGTTTCTAAAAAAAAAAATCTAATTATTGATTTTCTGATTTAACCCTTTCTAGCATTGCCTCCGCCACCTGTGTCCGAAGAGGAAGGCCCCGCCAATTACTTCAACCTGGGCCCCAGCAGTGCCCCTACAGTGATGAACATGGGGCTGCCGCCTCCACCAGGGGTCACACTGCCCCCACCTCCAGGTAGGACACCCTCTGCCTGACTTCACATGTAATAGGTGGCAGGATTAGTGCTGTGATGTGGTAATGGGAGGTGTTTAATCGACTGTGAAAATGATGGGAGACTTCTTTGGGAGAAGGGTACAGAGTACAGGAAATTAGCCAACTAATAAAAGTTTTTTTTTAATTAAATCTTTGTGTGGTGACCCTGTAAGACAGGATTTTCCAGAGATTTTCATGGCACAGATTTGAGGGCGTGTAGTACCCAGTAGTAACCTGTATCCCTCTGCTCTGTTTTGCAGGCTTTGGTCCTCCAATGTTCCACTCTATGGATGGCATGGCTCCTATGCCCCCGCCCATGCCATTAAGGCTTCCAGGTCCGGTCCACTACCCTTCCCAGGATCCTCAGCGCATGGGCGCCCATGCCGCTCATGCTGCTCGCCATGGAGGACAATAGGGACGGTGTACTTAGGAAACACTGCTGTGAACTTTGGCATCAATTTCATTAATGACATCCCTTTACTTATTTTACATGTGTTTTTCCTCCTCCGTATGGGGTTTAGTTTATTTTCCTATTCCGGTAGGACGTGTTTTCATTTATTTGATTAAAGCAGTGACTCCCTGGTACCCATAAGAGAAGCAAGCTCAAATTTAAATTATCAAATGTGTACATCTTAGTCTTTTTTTCTGGGCTTGTTTGTTTGTCGTTTACTCCGAAGGTTGAATATGACCATGAACGAATTACTCTCTAAAAATGATTCCTTTTGCCATGATCTAATAGTGTTTGTCCCGCTGTGAGGCTTGTCTCACTGCAGAGGGAGGATGTGGATGTAACAAACAGGACCCAGGTGGCTTGCGTTTTTTTAATTTCTACATTTTACAACCAGGCAGCTTTTAAACTCTATATTCAGTCTGATATGGTAATCTGAGACTTTCTGGAGGTTGGTGAACATTTGGCTCTTTATATCATAATTTGGGTGTAGTAATAAATATTGTCCACAAGGTGGAGAGAGAGCCACTCTAGTCTAGGACCTGAGTTAGAACTGTTTCAGAATAGGGAAATGGATACAGCCGTCACTGCCTGTCCAATTGTAGTCTGTATGTTGTCCTATGTGGATCAATCCAAGCGTCATTAAAAACTGTTTTGTGATATGAAAAATGCATTCATCTGTGTATTGTTTTAACAATTTTGCTATGTGACATCATTGTAACATTAAATCCTTTCATTTTGTGAAAGTTTTTTCTAGTTTTGCTTATTTGTCATGAAATAGTATTTTTTTTTTTAAAGCACTTAAATAATTCGTCTGTAAAGCCCTTCTCTCTTTGACTAGAGCAGCCCTTTCTGTGCTCCTAAAATCCAGACAGTACAGTTGCCATTCAGCGTTTTGGTAGACGCCTTAAATCGGCTGCCATGTTGCGTCTCGTGCTGTAATCCTCTTCTGAACTCAGCGGGCCAAGTGCAGTCAGTGTCATTCAGTCACAAGCGCAGCACAACATCCTCATAGGTCAGCAGACTCGACCGTGTACTGGGTGACCCAGCCCTGCGGTCTGCGGTTGAAGTTGGGCCGGTCACACAGGCGCTCCAGGGTCATGCTGGACTCTGTGTATGCCTGATCGAGCTCGAACCCTGGCAGGGGAAATGACCTCACACTACCTGCCGTCCCTCCAAAAGGCGTCGGAGCCCTAAGGGACAGACAGAAAGCCTTTCCTGGTTACCATCTCGTTGATCCTTGGTTACCATCTCAGTGATACTAATAGCTTATATTGTGTGGGCTTTTATTGAGTGTAAGCAGCCAGACTCTCAGGGAAAAAACATTGTTGTCATATCATGTCAGTTCTAAAGAGTAGGCCCAATGTCAGGTGCAGCCATTACATCTAATGATCTCAAACCCCTTTTTAAGATTGTGACAAAGTATTAGAAGTTAACTTGGTGTGAGCTTGAATGGCGGACTAACCTGTTGAAGCATTTGTAGTTGGCCAGTGTGAGCTTGAATGGCGGACTAACCTGTTGAAGCATTTGTTGTTGGCTGGTGTGTGCTTGGGGCGTACTAACCTGTTGAAGCATTTGAAGTTGGCCGGTGTGAGCTTGAATGGCGAACTAACCTGTTGAAGCATTTGTAGTTGGCCGGTGTGTGCTTGAATGGCATACCAACCTGTTGAAGCATTTGTAGTTGGCCGGTGTGAGTTTGAATGGCAGGTCAGGGAGGTTAGCGCTGATGGACGCCACCACAGTGTCACAGTCCCTGCGCTCTTGTCGCCACGGTGAGCAGTAGGACTTGGGGATGATGGTGACGTTGAACCTCTCGTAGGGGACCTCTGTTAGCGGGCCGGAGTAACCTTCCAGAGGGCAAACAAGTAAATGAGTATTTTTTTTAAACGCAGTGTGGATTGGGTTTTTTAAAAGGGAGTTTTCAAGTTGCTAAAAACAAACGTTTGAATATTTCAAACAGCAGAGCTGCAGAGAGTATATTCACCTGGAGCAAGAACATTGGGGTTTCCTTTCCTGGCTACTGTCTGTTTCAGTGTGCTCACCAGGCTGGCCTTTCCCGGCTGACTGGTGCCGATCTGGTTGCTGCAGTTCTCCTTGTCGCCATGTGGGCCTGTTTTGCTCGGAGCGCCATTCTGCTCAGACTGCTATGGAGAGAACCAGTGTCAGTCGGGTTAGTATGTCCCCAAATGCCTTAATAAATCTGTTCATATCTCTTTCAACGGTCTTTACTATTAGTGAGTTTCCCTGAGCTGTTGCTTAGGTGTGACGTTAGCATGAAACACTAGTCTGTAGTACTTTTAAATATTTTCTTTTTTCATTGTCGATGAGATGAAATATTGGAGGATTGCTAAGCTAGAGACCGCAACTCATGATTTAAAGTTTCATTTTTACAATACAATGTTTTTGTCCTTCTTATGACAGTTATGTCGTGGATTGAGAGCAGTGCCATACCTCCTTGAACAGCTGAGCTTGCTTTCAAAATGTTTTGTCTCCTCAGCCTCTCCAGGTAAGGAACCTCCATTTTGGCCTTTTTGAGTTAACTCTTCAGTCATGGGCGAAAAGATTTCATTTGGTAGAGTGAGCTACTTAATTTCATTTTAGTAGAGTTACTATTACGTTTCTGAAGTGTGAGCCAATATTGATGCATTACATGAAAAGCCATTTTTCCTAATGAAAGCGATTCTCTTTCGATTCAAACTGAAGATCTGTAATAAGTAGGCAGTCAATAAATATATAATTGTTCAAGATTAATCTCGGCAGACAAAAAAATTAGAACACACCTCATGCAGCATATTTTACTAAATCATCTATTGGAATTAGATTAATAGATTAGACTGCCCTTGCAATTACATGCATTCAGAAGTTGTGTCAAAAAAATCCATGGATTTTTCTCAGCATACCTGTGTGTTTGGAGGAGGACTGTATCCTTGTGATGACTGACATGTCCCTAGCTGCAGCCCAGAGTCTCTTGTCTGGGAGAGACCGTCAGCTGACCAAGCTAAGCGTGGCTGGAGTTAAAAGGTTAGATCACCGGCTTAATTTAGTCAGTGGTGTGCTTAAGGCTAATGGACGGGAGATTATCGATGTGGACCCTCCACTTCCTGGTCAGTAAAAACCTGATCCTTGGGCCAGAACAGACATGGCGTGCTGAAAACCACAGATGCATCTCCAAGGTCTGACTCATGCCTAAATCTGGGGCACCAAGGAACATGACGGGTGTGTGGACCCAAGCAATTGCCAAGACTTGCTTTTTTACTTTTCTCTTCTATTCTTTCTGTCCCTCTTTCTCCCTATTCATTTATCCATTCAGCTTTATTCTCTCAGCTAGCACTGTCAATTACCCACAGTAACCTCTTGGCCCATTAAAATATATTACATGAGCAGTTGTAAATATATGACAGTAGGAGTTGATTTTCAAAGCAATAGAATATAAAACACAATTTGATTTAAAGTGATTACAGACTTGTGGTCTGCCTTTATCTCGTCATTACAGTGTAACATTCACAAAGTATACAGGAGCTTGTAAAGAACTAGAGAAATTTAATGTCACAGTATAAGTTCACATAATGTCACAAACATTGCAGAGACACAATTTCATTGTACACTCTACATAATACAGTCTTTAAATAATTATGTGTTATCACATGTCCACTGAACTATAACTGACAGGCTATTATAAGAAAGGTTAGGGTTGGATTAGGTAAAGGGTCATGTCGTAGCGGGTAGTTCATGTACACACAGATATAACAACTAAACACAGTTTCTAGTCTTTTTTTTGACAGACACCATACTAAACCTTTCCACCCTCCAACATTTCTGATGCTTCAATCAACTTACATTTCATGTTTCAGAGCCCTCTAGACAGGGACAGTCACCCATTCAGAGACTATAAACAAAGCCAGAGAAAAAACTGCTCTTGATCTCAGGTTTTGACTGAAGAGAAGAGGAGTACAACCTGTTGGCTCGTGCAGTAGGGGTCCGTTTTGATTTGTTTCTTTGTTGACCTCAGTATGTGGAAACTCTTAAGCCAGCAAATGCTACAACGACTGGATTTATCGCATTCTGAGCTTTGAGGTTCGTACAAAAAATACTTACAAAATAGTGTTTCTTTTGTTATGCTCTGACAAATAGGACAAATTGGGGTTGTGAAGTATAAAATTACTTTGGGAACAAATGATATTCATTCATTCAACCTTCCTCTTATTTGCAATGTTGTTGCTGATCCAGTTCATGCCATCCTGTAATGAGACAGGGTAAAAAAAGAGGATATAATCAAACACGATACAGATTTAAATTTCAGAAATATGGCAGACAAATGTGACACAGCAATGACAAGTATTCTTTCACACTATCTGTTCGCTCTGCAATTTGATCTCAGGAAGCAACAGAATTGACTTTGTATTGACTATAGACTCCAGCATTCCTCCATCATCCCTTCAAATCATACGGCCGTGAGTCATAGCTCTGATGTTTTGGAGGGACGTGTAATGTCTGTTTGTGGAACCACACAACATCATTCCAATATATCTTTTGTGCAGTCAGCCTCCCAGTTGTAATATGGCCTTCTCATGTGGTGCTATACATATAGTGCATACATATTGTGTTCTGACTGGCAAGACAGAGGGCTGAAGTAAGAATAACAGTATAGGCCAACTCTGTCTGGTCATACTGCAGATAGTATTACAGTTAAGGCTGATTTGATCTACTCTGACGTTGAAGAGTGCCGTGTGCAAAGCAGTATGCCCTGCAATGTTTCTGCCCTGATTGGCTGTTGGCCTGTACAGTACTAGTCAAAAGTTTGGACACACCTCATTTTTTGAAGTTTTTTCTTTACTTTTATCATTTTCTACATGGTAGATAACACTGTTTTTGTTCCATATGTTTTTTTTTGTAGTTTAAATTTCTTCAGTATTAATCTACAATGTAGAAAATAATAAAAGTAAAGAAAACACTTCTCAAAAAAATGAAAGGTGTGTCCAAACTTTTGACTGGTACTGTATATGTTCTTAGGTTTGGCTGTGAGGACCATGCCTGCCGGTGCCCACCTGTACTCCCTCGGAGGACACAGCAGAGCAGGCCTGGATCTGCCACTCGCGGTCTCGGTATGTGTGCAGGTTGAGTCCTTCTGCAATCTCGGCGGCAGGGGATGCCGTGGCCAGGTCTTGCTTGTTGGCAAAAATGAGTATGGGCACACCCTTCAGGTTCTCCTCTTCGATCAACTCGGAAAGCTCCTGTGATGAAAGGGTGAGGATCAGGTACTTGGAAGACTAGTAGACTAATAATAATAATTCATTTTATTTGTTGAGCACTCTTCATTCAAGTAGAATCTCAGAGTGCTAAGAAACAGCTCTCAGCAAAAGCACAGTTTAGGAAAATGATACGTTTTTAAAAAAGTAGGAAATGCCTTTCTGAATAAAAAGGTTTTTAGGCCAGTCTTTAAACAGTCCAGTGTCTGTGTGTTGCCCTTAAGTGGTCCGGGAGGCTGTTCCAACTCTTAGTGATTCTGCGTGAATTAATAATGCCAGCTTTTAATAATGCTAGTCTTACCACCCCTGTCTCTTCAAACCTCTTCTTGTCTGCGCTGTCAATGACATAGATCTAAAAGTGATTAGAAGAAGGTACAATGGCTTAATACATGTCATGGACACAAGGGTTAGAGAAAAAATTGTGGTCCTCATTGAATCTTGCTTTGTTTCCTTGTACATACTACAGACAGTGTGTATAAGTGAGCTTAAAAGTGAAATATTTTCAACACACCAGTAAGTCTGTGTTTTCCAAGTACTTTTTCCAGAAAGTGCGGATCTTTCGCTGCCCTCCAATGTCCCAGACGTTGAGCTTCATGCCATGGGATGTCACGCTCTTAATGTTGAAGCCCTGGTGGAGTAAGACAGCAGTTGGGTTGATAAAACATTATGGTAGTGGGACAACATCATGACCCTCAATGTCTGCCTGATGGAATGAATCGTTACTTGTTTTTGCACAGGAGTCCAAGTATTTGTTATTGGGACCAACATCTTGGCATGACCAGAGATAGAGGTGGCAGTGTTTTAAATATATTTCTATTTTTACTCTGCCTTTAAGTAGCCTCCTTCTCCACCGACTTTATGGGATAGGTAATCTTCAACTGCAGGATTAGAGTCACGGGCTCGTCTCTATTCTGGGAGGCATGCTTTGAGTTTTATAATAGGTGCGTGTTAATTAACAGAGAAAGCAAATGCTGATTAGGCTCAATTTTGTTGTGATGTGAAACACTAAGAAAAGAACCGTTGGCATTGAAAGTTAGCCACATTTCTTGTGAAACAACAGCAACTTCCACAAACTCATTAAGCTGGAGAGAATACGTGGAATTGAACAGTTTTGTCATAGCAAAATGGAAATATGCACATCGCAAAGGTATGCACATTTTTTTAAAGGCAATTTAAACAGTGCTGAAACAGAATTATGAAATGAATCTCATATATTGCCATTCTGTGTATATTTTTAGATTTGATCTCAGCCAGCTTACAGGAAAGTATAGACGATCATAGTTTTAGGTAATGGGGGCTTTGTGGTTCAGATTGAGGTGGCTTGAAGAAGCCGAGCATGACTCCCATGATGTCAGCTTGCAACCTAATAAGGTTTTTGATCTCCCTGGTGCTCTCTTGATGAGTCTAGGATGCCGTTACGATTGAAACAGGATTCTCTTTCAGACGTGAAAATGAGTTCTAAGGAAGCTAATGGTGAAAATCAGAAATACCACAATACAACTGTGACTTTTTGTTGTCGTTGTTGTTGAGGCCTGACCACCATGTAACCATATGAATGTTGACCTGGCCAATTGACTTAAACAAGATATTCTTCTAGTTGTCAGAATGAGAATACAATGCTGGAAGACGTCTTTGCTGCATGCTTAGCGATGTACCATAATCAAAAAACATCCACTGGGTCCTTTATTTGTCTAGATTGCGTTGTGAAGAGGTACTGAAAGTAGCTAAGGTATTCTGGGCAAGTGTCACAAGCATGTGAGGCTCGTGCCAGACTTGAGGAACCACCGGGGAAAACAAGTCTGACACTTAGCAACGGGCCACTGTAATTTCCTAACCTGACCTCGGTGTCCGCTTATGTAAGCTGGGGTGTTGCCAGGATTTGTGGCCTATATCCACATGGAATAAAACCTACAGCTACAGTTTCCTTGCTTGCTTTTGAGAGAGAACAGTACTTGGTGCCCAACACACACAAAACAACCTGACACGCTATACAACCTCACTCACGTCTTTACCTGAGTGGGTGTGATGGTGTTGACATCCTCTGAGGCGAGTTGTTTCAGTAAGGTAGTTTTACCAGCGTTATCCAGGCCAAGGAGAACTATCCGGAACTCCAATGCTGTGGTGCCCTTCAGTTTCTCAATGACTGAGAACAAACCCTGAAAGAGAATTATGCCACATGGGGTCACATGTCTCATAAGAGTTCAGGTACAGGTCATTATGTCTGTATACAAATACATCAGGTATGATGGCCTTTCACCATCAACAAGCTTTAGTTTAAAAGACAATGCTGTTAAAGGTTATACTTTATAAGCTATACACAAGAGTAGTATACACACTGGGAAATTAGTCTGAACTATGACCATACACAAAGAAAAAGACCACTGAGGGTTGCAACAGATTTTTAGGATATATCCTCTGAGTTAATGAGGATAAACATGCGCATGGCTGTCAGAAGCTTTAGGTTCTTTGGGTTGGCGAAGACAGTATTTACAACAGTTAGTACCTCCTAAAGAACACAATACCGACTAACCTCTCAGACTACACAGACTCGGCCTTAGCGAGCACAAAGTCCACTTAAGCAACTCTCTAAAAAACAGAGTCTTGCCCTTTCAGGTAATCCACGGCACTAATGATGCTTACCTTCTGATTCTCTCCCATTGTGAGTGGTGTTAGCGGAGCAGGCAGTGGTGGTAGAAAGGGAGAGAAGAGCGATGCAACATTCTATGTTTAGTCCCAAAAAGTGAATGCTGTGTCGCCACCAGGCCCAACAGAAGGTGTCAACAGACACCTCGCTCAGCGCGTCGTTACTCCCAGCAAACGGCTTCTGCGAGCAGCCCCGGCTATGATGGAGACCCGTCTCCGCTCGGTCGGAGGAAGTGGAGGTGGGGACTTGGACAGGATTAACGGGCCACAATTAGTAATCACTTCACGTGCCTTTTCCCTCCCTCCTTCCCTCTCCCCCCGCCCCCATCAAACTCACCTCCTCCCGCCTTACTCCTGCATTAAAGACTTACCTGGATTATCCCTACCAACCACCTGCCACACAAGAAGCCACAGGCCCCCTAGCACTCTGTCACACAGTCAAAGGCACTGCGCCTCCCTCTCCTGCCTTCCAGGCACACACATTATTGTGACATTCTTTATTCCAATCGAAACATTCCATTATTTCCCAACTTCAGACCCGTTGGCTTGTTGCTAGCCCTTTTTTTATACCCTCATACGACTTAAATCTCTTATGAAAACATCTCTGTGCGTGCGAGTTAGTCTGCCATGTCTGACGGTAGTCTTCTAGGCCAGAATGGTCAGGTCTTTCCTAGTCACGTTTAATTTACGTGAGGTGTGATGTGCATGCTGCTTCATGGTCCACTGTCTTGAGTCATTAAATAGCCAGGTTTTGCTCGGCACCAAGGACAATATTTCTTAATCCCCTGTCAATACCAAAACTGTTTAAAGCAGGACAAAGCAGAGAATTGCAGGACAGAGCAATGCAAACAGAAAAGGATTTGATAGATTATGTTGCGATAGAGGGGACATAATCCATGAAGGGTCATCAACAGAGCACACCGTAGCTGTATCAGACACAGGATTATGACAAATGTTCACTAACAACTTGTCACAGGATATGGTATTTCACCAACAGCACCAGGTAATTTTTTAGCAGTTAAAACACATGCTGTATCAACTGTATCAAACTAAGAGGGAAATTTGCCTAAATGGCTAACCTGACAGTGACAGATTAACGAAAATGCTCAGTGTCCGTGCACACTGTCCCTTTTAATATGAACTGATTAAAGTAAGCAAAATAAAGAAAAACAATCACGTTGCACAAATTCATTCATATTGCAACTTTTGTTTTTTCATCTCAGAGGACCAACTTGTTCACTCTCTGAAGGAGGTTTGAAGTTCTTGTTTTGAAACAGAAACGAAACAACACACCTTTTGTTGTCGTTTCTCTGTGTCTCTCATCAGACTGTCTTTGATGTTGTAATGCTTTGATATTGCTGTCATCTCCAGTGATGTTGGCGTCTCAGTGTAGATCAGGGGTTTTCAACTGGTTTTGTCCCAGGGACCACCATTCTGACTAGAAAGTATTCGCGGCTCACTGATGTACCTGGGCGCGCGTGTCTGTAACCGCCCCCGTCGCCAAGCCCCCTCCCCCCGCACAGATATTCTGCCTGTAGCACTTGTCAGTGTAATTTCTTCGCTGAATATGGGTATACATTAGTATATTTCAGGCCATGTGGCTATTCAGACTATTTAGATTGACATATTTTTCTTATTTGAGAAAGAAAATATCAATAGAAAATTGCCGCCGCAGACCACCAGGGGGCTGGGGACCCCTGGTTGAAAACCTCTGGTGTAGATAGATGAAGACCAGGTGAAACCTCCATCTCCACCAAACTCCATCACAGGAACTGACAAGTGGTCTGCTGTGGGCTGGAGCTTTTGAAAGCTTGGCCATGACTGATCCCCAAGATCCAGGCTCATATAATGCCCGGGGTAAAAACCATTCTGTCATGAAAACATGAACTGTGTGTGTGTGTGTGTGTGTGTGTGTGTGTGTGTGTGTGTGTGTGTGTGTGTGTGTGTGTGTGTGTGTGTGTGTGTGTGTGTGTGTGTGTGTGTGTGTGTGTGTGTGTGTGTGTGTGTGTGTGTGTGTGTGTGTGTGTTAAATGCATGTGTGAGAGAAACCCTCCTCTCCGGCAATTACTCTCTTTGGCAATTCCCTTTGTTAGCGACACCAGTAATTGCCACACCCCTCTGCATGGCTGTACAAATGCGAAAATAGGACTGATTTGTTTTTTTTATTTTTGTTATCCTATTCAGTTGCCTCTCATCTGGAAGAAATTAATATTTATGACAATAAGTGACTCTAAAGAATACATTTGGACAAATTAATGAAACACACTGACAAAAGCAAATGAATGGACATTTTTAGTTGTACACCCTAGAAAAACTAGATTGACCAGCGGCCGTGTCAGCCTGACTGAGCATGCTGTGTGTTATCCCATTTGGCCTCTTTACAGAGGAGCTGAAATGCAGATGCCTGCGTTGCCAATTCCACTTGCCTGGCCATCCATGAGGGAGCCAGGAACACTGGTCACTCTCCTCATAGCTCCCACTGGCAGCCCGCTGCTCTGATGATGTCACTGGCTGGGAACAGGTGTTGCCATCACACAACACATTAACCACAATTATGCAAATCGTGGCAGGTTTGAGGGCTGGTCTGGGCCTGCTGGGGTTGGTCCAGAGCTGGGTTGAGGGCAGTATGGCCAGTGATCATTGGAATCACTCGCTCCACAAAGCAGCCAGGGCATTTAAATACACGATAGCTTTTAATGTGAAGACTTTCAATTTCAATGTTATTACAGACTAATAGCATTTAGTTTAATAGTTTAACAGACTAATGTTACGGAACTAGATGCTAGCCTAAAGTCATTTGTGGTTTCACCAGGTGTGCATGATATCATACTGCTGAGTTACTATTCAAATGACTGCTGGTAAGGTAGCACAATATAGAACTCAATGAATTGTACTGCAGTAGCAGCATCTGGGTACAGTTTCTAAGATGTTCTTGAGGCAAAGTTTGAGAGCACAGACAGTTTTAGCCCACGAACCATAAACATTGCCTAAACACTGTCCTGCAGAATAGGCCTCCCTGCAGAGAGATGGGAGATTATGTTTTACAGTTAGAATAACCTTTAAGTAGCCTTGTATACAGTTAAGCTTTTTGTCTAAGACTGAATTAATTCCATCAGGTATTATCAATAATATTTCCTCCTCTACCTCCTGACATACAGATTTTTTCTCAACATAATTGTAGAGAAAAACGGAGAGTCCAACTAATTCAGAATTCAAGACTAGGACTCTCACCAATGCCTCCTCAGGATGCACTTCATAATAAATACATTTGATATCTTCCTACTATTTTGGCTCAAAATTTGACCCAATATCTTTTCTTACGTGAAATCTGAAGATGGTTTTAAAGAAACATTCAACAGAAGAGGGGCCTATGGACCCTACCGAGATAGACCTGAATGTTTTAAAATGAGGCGCTTTGTATTTTCTGCCATCACTACCCACTGCAGAGAAAGTAAAATTATAATCGTTCATGTATGCTCTCTCACTCTCTCTCACTCTCTCTCTCTCTCTCTCTCTCTCTCTCTCTCTCTCTCTCTCTCTCACTCTCACTCTCTCTCTCTCTCTCTCACTCTCTCTCGACTCACTCTCTCTCATTCTCCGGCAGTGGTGTTTTCTTATCCAGTGACTTTTATACCGAGCAGAGTTGTGTTTTATGGCAGGGGTGATGTTTGCTTAGCGATAGGCCATGCATGTCGGTCACTATTTCACCTTGCTCTCCCATTGTGGGCTCCTCAGCCTGTCAGACACGGCACAGTCAGCCTGCTCCGTCTCACCACCACGATGGACACCGCGGCTTTCCACCAACACGGCCAGTCAGGGCGGAAACCAGCAGGCAAAGCCAGGGAAAAGGTAGTAAAGATTTGTCTGTGAAGTGTCTTTTCTGACTCAGCATCATTCCACCTGTGTCTGTTTAGTTTCATTAGTAGGTTACGAGGGAGAGCTTGTCTGATTGATGATTACTGCTGTTCAACATCGGTTTTGTTTTATAACGTTAATTCATATTACAAAAGTTTTTCTTGTGGAATATTAATCAAAGCGGCTTTTTATTAGTCCTCAATAATGCGGATTTTATCCTGATGAGGCTGTTATTTACAGAGGACCATGAGCTTCCAGGAGCTCACCAGAGGTTTCAGTCACTTCACCCTCCGTACGTCACTCAGAAGGAAGCCTGGTGAACGCACCGGCATCACTGGCAGTCAAGCACAGACTCTTACAAAGGTGATCCACTTTGAGACTCACTCCTGTCTTCACCGACTTCTCTATTCTCCCTCAGATAATCATAGTTCAGAAAATCTGAGATACTTTTTAACTAGCATGCTTGCTCATGTACAGTAAATTAGGGTTATGTTTAGGCACAGCATAACATTTCCAACATTACATTTATCTAAATCATCATTAGCCATACAGTATGAGACTGGTTTTATTATTGTATCATTTAATTGAATACATCCTCTCATTAAGAAAACTATTTATTGACACTATTCATTTCAGTGAAGGTACAGTGCATTAGTTTGACACTGTCAAAGTCAGAGAGATTTGGGTGTTTATGAAGAGTGCCCACACATCCTCTTGCGGCATGTCGCCATGGCAAGACTTCCTGCTCAAGCAGGAAGTGACTGTGAGCTTACAGCACAGACATTTTAAAGACTCAGGATCTCAGGGTGTCCTCAAAGCTCTGACACTTTTTCGATGAAACTGGAGATATGTCCTTAAAATTGAACTACACAGGGATTTCCAATGGGCACAAGGTATGGCCATTATATGTGATACATTCTGATATTTTTTGTGTATTTTATGGGTGTGCCTGCCCATTCATGTATGCTTGTGTGTGCGCTGGTGAGTGTGTATGTATGTGTGTGTGTGTGTGTGTGTGTGTGTGTGTGTGTGTGTGTGTGTGTGTGCACTTATCTGGATTTTGTATGTATGTATGATATACTTCACAACTGACATATTTTTGTCTTGTGGACCAACAATTTTCTCAAATGTTTCAATTAGAGCCCAAACAAGTTTAGCCTTGAACTGAGTTTCAAAACATTTTCTGAAGAGCAGACAAATATGTTCCTCTTTTTGCTGCATGAAAAATGAGCACAATATGTCTTTACTGGGAGCAATCTCTTTTGCGGTGGTATTTTAGTGAAGGTCAGACCTGTATTAGAATTTTTGGGGAAATACAGTGTTTACCTGTAATTCCACATCCATTAGTTATGTGATTTGTTATAATATCCGCTAACTTTCAAGCAAAGCGGTTTATAGATAAAGCATTAGGCAAGGACGTCTGCTTGAAATGATGCTTTCCCTTCCCAGGGCATCGCTTTGAGATGTCAGACCTGTCTGTTAATGCTTATCCAGCGACCTGAAATTGCAAATTAAATAACTATATTATATTTTTAGGGCGTTTCTGAAGGAATATTAAGTACATTTGTGAGTGAATGTAGAGAAAATGATAGGTTTGCCTGTCACAAGCCAAAATGTTAAGGAGACACAAGGGTTATGTGTTTCCAAGGGACTCTTAAGACATTGAAAGGTGCTAGTTTCAATTTAGCAAATGTAAGGGTTCTTTGTATTATCTAGTGAAGAATGGTTGAACATTTTCAAAACTTGGCTATTTTTAAAAGTTCTCCTCTCGCCTTACCTCTGATCATTCCTCTGAAATATTTGACATTGTATTATCTCGTGCCTTTTACTCTTTCACTTTGTGTCTTGCTTCTCATTACATCTTCAAATGCATTTTCACTATCATGTTTTTGCATGGTTTCCCTGGTTCATATCTCTGGATTTCAGCCCTCCAGAAGACTAATAGCAGGGTTTGGATGTGTGTATGTATTGGGTGTGTGTGGATGGGATGCGGGGCCTAAGGCAGACGTGCACATTTTTGTTTTTGCCTAGAACGTTGTCAACACATCTCTACAGTGCGAGAAACAGAGCGTGGAGGACAAGCTAGTGCTTGTCGCTTCCCTGAGTTGGTCTTCCATATTGAGGACAGTCGATAAGCCTGCTCTATGCATTCATGTTTGGACACAGCTACCCTGACAAGGTAGTCTATGGTCCCTTGTTAGATACTGCAGATGCAGCCCCGCGCGGATGTCTGGGGAGAGGCCGCAAATCTAATGTTGGGATACTTCCTGTTTATGGGTTGTCCTTTATCAGCTTTGCAAGTGTGTGGAAATAAAAACCTTTCACTTTTGTTGTTTCGCAGACCCTGGCAGCATCAGATGGAGGTGAGTTGAGAATGAGTTTGGAATTATTGTGACGTCAAATACAATATGCAGTATACAGGGCTGGCCTTTGACATATGTGTGAAACAGTATGTATGGAACAACAATTCATGTTACAAGTGTGGTCTGCAGTGCCATTTTGGAAATAGTTTGCAGGATGTCCTAATGTAACACAGCAATGATTCTTTAGATACATTTCCTTATTAGCAGACACTTTCATTCATGCAGGTAGACATACTCTGTGGCTGAGAGACATCACCACAAAGCTACAAAGTCCCCACACAGAATACCGAATGGAGGAAGTACAGTGAATATTTAACAGGACAACATTACATAAACTTATTATTGCTCTGAAGCTCTAAAACTAGGGTTAATTTGCATCTAATAAGGCATGTCTCTTAACATTGATACAGGCTTAGGAAGAGATCATGAGCATATATTTAGTTTTTTATGGGTTTCCTGTGAAGAAGTGCTGTATGACGTCAAGCGTGTCTGTTAGTGACTAATCTCTCACGCTTTGTGTTTGTGAAGTGATTCTGCCCCTCGTTCATTGATCTGTTTAAAGACTAGCTGTCACCACAATGACTTCCTTTATCATCACCTCAGCTGACGGCTTTATGTGGGAAAGGAAATCATGTGATCATACTGTTATGTATTCATGACTATATTTACTAGGTCAAGTCCAAAAAAGTGTAAAGAAGAACAGCCTATGAAACCAAAAAAAGTTAATCATTTCTGCCATATTATTCTGACAAACCAAGCCTAAAGGTTGAATCTATTCATCTATCCATGTTTTAATGCTGGCTCACAGCTATGGATTTTCTTTAAATGTGTTTTTTGATTTGTTCTCAAACTCGGTCCTCTTTCATACAAAATGGAAGGAACACCTTATAAGGTCTGACATTTGGTGTTTGACAGGGATATAAATAGAATAGGTGAACCCGTAATATTTCTGAATTAGCTACATCTCTGCCTCAGAACACTATATGTCATATTACCATCAAGTACTAAAGATTCTGTGATGGTATGTAATTATAATAAGAGTGCCTCCATATTTAGCTAAATATACCTGGGTTTTTGAAAACACATTTTGGCACATTGTGTGACAGTGACTACAATATTATTTGTTGCCTGGATCCACATTACAGTATACCCCACCATGGGTCATGCATTGATTGGCTGAGCCTGTGAGTGACAGGTCCCCTCTGTGTGCCCAGAGCTGAATGTGATGGAGGCGGACGAGCAAGGAGGAGGCAGCCACTGCTCCAGCAGCAACTCCAGCCTGCCCAGCGTGCCCAATGACAGGGCCAGTGGGGTGGACCAGACGGCCAGCTGGGCCGTCAGCTTCGAACGGTTGTTGGAGGACCCCACTGGGGTGCGCTACTTCACCGTAAGTCTCCCGCCTGTTCACACCTCCGCAAATCTGAAAACCAGCGTGGTGCTATACGTTTCTCTATACAGCCATACGTGTACATTCTCTATACAAGTATATATGTACGGCAAGAAACCTTTGCCCATAATTTGAGCAAACATCAAAGTTCAGCTTTGCAATGATTTTTCATGCCACAATGTTTTTTTTAACAACTCAAATGTCGAACAGACAGAGAGACGGTTGTAGAGATGGTAATGAGAGGAGAGGTGTAATTCTAGGTTTCCAAATGACTTCTGACATGGTTATTTTTTAAATGGTATAATGTGTCTGTATGCGCTTATTTTGATGCAAGAGCACAAATCTCTACATATATGTGCACGCATATGGCACATATGCACATGAAGTCTGAGAGTGTGGTTTTTTTGTGTGTGTGTTTGTCTGGAAATAGCTGATTACTAATGCGAGTCATCTCAGCCTTGCTCGGGGTGATGTCTGTCTGCGTGCGCCTCGCCAGGGGAGCTGATTGTCAATTTTCTGGTGGAATTAGACTCATAAACAGCCCACACATGAGTCACAGTGTGGGAGACTGAGGAGGCATGTTAAAGAGCCCCTGGCCAGGAGGAACAAGAGGGGCTGGGAGGGGAGGAAGGAGGGGAGGGGAGGGGAGGGGAGGGGGCAGTGGGGGGGTTGGCTGTGGCACTCAAGTGGCGAGATAAAATAGCCTGTGGTGACGGGAACTAAGGGCAATTAATCAATTGACACAAAACAGATTTTGTTTTGTATGATATAGATAGGATCACAGCAGGTTATACATTCCAGTCACTTCCATTCATACGCTCGATGAATTGATGATCTAAACATGCAAGGGTGTGTTTGACTGCTGAATAAACTCAAGCCTTTGGTGGACTGTCGATGGCCATTGCCTATAGCCAAGAAAACGGCTTTTTTTATAGTTGACCTGTAGTTGCACTGACCATAACAGAACCCTTTTCTCCACCCATAGACAGGCCTGGTGACAAAGATGGGCTTATGGTGCAGCGGGAGTAGCCCTTGTTCACCTCTGTGTTTGGGCCGCTTTTCTCCACAGGCTTTCCTGAAGTCTGAAGTCAGCGCTGAGAACATTTTGTTCTGGAAGGCGTGTGAGAAGTTCCGCAGGATCCCCGTGACTCAGCCAGACGAGGTGCAGTGCTGTGTGGCCCCTCCATCTGACCAGTTCTGCATCTCTACAGCTCTATGTTTTGTTTAAAGCAGACTCAAATTATTTGTTGTTACACTTTAAACCACTTGATAAAAGTTACATCACACGCAACGAATGAAATGAAGGTGTTTCTTTACATGCAACTGATGAAATGAAGAACTAACTGATGGTTTTTCTGTCTCTAGCTTTGCCGGGAGGCTCTATCCATCTACAACACCTACCTCTCAGACAGCGCTACTCTTCCTGTAAACATTGACGACACAGCCCGTGTGAACGAGCAGATCCTCAGCGCTCCCCACCCAAACATGTTCCAGAAAGCTCAGCAGCAGGTAAGAGTGGCAGCACAGTTAGGGACCAACACTAAGGTCATATTTGTGCGACCGACTCGGAATTCGGAAAACTACTGTCTTGTGGTCACCAGTGCTCAGAGTGAGCGGTCAATGGTGTCTATTCACCAAGGCGGCGAGGAGGTGTTTTTCAGGTGTGAGTGAGGAGACAGGAAGAGCAAGGCTGAAGTCAGCAGATGAGTAAATATTATAATAGAGATCAGTAAATACTGTAGTAAAGATGAGAAAATACTATACTAGAGATGAGTAAATACTATAATAAAGATGAGTAAATACTGTATAGAAATAAGTAAATACTGTAATAAAGGTGGAACAGGGTCAGAGCTAATTACTTCATCAGTTTACTAGTTTCATTAGTTTCATAAGCATGCAGTGTAAGTAAAGCTGTGATTTTCCACATAAGATGAAATTGACTTTGATAATACATTGACAAAAAATACATTTCCAAATTTGCATCCTTGTTTCCCTAAACGGGGCTAATTAAAGCTAATACGCTTGATAAAAAGGATGCCCACTTGAAAGTTGCCCACAATTTTAAATGCAGTCCTAAGAAACTTTTAAGCAGCTAATGACTTTTGTGTTAAATGAATTTAGAGAAGACCAAAGGGGTTCTCCAAGGGGTTTTTCCCTCACAATGCCCATACTTCTTCTACACGTTCCTGCTCTACATTTCTTCTACAGGGGCAAGCAAAAAATAACCTAATAGTGTATTGCTGAGCTAAATTCCTTTCTTTATGAACCGTCTGAAAAAGTCATTCAAAAACATTCAAAGCTCTTGGTGCACCTCATGCTGAAAGCACAATCGTTCATAATTATGGCCCTTTGCACAGCAGAATTGATCTGTCTGAACAAATCCATGTCAAAATCGACGGGCTTAGCCTTAATGCCTCTTATTTCATTTCCTTTCATTTCATAGCCCTTTCGAAATGAGAAGTAGAGATGCAGATGCACGCAGGGCTGCACACATCCAGCCATGAAGATGGCAAAGAAAAGAAATAACTCATGATGACATTGGCTGTTAGTATGCAGGGCACTTCAATCCCTACTTTCAACGGAATAATGTTGATATTGCTGCCTCAAAAAAACATTCCTGATTGTTTTCCTGCCTCAAAAAAAAAGAAAGAAAATTGGATTCTATCTCTTTATAAAAAAAGATAGTGTCCGATGATACAGTGAGAGGGAAAGAGATAGCAATAGAGAGAGAGCTCATTATGTATATACAGTATATATAAATATATATATATAGAACATCATCATAGCTTTCATTCTTATTTCCTGTTGGAACATAGAGCTTAAAATGAGTTAAAGTAATCATGATATTCATACTCAACAATCACTCATAGTAGATCCCATCTGAACTGTAATATCCTCCTCCCTCTTTTAACTGCTCCCTCTCTCCCTCTCTCTCTCTCTTTCTCTTTTTCTATTCCTGTCAGATTTTCAAGCTGATGAAGTTTGACAGTTACGCTCGCTTCGTCCGTTCCCAGCTCTACCAGAGCTGCATGCGGGCTAACGTGGAGGGCAGGCCCCTGCCTGACATTGGACCCCGCTCCAAGGCCCCTGCAGCTAAAAAGAGTGCAGCTCCAGAAAGCTCCTCCCTGAGGGACCAGCAAAAGCCTGAACCAAAACAGAAGGAGGTAGGGAATGAGATGAGGGGGGCGTTTGGGCATTTTCTGGCTTTCTTTTGCTGACAGCTGCCAGAACACAGGCAAAGATTCAACTTTCCTTTTTTTTTCATTTTTCATATAGTATTGTCAAGAACCTTTGGTGGAAATAAGTTATATTGACACAGGTCTTCTAGCTGATGGCTTGGATTTTAGTGAACTTTTTCCTGTCGCTCACAGATGTATTTTTCTTTTCCTCTGGGTGATGACTGACAGTTTTCATGAATAGAGTAGTAATAGCTGCCAACACCAAAAATGTTTTGAGTGAAAACCACTTATCTTTAATAAGAGTGTGTGTGTGTGTGTGTGTGCGTGTGTGCGCGTGTGCATGCGTGTGTGTGCGTGCGTGTGTGTGTGTGTGTCTGTCCATCTACAGAAGAGCAAAGCTAAATCAGGCAGGTCTGCAGCTGCTGATGCTGAGGAGGAGCGGAGGAAGGGGCCAGTCCAGAAATGGGAAAAACGTCAGGAAAAGACAGCACCATGGGGAGGTAGAATATCCTTCAGCTCTAATAGGACTCGAAAAGGATTTTAAATCACCTGATGCTATCACGTCCCCGTTATCTTTTTCTTGATGCTCATTATATTTTATTGGGAATTATGAATGGGCTCTCTTTGCTATGTGCAGATGATATTGAATAAGTATCTTAGAGCACTGGGAAGACACACATTTTATGAGACTGGTCCTGGCATCTACGGTGCTGAAGCTATCATTCTGCCACACTGCTAGACTGACTTTTTGCAAATTATGTATTTATATTTTAGTGTATTTTAAGTGTCTTTGCTGACTGTGTATGCTAATGTGCCTACTTTTCACCACAATCCTGTTTTCTTAACAGATTCTCCCACTACAGTAAAAACAGGAGGGATTTCGCGCAATGAAGTGAGTTTTGATTATTAAAAGATAAAAAAAGACACATTCACTTTTATGAACAGTGTGTTGTTCCATCATCAACCACTAGTATATTGGTATTCTAACTGCATTGACAATTCAACCACTTTTCTCTGTTGTCTATGCTTAGCTTACATTGCCGGGCGGCTAGGCTTTGCTGAAGCTGGGTTGTTTAGTTCCTCTGCGCAGTGTTCAGACAACCACAGAGATAGAAACTTGTGATCTTTTTGGTGTATTTTCAGTTTTGCTTTGTTCATGCACTGATCCAGTGTCGACTCCTCCAGTGTTTTCTGAATTGATCTGCCAAAGTTCCACAAGCTCTCTTTCTCTCCCTCTCCCTCGCCCTCTCCCTCTCCCTCTTTCTCCCCCTCTCCCTCTCCCTCTCCCTCTTTCTCTCCCTCTTTCTCCCCCTCTCCCTGTCTTCTTATGCCCATGTAGATGGAGCGGCTGGGGGCTCAGCTGCTGGAGAGTGAGCGTACGGTGGCCCGGATGGCAGATAAGTACTGCTGCGTGTACCTGCCGGACGGCACGGCCTCTCTGATGCCAGTACGGCCTGGCTTCACCGTACGCAACATGCTGATAGGCTTGTGTGAGAAGAGAGGCCTCCCGCTCAGAGACATCAGCATCTACATGCAGGGCAAAGACAAGGTCAGAATCAAGTGTCAGAATCAACTTTTTCTTAGGGTTTTTTAGGGTTAGGGTTAGGGTTAGAGTATACGGATAAAAACTAAGTCTTGGTACCCCTACCAATGCCTGAAAGTACGTTACACTTCCTGTATGACGTCATATGACCCGGATATTGTACTTTCCGAGATCCGAATAATCTGCAACCTACGTATATACGTATATACGTGTTTTTTCTCTTTTGTGATCCAAGATGCTTCTTTTCCAGAAACCTCTCTCACTAGACCAGGACAGTTCAGTACTGAAGGATCAGCAAGTAGTTCTGGAGATTCGTGTCACATTAGCGTGAGTATTCACTTCACGGAGCGCTCTTCTTTACGTCACCCCCATGTCTGCTGCAAAGCAACCAGTCACAGAGCTTTTCTCACATTGGCGGCCATGTGACCAATTTGCTTAGTCATGGATATCAAAAAAAGGAAGTGCTGGTCACGCTATTAAGGCTATCATCCGATCACTAACCTGACTTTCAGATCAGCAGGTTTCTCATTTTCATTCTTTGAAAATGGAGTACGTCTAACACTGGCAGCAATACGTTTTCAAATGTTTTAGGGTGAAAATTGCGTTCGTGGGGAAAACTGTGACAATTGTGGCAAAGTCTACCAAGACTCTACAGGAAGCCCTCTCTACCATTCTTCAGAAGTACAACCTACGACCTCATGAGGCCATTGTCACCATGGTGAGCACAGCCAACGGTTTATACTTTACCGTTTCCTGCCGGGCTGGGAAGCTTGTGTGGCTTTACTCACAGAGAACATGACAGCTCTCACTGTAACCTCCTTTCCTTTGTGTGACAGAGCGAAAGCAGCGAGATCTTAAGCATGAACATGAGGGTGATGTCTCTGGCCAACCAGACAGTCATACTTGACAGAGCAAAAGGCAAGTATGCTGCCCAGTCAGATAAAGTGTATAAATTCATTACACGCTCTCTAATTAAACAGTCCTTTTCAGCAAACGGTCCCTGTTTGCCGGAATATAATTGATATCTTTACTTATGTTATCTTCCATGCACCTGATGTGTTGTTACAGATTATACAGTATGATATCTTCATTCTTTTACCAAATTTGGCTGAATTATCCTCATGCTATTTGTGTTTTGAATGTTGTGGGAGTGTTGGGAATGTTGTTATGTTTCCTTTCAGTCAATTCACTTGGTGCAACACATATAGAATGGGATATCACACCCTTGCGTGACTGGCTGAAGACACAGCTCTTGGCAGATGACACGTGGTGACGTGGGGAGGCCAAACCTGCCAGACCACCACTGTGTCCTCCTCACCTCAGCCTTGCTCCACCTGTCTAGCTTGCTAGCTCGTTTTTAAGCGTAGCAAATTAACAATTTCTATCAAAGCAGTTAAACTGTCCCAAACAGGATTTGTTTGTTGCTGCGTCTACTCTCTGTTGGACGCTGTTTTGGAGAGTTGTTTGCCACAAGTTTTAAGGGTGGCATGTCTCCAACTAGTTTTTAGCACTTTTTAGCACTGCCAATGGTTGTTCGGTTGTTCAACTCACTGCCTACATCGACTGCCACAACACCAGGCATTCGACTCTGTCCTCAGGGATGCAGTGTTTCTATCCATTTACCTACTGGACAGTCACTCAACGCAACGTCGTTTTACTTGAACAAGAAGCAGATGGAGGTGCTCCTAAGCATCCTACCCAGACGTGATGCTAAACCCAGACCACAGTGGGTGCTCGCCAACCTGTCGTGGCTCTCCAATTGCATCACCCAATGTGCCGCTGAAGCAGCCGTCAGGCAAGGATCCTCATCAGTCTGCCTGGCACAAGTCTCTCCCACCTGCCCTCCGTAAGGACACCATGATGAGAAGGAAGAAGCCAAATTCTACCTAGTTACGGCTTCAACATGGAAGAAGCCAAATTCTACCTAGTTACGGCTTCAACATGGAAGAAGCCACATTTTTCCTAGTTACGGCTTCAACATGGAAGAGGC
This sequence comes from Sprattus sprattus, assembly GCF_963457725.1. Taxonomy (NCBI): domain Eukaryota; kingdom Metazoa; phylum Chordata; class Actinopteri; order Clupeiformes; family Clupeidae; genus Sprattus; species Sprattus sprattus. Next base: position 70,420,997 of record NC_137920.1, read on the forward strand.
CACATTTTTCCTAGTTACGGCTTCAACATGGAAGAAGCCAAATTCTACCTAGTTACGGCTTCAACATGGAAGAAGCCAAATTCTACCTAGTTACGGCCCCCCAGCCCCCAGTTCAGGCGCATTAAACGAAAGGTGTGTCTGTTGTTGCAACAGTGCTTCAAATAAAACATGGGTTTGTTTGCGTTCATTCAGATTCACACCAAGTGAGCCTAAATACATGTAGTGTTCAGCCCCTTCTTTCTCTACAAGAGAAAGTGTCAATCAACAGGTCACTTTGCATCACAAATCATGCTCTGGTATGCATGTGCAGTGTTGCCTTGGGTAGAGTCTATGGTTGCCAGCAGTATGGAGTGGTCCGTATCTCAGAGCTGGCTCCATATAAACTATATAGAGCTACTTACAGTTCTTTAAGGTCTCAAGCTTTTTGTCCCGGCTCTACAGGACCATTGTTTTTCTAATCAGGGCAGACAACTCAACAGTCGCATCTTTTATAAACAGACGGGAGGGAGGGACACGCTCCCCTCCCACTTCTGGCACCGTATCACTCTCTCCTGACCTGGAGCAGCGTGCATCTGTTGGCAGTCAGGGAGACTCATGTCCCCGGTTATCTCAAACTTGGGGCGGGTGGGGGGGGGGGGGGGTTGGCAGAAAACGCACACTGTCCACTGTTCTTTTCGAGGCAGGATGCCAGCGCTCTGCTTGGAGTGGACGTTCTGGCACACAGATGGCCGAAGTGTCTTCTGTACGCATGACCTGGAGCTGGTGCATCCGGAAGGGCCTCTCCTTCATTATGATGATTCCCTGTTGGCCAGCAAAATCATGCAGAGATAATCAGACTCCTGGCAGACGAGCCTTGGTTTCTCCCGCTTTGCAGGGACCTCTTGTCTCAGGCGCCGAGGAAGACAATTCATTCCCACCCACAGCTGTGGTGCCTGCAGGTCTACCTGCTGAATGGTCAGGTCTAGTGGCTAAGGGGTTGCCTTATTTATTATTCAAAGTGCTAGAGCCTCATCCACTAGAGACCTCTATTCATGTGGCGTGCATTTGAGTACTGGTATCAGGGCTTATTCCCTTTATAATTGTTCTTTGGAGTATTGGATCAGGGCCAATCTTTTTCAACATTTAAGGTATACCCAGCGTATGTCAGCCTGTCATATTGGCTTTGATGGGGTGTTGCCAGGGGCTATGCCTACTTGCTATGCACTGTATGAAGGGTGTGCGTCCCCCGAAACTCAAGATCCCCTGTGCCATCTTGGGACCTGGCTACTGACCTGGACGCTCTGTGCGGTTCTCCTTTTGAACCAGTGGGGTCTGTGGACATAAAGTCCTTATCCTACAAGACTCAGCAAAGCGTCTGTCTGATATTCATGAATCTGTGCATCCTTCATCCACCCAGTTTGCACCGTATAGGTCTTTGGCTTTGGCTGTATTTGCCCAGTGCCCAGTGCCCAGTGTTGCGTACATATATTTCACGTGCCCAGGAGTTTCAGTCATGTGACCAGCTCTCTGTCTGTTCTGTGGCAGGGTGCTGTCTCAACAGTGGTGCTCCCATTGGATTGTGGAGGCTATATAACAGCAAATATACAGCAAAAGCCTGCCTTTGCCTGAGGGTGTGCTTGCATGCTCATTCCACTAGGGGGGTGGCAGCATCCTGAGTGTGTCTGTGGAGGTGTGCTCTGCTACACCATGGGCATACTCCCACACCTTTGCACCCTTGCTTGGATGTCATCATCAGTGACTTCCTCCCTCCTTTCTACTGTATCGGTCGGGGTGTTCATGTTCCGTTCAGCCTCAGCTGCGTTGGGTGTGATTATAGGTCCCATACTATCTGTGTTGTGCTGAGTAAATTGACTGAAAGGACACGAAAGGTTATGCATAGAACCACTTTTCCCCAAAGGAAAGGAACGAGGAACAACACCTCGGGGGCAACAGTAGTGTTCCACGTGCAGCAGCTAGAGCTCGGTGAAGAGCATCGGGTTGAGGTGGTGACCTGGCTTATGTGGGCAGGCGTGGCACTCCCTGCTCACCACACATCAACTCCTTTTTAGGCATGAACAGAGGTGCATAGAGCAAGACAGGCAAGGGCGTGATATCCCATACTACCTGTGTTGTACCTCGTTCATCTCCTTCAGGTAGCAGTTACAGATTAGTGATGAAAAACCAATTTGGACACATTATACACACATATACTGTATGCCTTTATTTATGTATGATTACTTTGTTAGCCTTTGTAAGTAGGCTAATTGCTACCCCAGTGTTATCACCAGGACACAGATGACATTCTTAGGAAACAGCTAGCTTAGCTCCCTGTATTAACAAATTACATTGTTGCACTCCTGTAAAATTCTGTGAAGCATAAGTGAGTGACCAACTGAATCTGCTCCTCTTTACAAACTCTTGTTTCAGATGACATCCCAGGCAGCACTACCAAAGTAAGTGTCTCCAGCCAAGGGCTTACAGTAAGTTGAGAAAACACTGTCTTTGGAATATCCATTTCACGTGATCTTTAAACCTTGAGTGGTCACTGAGGAGAGTCTGACCTTTCCAGATGAGAAGAGGGGGCATCGCAGACGTGGACACCTGCTCCTCTGGGGTGAGAGGAAATGCCAGACAGAGGAACCCTGGCCTGCGCAGAACCTACGACATGGACGGTATAGACAGACATTATACCTGTTGCAAACCGTGGTTAAGAAATGTGTTTTAAGCTCATATATCTTTTAATGTAAATGTTTCATGCTAGTGTTAATACTACTGGATAATGACTCTCACTGTAATTGAGATTACATTTTAAAACATCCAGCACATATTTGCTAGTCTTGGTTGCTGTGATGGATGGATGGATGGATGGATGGATGGATGGATGGATGGATGGAAGGATGATGGACGGATGGATGGATGGATGGATGGATGGAAGGATGATGGATGGATGGATGGATGGCTGGATGGATGGATGGATGGATGGATGGATGGATGGTTAAAGATCTGGGCTCTGTAAAGCGCCTAGAGGCAATTGTATTGTTATGGCGCTATATAAATAAAATTGAATTGAATTGAATTGAATTGAATTGAATTGAATTGAATTGAATTGAATTGAATTGAATTGAATTGAATTGAATTGAATTGAATTGAATTGAATTGGATGGATGGATGGCTGGATGGATGGATGGATGGGTGATATGATGTTTATTGTCTCTTGCCTCTCTCCTTCCTGCCCTGGTGGTCTTTTCACGATGAGGGTCTGCAGGGCTGGTGGAGCTGTTGAACAGAGCTCAGTGGTGCAGCGCCGACGACCAGCGGGGCCTCCTGAGCAAGGAGCACCTGATGCTGCCTCAGTTCCTGCAGCAGCCGCTGCCCGAGGAGACGGACGAGGGCACGGGCGAGAGGGACAGACTAGCGGAGGACAGCGAAGCGGGTTCCACCTGCTGCCCACCAGAGATGGCCAACACGATGCCCTCGCTGCCCCCTACGGGGTTGGAGGTGCCAGGGAAGGCCATGCCCACAGATGGACTGCCTGACAGCCAGAGCTCAGGCCCTGCCAGGGAGACTGTGGTTTGAGGGCCAACGTTTGTTTGAGCCAAGATGGACCTATGAGTATTTTTATCTCTTCAACTACAGTGACTGTTTAATGACAAGATGAGTATTTATTTGGAAATTACTGGATATGTGAAAGATGGAATGTTATTTTATTTTATTTTTTTGCTGATATCTAACCTTTTGTTTTTTTTGCTGATTTTGTATTTCCCGGTAGATTCCTTAATGTGCCAAAATGAGTCAAATAAATCACATATTTTACATTGCAAAGAATTTTCAGTTTCCAGAGATTGCTGCCTATTTGGAGGAGAAACCAAAAAAACTGAGGTGTACAACAGAACAATGTCTGTCTGTTGTATTGTCTCTCTCATACACCATATGTAATTCGGCTGACAGTCTTTCCCTCTGCACTGTAAAGATACTATGCCATAATATGCCTCTCGGAACTATGCTCTCGATCTCAGCTTTCATCAAATAACTGTATTGTCATGCTGACAACATTATTGTTACCCACCGAATTGCAACAGGACAATAAACATCTTACTACTGTTTATTTCAACTAGTGTATTGATGTGGTAGATCGCGTATAGTCTATCAAGGCTATCGAGTTCTTCCTTCTGACATCTATCTAACCTTGTGTTAGAAATGAAGAACCAACCCCTACATGTAGATTTCCAGCCTTAGAGAGTAGACCTGTGCTTACTGTGAGCAGTGTAAATGTAAATTGTACTGACACTGGGGGGTGTTTCAGTATTACTTTATCCTTCAGCTGAAGTACGCCATGCCATTTCCACGGTTTTCAGTGGTCTGGCTGACCCTGGGTCAGGCCCTGATCTTGGCTTTTCGGCAGGATCCTTCCCAGAGGAATCTGCTGTCTTGGCTGTGCCATGGCATACCCTTAGGCTGGTTTTTAAGTCTTTAAAGCTGGACACACAGCTATACCATTGGACGGAGGTTGTGACTTGAGGGTGCTGAGAGTGATGAAAATTAATAAAATCTTTCCTAAAGTTCTATTTTTGGCATTTGAGTTCTTTTTAATGCTCATTGCCTTGCATTGTACTGTATATGTATGTTTCTGTACGTATATGTATTTTAATGTATGTTTTTTGGCCGCACATCTTATACAATGCCATGTTGTACTATTTATTTGTCAGTATTATCATATATGATACATTTGTGATTAAACAGCATATTTTACATACACAATGACAGTAATAATGCATCTATCCATAGGATTAAATGCTGGATTGGAGTCACTTTTTTTTTTTTTACACAAGTGGCGAATCATTTCAATGACTGAGATACTTAGACAGAAAGGCAAGGGGGAATTTGAAAGAGTATAAAATCAAGACAGCATCCATGAGGTGTGTAGTGATGAGAGAGAGAGAGAATGGGGGGAGGGTAGGGTTGGGGAAAGAGAGACATTGTTTAAACAAAAAAGACTTGGAGAGAGGGAGGGAAGGGAGAAAAGGTTTTGGTACTTGTCTTCCCATTGCGTAGCCGTGCAGTCCTCCAGTACAGCGTTGTGTCATCACTGAAGCAGTTGGAATCCGTTCGCATCAGCGCAGCGTTTGCATTGTGTGATGCTGAATGAGGAGAGAAGCTGTCAGTTGCATGGGGAGAGAGACATTGTGTGGACCAGACTGAGCTGCCAAACAGAGAGAGGTAAGGCTGCTCTGTCACACAAAATCATAGTGATTTTTGTCGCTTGTATTATTTTGATAATATTACACCATTTTTATCTATGGTTTTAATCTGTGGTTTAAATAAATGTGTTCATACCAGTAAAAAACACATTTTTTTTACACTCTTAAATGTATGCAGATGCCATTGCATGGCCTTGCCTGGTTACTAATGCAGCAACAGATGCTATGCGATTTCATGCACGCAACAGATGCTATGTGATGAGAGAAAACATATTTATTGAAGGAAGATGTATTTGTGTACACATAGATGGCTGTAAATGGCTGGCTGGTTTGTGAAAAAGTGTTAATCAAATGTGTGATATAGGTGCTGGTACAGTGATACATAGTGTATGAGCTGGGGCAGAGGAGTAGCACATGAAAAGTATATGTACATTCTCACCAAATGTAAACAAGTATATCTCCAAGTCTTTAAATGTTAAAAGTCATATTCTCACTGGTAGTCTATGCATGGGAGGAATGGGCAGAATCTACTTATACTACTTATTATTACTTTGTAGGGGTAATTATTCTATGCTTAATTTAAAAGATGTTGATTAATAGCTTGTACAATTTAATGTTTTTCATAAAGCTATTCTATGTACCTATTGAGCCTTAAGACAGAATTACCACAGGGACCTATGAGTCATTTTTTTGCCTTTTTGTTATAGTTTATATTGTAAGACCCCGCCCAAGGGGGGCATCTCCCCAACAGTTCTTTTTTTCTATGAAGGCAGTCTCCCTGTGGCAGACTGTTGCCATGGTGACTCCATTCCATCTGTGCTAGCCCTCTAGATTCGCTTTTACTGGCATGAAAGTCTGAACTGATATGCTGATGAGATGAGACTGAGACTGTACAAAAGAAGTTAATTGGAGTAGTTTTTACATTTGAGACTATAGGCCTCTAACGGATTTAATTGTATGCATTTGAATAGGCCTACTTGCATCGCTTAAATGACAACAAAACAGTCATTTAAAATATTTTCTTTCTATAATTTCTAAAATCCACCACACACACACACACACACACACACACACACACACAGACACACACACACACACACACACACACACACACTCACATACACACACTCACACAGTGAATGTTGAGCTCATCTGCATGTAAAGAGCTGAGAGTATGAAGGTAAGGTGTTAAGTCACTGTCCAAATGCCATCTGCAGCCAGCTTCCTCCTTTCAGTTTCAGCCTTCTCTATCTGAACACAACATGCTGTCTCCATAAGTCAAGAAACACAGCTGGCTCTAATAAAACTCAGTTCTCAAATGATTACAAGTAAACATCCTCAGGAGGCCTTCTGAGTGAGCAGTGTTTTTTTTTTTTTTTTAATGTTTGCCTCCTCTGCACCTGGGTTTGTGGTCGCAGCTGACAAATATCGTTTCATCAATGTTCATCTCTGAGTTAATAAACAATAGGTTTCTTGTAAACGGAACCAAAAATACACACACATTACCATCAACTCCACATCAGCCTGCACAACACTGAAGCAGATGGGTCCTAGCTCGCACACGCGTCATGTTCTTCATCCTAAGAAGATCAATTTGCTTTCCCCCTGAGCATGTAGGTGTATTCAGCATCACAGCTACACCATCACGCTATTTTGCTGAAATTGTGATTTAAGTTCATTGCTTTCAAATGGGCTTATCTAGACGCACAGGCAACATGCCTGAAAGTGCTGCCGGTGACTCATGCAGACGTTTATTTTCTCTCCTCTCCCTCATGCAGACATTTATTTTCTCTCCTCTCCTCTTCTCTTCTCCTCCCCTGCCTCTGGAGGCTGTTATTCTTTTCACTGTAAAAGCTGTTAGGTTTTTACCTTTCTTACCCATTATACTTTTGTAAGAGAAAGACTTTTTTGTTAAACTGTCAAGGACAGCACTTAACTCCCACAGTCATACAGGAAAACCTTTAAGTGGGAGGGGCGTCACTTTGTCCCTCTGACAGGCCTTGCTTGAAGTGGGTTTACAGGCTGGCATCAGTGACTGACTGAAGGGCGACTGACCGTAGCCTGCAATTCACTGGTCTTCACTGATTTCTACTGCTGTATTTAGGGTTTTAAAGCAACACTATGCAACAATTTGCCACTTTTTGAGGTACCTTTGTCTAGGCAACGTATTTTGGTATTACGTTAAAATTCATTTATTTCATGTGAAGGACAGAAAAACTAAGCTGTCTTTCCCACTTGCACAATATAGGGCTGAAAAACCCGCAAAAATTTGAGAAACTTTCTCAGCACGGCATCGCCAACATCGCCAAAGGCATGAGCTGGGCTGTTGTTGTAGCAGAGGCAGCAGAGGCAGCAGACGGCAGCTAAAGTGTATGGATGAGCCAACTGTGGGCAATATAATACGATACACTGTGTTGTGATATTGGCAAATGTGCTCCCTATTTCCCCAGACAATCAGTTAGCTAGCTGTAGGATTTGCCCTTCACTCATTTTGCAATTATTTTCAGTAACCCAGGAGGCGACTCAGAATCCAAATAAGAAATAGGTTTGGTGCCAAGTAAGTTTTCACATGCAAGGAATTTGTCCTGGTTGTGCGGTTGTGTGTGTGTAAAAGTGAAACAAGATAAAGACTGTTTTTTCCCACAAAATAAAACATAGAGATGATGAAACTTGGAAAATGAAGGTGAATGTTCCAGGTAGCCAGTGGTAAGGAACGGAATGAAACCGTGAGGATTCCACTAGTCCTAGGTCGATTGAGTGCCCTCGGACTGAAGCACTACATCTACGGAAATGTTGCATTGGTTTGCTCTCCACACTGTTTCACAGTTTTGGATGAAGTATGAAATATGTTTCCGTATCATTTTTCTTCGCTAGGGAAGACAAGGACCAGGACCAAGTCATACATTCAACTCCAACCAGAACCTAATCACAAAGATCTTGACCACAGTTATGGACCAAACAGAGACTAAAGTAAGTACCTAAGTTTTGTTTTTGTTTAAAACAAACTCATGTCAGTCACAGTATTTTTTTGGAGGGATTAAATCTTCAGTGCAGGTTGCGACGAGCTCCTTCTGAACAGATCTCCTTTTTTAAATGTTTAGTGAAGGATTATCGAACAATGGACTTTCTTGTTAACATTATTTCTGAATCTAATGAAAATGAATTGGATTCAAGCATATATGTTTGAATATATGTAACATGTCTTTGAATCAGGTGCAGTCTGCATGTCCACAGAAGCAATCTGCAAAGAGCAGATCCAAGTCCACAGAAGAGGAAAATCGATCAAAGAAGGTATTCTCTAAATTAAATGGTCATAATAATAATAATAATTAACTTTATTTGTTGAGCACTCTTCATTCATGGCAGAATCTCAGAGTGCTAAAAAACAGCTCTCAGCAAAAGCACAGTTAAGGAAAAATTATACGTTTTTAAAAAGTAGGAAATGCTTTTCTGAATAAAAAGGTTTTTAGTCCAGTCTCAAAACAGTCCAGTGTCTGTGTTGCCCTTAAGTCATAGCATGCAGTGGGAGCGAATAATAAACTCTGAGGTAATGATCTGATGTGGTTGGCGACAAATTGCACCGTTACTTGTGACTGAGAATGGCGGTCATTGTCATTGTTACAGTGTTGTGACCGTGTCTGCTTGTCACTAGTGCCACCTGGTGATCGAGGTAGAAACAGCAGGGCAAACTCTTCACAGTGTACATGTCTGGGTCAACAAGAGGTCAAGTATCATGCTATCCTTTTCTTTTTCTTTAGACTTTCCACACTCCCCAGAAGTCTCTCCCAGTGCAGACTGACATTGAGAATATCAAGATGGATTCAGCACCACCCACGTCCTGAAACCCAAGTGCAGAATCCAGTAGAGAGCAATAAAGAAAACAATTTAACATTAATGTTCAATATCTTATGCTCATTTGTAACTTATGTTGGGTTCTTCATCAACCATGGTACTGTGAGCCTTATTTTGAATAACACTGATGCTCTTAATAAACTTGATCAATAAAAGTGTTAAATAAATTAGATGCACCCTATTCTCTCGTGCAGATTCTACTTGATTTATATCCCTAATATTACCGTCCATTTGGGGTCTGTTCAATGGGGTTCATGGTCCAACCTTCATGTGTGGGGCCCAGTAGTAGTCCTGAGCGTAGAGAGCCAGTGACTACAGAAATGACCACTGAGTGAGGGGTCTGAGTTGGAAAAAAGATAAAAGCTGTATCCTGAAGCTAATGGTCAACAAAAGTAAAATGGTGGTTTGATCATGTCTATCGCTGCAACTGTTCAAGACAGCCATGATTAGCAACTATGATTAGACTAACAGGTGTATTTCTAGCCTGAAGATGTCATACTCATAATTCTAGTCAGAATATGAGTCTGATACTGCTCCATTGGGCTGTGATTATGGGGCGTGTTTCAACCAAACTAGGAAAATTAGGAATTCAGAGCTTTTTGGTGTCGTAGTTGATAACGTTACGGTTGATCATCTGTCCATCATTGTATAAAGCCCGCCCTGACAATTTGATTGGTCCGGCCGAATTTTTACTTCTGACAATCTCTCTTCAGCAGTGCCAGGCCGAGCTTCCAGACCTTAAATGTTGTGGTCTGGGTTAAATTGGGTCTGGTATCAAGGCTAGTGTATTTCACTAATGGGACAGGAATCTGCATTAGAGTGGAAAATATTACAATATCAACTTTGTATGGAGGATCCATCACCACCTTTGTAAGATCACTTAGACCAATTGATCTGAATCCATTACATTATACTGTTGTTTGTAACAGAACACTATGCAACATTTGGCTAGACAATAAAGAAGTAAAGGCATGGCGCAAGAGAAATTGTATGATTGCTGAAGGAATTAATAGCTTATTCTTACTATAAACGATAAACCGGTATAGACCGGGTTCTGTGTAAGATAGAAAGTAAATTTGGTGATAACAGCCATAAACAATGACAAAAGTATTAAATCAAATTTACAGAGATAATGACTTAAGAATATATTAATCAAGTGCTTTGTATTAAGCATTTCCTTGTATGAATCATCTGCTTAGGTAAGCAGGAACATGGCTTTTCTGTGTTTCTGTGTGTGTTTTACTTAGATTATTAGGTGCCATTGTTTGCATGTTTGGACCAGAGGTGATAAGAAGGGTCGAACTGACATCTTTACAAGACAGAAAGCATCGTAAGATATCCTCGGACGTCAGAGACCCACCACGTGGTTATCCCTGCTGACAAATTGTTTTGGCGCCAGAGAACGCTAAACTTCTATCTATATAAACCTTGTATGATGTGTTTAATATTGCTTCTCTCTCGTCAGAAGGACACAGACACCTCACTATGGCGCCGCTTTGAGGGAGAACGGCAAAAAAACTGTGTCAAATACCCTGATCTGTGATATGATACGCAAAATGAAAAAAGTGAGATAATAGAATGGCAATACCCAGTGCATATACAGTATAACAAAATGTGTTGATTTGTATGTATCATGTCACACATAAAGTGTTCCCAATACTCTTATAATGTATGGAAACAAATCTGTTCTGACATTCTATCTGTTAATCTTTTTGTGCTAAAAAGACAAAGCTAATATGAATGATGTCTGGCCCAAGGTTCTGATGATAATGACTGGATAATTTGTGTTTTATTCAAAGTTTCAGTTTTGGGTGACCATCTTTTTAACTGTGGAGAGTCAATGGATGTATTCGTAATAATAAAGAATGATAAGTTAAATGACCCTCTGTTCTAAATGTGTGTGTGTGTGTGTGTGTGTGTGTGTGTGTGTGTGTGTGTGTGTGTGTGTGTGTGTGTGTGTGTGTGTGTGTGTGTGTGTGTGTGTGTTTTGAGAGAGATAGAAAGTGAGAGCTATAGCATCAGCTGTTCATATTTCACAGAAGAAGCGTTAAAATCTGTAAACTAGCACACACATGACAACTTGATCTCCTTCAACACTAAAGGTAACTGAAGGATAAAGTTCTATCGCAACACAAATTATAATGACTAGATAAATTACTTGTGTTTCTTCCTCTACACATGTATCAAGAAATACCTCAACTTTTTTTTCTTGTGTATGTTAAATCATCTTGCCCATATAAGACCAATCTTTACGAGAACTGACTGTGTTTCCTTTCGTATTCAATAATTACAATTCAACCACGTGTGAGGTGTGCTGGATGATAGGTTACATGGCTCAGAGAGATGTTAAATATTATCTTATGCCTAAGGTAACCAGGCTGACTCTCGTTCAATCATCTTCAAAGTCTTTGGGTCTTGGGTTCTGACAAAGGTAAGAGATCTTTCACTGAACTCTTTGTGAATCTCAGGATATTCTTACAACAGACCTCTAGTTTTTCATTCCACAGAGCAAATGGATTTCCTGACAGTCGTGATTTAGATGTGCTTATCGAGGTGTTACATCACATCAGATGACAGCTACTCCGACGGACGTGATGGAACTATTTCCACACATGGATGAAAAATGTTTGAATGATAGGCTGGAAAAAGTGATGAGCCTCTCAGCTGAAGCAGCTTGATGGCTTTTTCATAGAAACGCCTTTCATTTTTTTTTAGAATTTGGGGGAAGAGAGAAGAGCATTTCAAGGACAAGGCTGGGTGATCAGCCTGACCTTATATGTGTGCCCCCCACCGCTGAAATAAAGCAGTCTGCTTTAAAAAGATACAATTTCCTCTGTCACGTAACGCTGCAGAATTAGACATTGCCTCCCAGATCTTAACCTTAGGGGAAGTGCTGCCTGGGACAAAAAAGATAAAAACACGTATCACCTGCTGGGAACTGGAGAAAGTAATGTATACTTCTAATTTCCTCATGTACACCCACCCAAACACTCTGTGCAGCATCTATGGCTTTAACATTGATCTAATTTCCCTGTCTTTATAGGATCACCGCTGCTTGATGTGTCAGGGAGGTTACTAAGTGGACACCTCAAGTCCACGGGTCTCCATAGTAACATGCCTATCCAGGGCTCTTTGTGTTTTCATGTGGACCCAGGGTTCCTCGACTCCCAGCATGCCCTGCAGGGAGGCGAGGATGAATCATCTCTCTATAAAACCATAGAGGAGCCCATTAACCTGCAGAACAGACAAGGTAGATAGACAGACCACACAAAGTGAAGCTTTGTTTTGGTCTGTTCATGTCATTTGGTGTGTCCATTTTGATAACAAAGACCTTTTACAATAATAATATAATTGTGACCCTAGAATGTAGGCCAGTATATACTCTGCTAATGTCTTTCACTGTGAGAGCCATTTCATACCACAGGGAACCACATAAATGTGAGTCCTGCTTGTAAATGGTATCACAGTTTGGATCTAATGTCACACATTTACCAACAGGCGCGTGCCGTAGCGATGAGAGAAGGCTGAGCTCCGTTCTCACAAGTCTGTCCAAGGTCCCTCTTCTCCTTCTCCTCCTCTACATGTTCATCTGTTCTCTGGACATCCTCAGCTCTGCCTTTCAGCTAGCTGGCGGTAACCTTTGCACAGCACATTGCCCATATCCTTTTCACACTTGGTTTAGACGTGGGTAATCCAAACCAAAAAATTAACCATCAAGCTTATGTTGTTTTCCTTCAGGTTTTCTTTCAAAATATGTATGTTTACATTGTCCTCTGGCAAGGTTTGGAACAAATTGAAATTAATTAATGAATTAAAATCTTTGTCAGTTTACATAAAAAGTCCTCCTGCATCCAGGTTTAATTTATTTACATCCTGTTTTCACAGTGTCAGTGAGATATTATTTGAATGATGGCCTCTTGAATAGGTCATGTCATTTTAAGTGTTCATTGAATAAGTGTTTGCAAATGATATAGTAATTGTAGCTTTATCAGCTCTGTACATAATTACTGCAAGAACTTCACAAATAGCACTAGTCAAAAAAGTCATGCTAAAGCGACATAAAAGACTACAGTGATTTCTGTAGCCATGTCTCATCTTTATCTTAAAGGTATCCCTGCAACGACGGACTAACAGTCAGGGAGCCAAAGTCACAAAAATGGGTTGAACCTGACATGGTCTGCCATACTTTTTATTTTTGTTTTTTTTTCTGTTAATTTTGACCCTAGTAAGAACCAATAATTGGAGGGTCTGCTCTGCCGGAAATATTGCGGACATTTTTTTGGGGCATTTTATTTTTTATCCGAAAAATGTGAAAAAATATGTTTTTTATAATAAATAAAACACCCCAATGGCAATACTCCATTGTACGCTAAGTCCCTAACCAGCTACACGTGTAATGACAGGGATTTTCTGTTCCCACCTTCTGTGCAGGAAAGGTTGCAGGGGACATTTTAAAGGACAATGCCATCCTGTCCAACCCTGTGGCAGGACTGGTGGTGGGTATCCTGGCGACCGTCCTGGTACAGAGCTCCAGCACCTCCACATCTATCGTTGTCAGCTTGGTCTCCTCTGGATGTGAGTCTGGATGTGAATTGGATCATGGTTTGTAGCTGGACAGAGTGAACCTTATGCCAATTAGGTCATTGCATACTGCACTCTGCAACTCAGTTCAGAAAACATTGCAAAGATGGGGAAAAAAGGTTGAATAAGGAGTCCTTTCAAGCCAGTTGACCAGATCATAATGATAGCAGACACTGTTGGACAGAGGATAGGCCGACCCAGATCATCCATGCTGTATATTAGAAACGCATGATCGCTGAAAATGTCTGCAGCATCTTCATACTTGTTTGACATTAATGTGTCCAGTCAGAAGACGAACATCCTGATTTAGCTCTTTGATGAACAAAGGCGTGACCTCACCACCAGTTCCACTGACTCAGCAGTACATCAAAGACACTTGGCATTGCACAGAGGTTTCCTTCCAGTCAGTGGCAAAGATGCGTCTCAAGCCTAATGGACCAGCATCTGTGCAGTCATTAATCATAATCATCTCTCAAATCATCTCTCCAACACTGTAAGCTTATTTGCTAATTATAGTGCTGTTTGTGCAGGGTGTGACCCTGAGGGTGGTCCATTTGCACTCTGATGTGTGCAGAGTGAAGAGTTGGGAATGACACAATGGGCCCGATAATACCTCTGTTGACAGGGTTTCAGACCTGTAGCAAGAAGGCCACAGTGAATAGCCAGGGTGGCTAGAGGGAATGACAGCAGTCTTTATCTCCCTGTCACATAACCATGTCATGTACCATTGAATTGGAGAAGGGTATAAAAACTAGTGCCTGCCTTAAAAATAGTTTTTAAAAATGCAGTTAATCCGAAGTTCTAAATGTTTTCCGCCATGACCGAATGCTCAAGGTTAGTACAGTGTTTATTATATGCCATTTTTCACTCCTTTCATTTTGTAAATGAAAATAAATGGTTATTGTGAATAAAAAACATGTTGTTTTGTTCAGCTCTCAAGTCTTCTCATGGCACAATGCATTCAGGTGTTTCGTAGCAACCAATTATTGCTAACTTCAAGTTACATTGATCAAGAGAAAACGGACAATACGGCTCAATCAAAATGGCTTTTATTTACAGTAAAGTAACAACACAAGTGATTCAAACTATAGTTTTTAGTCTTCATCATCAATTTCAATAACAATTTTTCGCTTCTTCTGAATTTCTAATGGCTGTTAATGTTTTAATTTTCCTCTGGATAATAAAACTCAGACTGATCGCTATCGTTCATTTTGAAAGTGTCGTCCGAGGGCAATACAGATCCGTATTGACCCGTGAGGAGGGCAATACGCGTCTGGCATGACTACGCATTAGCCAATCAGAACGCTCATACTGTCGTGTCCATATAATAAAGTACAAAAATTGTTGTTCTTGACAAATCTGAACCTGCCCTGAAATTATAAGCATGATCTCACTGTCTAAAGCACGCTACATCTACTGAACATGATACTGTATTTTTATTTGTTTGCACAGTGCTTGAGGTGCAGTCTGCCATTCCGATCATCATGGGCTCCAACATTGGAACATCTGTCACCAGCACCATTGTTGCTCTGATGCAAGCAGGAGAGCGAGATGAGTTCAAACTGTGAGCTAAAAACTTCTTTTGACACAGCTTCATAAAGCTAGGCAAACAGAACCACATACATGTAACTATCTACACATCTATAGCTAATCCTAAAAAATAAAGGCTCCTCTCATAGCCAAGCCTTTTTCTAAGGTATTTTATTGTAAAATGACAATTTTTTGGTTAGCTACTAAGCTAACGGATCCATAAGGTTCATGCAAATAAACATGTATTCAATCTTTAACTGCTTTGTCCTATAGGGACAAGCAAAGAACTTGTAGACTGTACAGTGATGCACACACTGAAGAGCAGTTCTTCTGTTGCAGGGCATTTGCAGGTGCCACTGTCCATGACTGCTTTAACTGGCTGACGGTGATGGTGCTCTTGCCCCTGGAGGCTGCGAGTGGACTGGTGAGGCGCCTCTCCCACGCCGCAGTGACCAGTCTGCACCTCCAGAGTGGGCAGGAAGCCCCTGAGCTTCTGAAGGTCATCACCGAGCCTTTCACCAAACTCATCATACAGGTAACGCACGCACGCCCGCACGCACGCACGCACGCACGCACGCACGCACACACGCACGCACACACACACACACACACACACACACACACACACACACACACACACACACACACACACACACACACACACACACACACACACACACACACACACACACACACACACACACACACACACACACATTACACTGCTGTCAATGCTTCCTACAGTCAGCATTTTATGTAACATTTTTTAAAATCCCTGCCCACAGCTGGATAAGTCTGTAATCATAGGCCTAGCTTTGGGGGATGAACAGATGAGGAACAGGAGTTTGATCAAGACTTGGTGTCACAGTAGCGTCCACACTGTAAGAGCGAGAAACCCACATTCTTCCTCCATTACACAGATTTCCCAGACTGTATTCAGCTGTATTCATGTTGCTGAGCTCACATTAAAATAGATCCTTTCTGAATGCCAACAGATTCCTTTAAATGTATCTTCATTTGGCTCGGCCAACAGAACAGCTGAGAATGTGACACTTGAAATACATCACCAAAAATGTAAGTTCAGCTTCATAAAAATGTCTTCATAACACATTTGCCAATTATTCAAATATGGCCCTCACTTATCTTACTTAAAATGTAAAACTGATAATGCACCTGAGAAATTAAGCACTGGTAGTGCAGAATATCTACTGACACGATTGCCTCTGTGGCATCATGGTGATACATGAATTAGCTTCCATTTGGGTGTTTTAGCTGCAAGCATTATGGTTAAAAAAAAACAGATTCAGGTAACCATAATCAAAGGGGGGAGGGAGAAGGGTCAGATTTAGAGGATTCTTTTCTGTTTTAGACTGCCAGGTCCCTAGAAATTGCTCGGAGATCTTTATGATGAGACCCTATAGTACTACACCTGCATATGGACCCTGCATGTGATCCCAATTGGACTTAGATTGCTCTGCACATTCAATATGTTCATAACCAGTGGTGGAATGTAACAAAGTATTTTTATGAATCATAACTTGGTGACCAAAATTGATACTCGTGCTTTTCAGGCAGACATCTGTTTGCCGACTCCTCTCTGTCGGACCTGGCCGTGGGGCTTATTCTTCTGGCTGCCTCTCTGCTGGTTCTCTGCACCTGTCTTATACTTCTAGTGAAGCTGCTGAACTCCTTGCTCAAGGGACAAGTGGCTAAAGTCATCCAGAAAATCCTCAATACAGGTGAGATCACAGGAATTCGGTCAGTTTAAAAAAAATCTGTAGACTGCAATCAGCACAGAGTAAATACATTATGTTCCCAGAATGGGATGTAGAGTAAGAGAGTCATTTTCTTGGGATTGTTTGCAATTTCCCCTCTTTTGCTTGCTGTACTCAAAGGGCTTTCGCAGGTTAACATGCCTCTGTTCACCTTCACTTTGCCCGCTCAGATTTCCCCAGCCCCTTCGGCTGGCTGGCAGGATATTTGGCTATCCTCGTGGGAGCTGGAATGACCTTTGTGGTCCAGAGCAGCTCAGTCTTCACCTCCGCCATTACTCCCTTGATAGGTGAGTCACAAGGAAAGAAAAACCCTAACGCATAGGAGATGTTAAGGCATATGATCACCTATGAATGTAGTTATCTATGAAGCCACATGGTCTGGTGAATCAGGAAATGGCAGATTCCCCTTCTGAGAGATCTCCTGTTAAGGGTTGGAAATGTGTTCATGGATGGTTAACCTCCTAGCATTTACTTTGCATTGTTTAACCCCGTTGACTTTGCCACGCATACTTCCTGCTTCAGTCACATATATGCTTCAGTCTGCATGACAAGCATACGGAATGCCTCACGTCTATGTGCTTTGTGATTCACTCCGCTGCCTCCCTTTTGGAGGATTAGAATGAATGTCCTTGACCTGAAAATAATATACATTTAATGGAAGAGTGGGGGTTGAGCCAGCCGAAGTTTACATTCATTCCATGACTTTAAATCACCACAAGCCTCATGGTGTATATTGGTCGTACATTTGCACCCCATGATCGGCAATAATTTACTGTGCAGTTAATGGACTCTAGTTCAGACCCTCTGACAATTTGAATGCTTATTTTGTAGGAAAAGAGATGTGTGAAATCCCTGTGGCTCAAAAGGA
Organism: Sprattus sprattus; assembly: GCF_963457725.1. Classification (NCBI taxonomy): domain Eukaryota; kingdom Metazoa; phylum Chordata; class Actinopteri; order Clupeiformes; family Clupeidae; genus Sprattus; species Sprattus sprattus. The sequence goes on from NC_137920.1 coordinate 70,438,780, forward strand.
TACATATTTGGCACCTAAACTTCTAAACTTCAATTCAAAAAGGGCCAGAAAGAAGCAGCTTTTACAAGTCAATCATTTGTCTTGAGAGATGAGGGCTATCCCATGCATGAAATTGCCAAAAGGATTTAGTAGTGTGCACAACTATCTCAAAAGAAGAGGCTAAATGGGATCTAACCACTGTGGAGAGAGATGTGGAAGGTGCAAATGTGCAAAAGGACAAGTTTGTTTAGTTTATGAATGTTAGTTTGTAAATGACTGATAGCATCATTGGACATTGTGTTGGATATCATTTCCATCTGCGGTAGGGGAGAGACTGCATCATGTGAAAAAGGTAAAAGGAAAAAGGAACTGAAAGTGTGAAATGGAGCCAAAGGAGGAGATTGGATAAGGTGACATAAAGTAATATCATGGACAGATGAAACTAGCAGAAAAGTTCAATTTCACCTGGATATCATGAGAAACTGATTGCTTCTGTGTCTAAGGTCGGCAGAGTTTTCATGGAGGATATATTCATTGCTTTTCATGGAGGATATATTCATTGCTTTTAATGGGTGAACAGAGAGTTAGAACAATAGAATAGTTATCTGAAGTAGAAATAGTTATATAAACATTATCAGTGCTTTTCCATCACTATAACACACCTCAAAAGTATGTGCCTTGGACACTTAACCTTTGAAAATGACTATAATTTTGAAAATATCAAGAATATACACCATTTATTACCCCCTCCAAACAAGGCAAAGTGAATTAAAAAGTGCTGTACCTGTGTTGCAGGCCTGGGTGTGATCAGCCTTGAACGTGCTTACCCATTAACCCTTGGCTCAAACATGGGCACCACTACCACAGCAGTACTAGCTGCACTTGCCAGCCCAGGTGACAAGTTGGCAGTGGCCTTCCAGGTGACCATCCTTAACCTTTGACCTTAACCTTTTTAACCTTTTTAACCTTTTACTCCCTGCTTCTTCCTTGCTTGCCTTTCATTTTGCACCTCAACGTTTTTTGATGGTCTTTTTATGATTCCTGTGTGTGACCTGAGGGGTCATTGGGATGTCTCTCATTTCCCTCATTTGCCTCTCAGGTGGCCCTTTGTCACTTCTTCTTTAACGTCCTGGGCATCCTGCTGTGGTACCCAGTCCCATTCACCCGCCTGCCCATCCGCATGGCCAGGTTCCTGGGAGAGCGGACAGCAGCCTATCGCTGGTTTGCCATTCTCTACCTAATCCTGTGCTTCCTCCTGCTGCCCTCCCTTGTCTTTGGCCTCTCCATGGCAGGGTGGCATGTGTTGGTGGCCACGGGCGTTCCTTTTGCTGCCATTGTTCTCTTTGTCACTGTAGTAAACCTAATGCAGGCCCACAGGCCACAGTACCTGCCAGTGAGGCTCAGGTCCTGGACTTTCCTTCCTGCGTGGATGCGCTCTCTGGATCCCTTGGATGCGGTCATCACCAGAGTCACATTGAGCTGCATCAGGAGCCCGAGCCGGGGACAGACACTTGGCTCGCTCCAATTCACAGCAGAATTAGAAACCACACAAAGAAAAGCTGACACACTGATTGAAGGTCCTGCTGTGACTCCAACCAGCCATATCAACACTCAGACAACAGAGAATGGTAGGAGCACTCAGCTATAGATGAGGCACCACAAACACCAAGATACAGGATCTAAAAAGTGTTATGTTAAGTTGACATCGAAGTTGACAAAAGGACCCTCTGTAATGGCTATCATCAACTAGAATAAGCTTTCATTAAAAAGGTGTTGTACTCTTGTCAGTTGTCATGAAGATTTTACGTAAGAGCCACGTAGCCATGTTACCACTAACCTAAAGAAGGATGCTACTGCAAGCTTATATTCTTAAAGATGTGGTATTGTTGTTTTCTGATTAGCCTGAGCATCTCATTAGAACTAGTCTTTATATCCTGGGAATGATCTCGTTATACATCTTTAGTTGTGCGTAAAGACCTTCCTGCGCTAAATAAAGCATGTTTTTGGATGAAGCTAATTACATGGCCGTGAGCACAATGACTACTTCATCCCAAATCTTTTCAGAGCTGCTATGACAATTACAGATTCTGGATTGTGTATACCTCCTTCATTATCACAAGAATACATTACAATTCATTAAAATAGTCATTTCATTGTGCTTTCATTTACTTAGCATGGGCTAAGTAGTTTTTCCATACTCTATCAAAATGGAAAATATTATGAGGATTTTACATAATAAGCAGTCAGATACAGTAAAAACACTTTTTAGATGGTCTTTCCAGTGTGCACTGAACATACAGTGTATTTTAATGTATGTGCTTACACAATATATATTGAGCTGTGGAAGTGTTCATTAGGGGGTAAGGATGTGCTTTGGTGTCTGTTGACCCATAGTGATTGGGTTACATGTGTGGGTGTCATTTTGTATAGACCTACTTACACATGCAGGTGCAAGAGATGGTGCTATTTCCAGTGCAAGCAAGAATGGCTCATTGCTTAGTATTCAGAAATATAATTATTATTTAACTCAACAGCTGTTAGGCATGCTGCTTGTCATTTTATACATATTTCTCAATAGACACCTAAACATGTATACAAATGGACATAAAGGTATCATCAAAACACAAATACTGTATTTAACTATGTGTGACCTGTTTTGCAGGGACATTTTAAACGAAATGTACTGCATAATATGTCCACCGCAGAGTGAGAGAATAAGCACTAATCAAGTGAAATCAAAAGTGTGCTATCTTGAATGATTACGTTTCTTGCAACAAGACTTAAAAGTTTGTTGTGTATCTTATTCGCAGTAAGAATTTAAGGCACTATAGTATGTGGATGTGGTGGCTGTACGTTGATAAAGTGTGGATCAGTACCTGTGAGTTATATTCTATGGTTTTGCATCCTGCCAGGTGAATATGAGGATGAGTGTGACTTTAAAACAGATATATTTTTTTTATATATAAAGCTTTGTGCTAAGTTGTATTAATAAGCAACAATTTGAGATTCAAAGTATAACTGTTTTGAGAAATATGCATGTGTATATAAGATGTAGGATTATTAGTTTAAAGAAAGAATGTTTGAATACAATACTAAATGTTGAGTTAATTCCACATATAGGCCTACAGGTATCCACATTTATAACAGGAGAGGGATGTACACTATCATAATAATAAGCAAGCAGCAATCATTGAAGTCCAAGCAGTTGTGGTGCGAGTGCTTTTAGCCATTTAAAAGTTGTATTAAGTAGGGAAAACACTACACCTAGTACCATGGACGATAATCTTCTGTATCCGATGCTGTTTTTACCTGGTACATTAATGGGATTTGTATGTGAAAGACGGAGAGAGAGAGAGAGAGAGAGAGAGAGAGAGAGAGAGAGACCCATTTACGCTTTACCTGGCAGAGCTGCTGTGCGCATTTCTAACTGCACATCAGGAAATTACAACCAGTTGACATGACAGGTGTTTATCACAAGGCTTGGATTTCGTGGGCTACCCTGATTCCAGCTCTAACCAGTTGTATGCGTGTGATATAGAACAGATACCAACTGACGCAGGAAGTGCACTCAAGCATTAGAATGGCGCTATGAACTTAAAAACATAAAGTTCCTTAACATCTCCTCCTCCTTATCACTTAGAACACAGAGGCACACAGATAGAAATGGCACGTTCAGGTATAACCAACTACCAGTTTAAGATACCAGCTTAACCCTAACTCGAATTCTAAGAAACATAAAAGCATATTTATGAAATCATAGACTCAATCATAGATTCAATACATGAACATGTAACCTAACACTTACAACTGAGACAACTGACGAATGGGTGAAATGAATCAGCATCTGAACTACTCTAAAATGTAAGCTCAGTTCCGTAAGGTTGAATAAAAGTTGTAATAGTTCCAGCGTGAAGGAATGGTAACAGAAAGTATATTTGTGCTTGTCAACATAGAAATAGTAAGTAAACACCATTTTTTCCATACTCATGCACATTTCTGATATACAGCTTGCATCCATGACTCATATTCCATGTGACCGTTTTGATATTTGATGTTTGACAAACACAGCTGAAGGAGGAGGATTACTGTCTTAGGCAATGGATTAGAAAGAGATGGAGCTTTAGGAATCAAACCTCCTCCGTGTGCGCTCCCCATGTCATACGGTTCCTCCTACTGTCAGGTCTGCGTCTCCCTTTAACTCCCATAACCTTGGGCATGGCTTCAAATATGGTGAGGTCCTATCATACACCAGGCTCCATCTCAGAATGGAGATTTATGCAAAATGTTTAAATGCATCTGTTGGCAATAGTCTAATTTAAAATCGTCTGAAGCCCTCTCTGCGAATATGAAAGAACTCTAATAAACCTGGCCAAAGACATCTTTTCTGTACAGTTTGACCCAAAGAGGGAGAAGGTGTCTAACCAAGAGAGAATAAAGAGTTCTTGGAGCTGTATATTATGTGTGTCGTGTGCTAGGTAGTAAATAAGTAAGTAGTAAATTAGTAATTAGTACAATTTTATTTATGGAGCACATTTACAGTATAACCAACACAAGTTGATACAACTGGAGCTGTTTCAGTTCAAATAAAATAATACAAACAGTTGCTGCTGGAGAGAAATAAGACTGGTTAAAACTCTGCTGCGGGAGTTTAAGTGTCCTAATTGTAAACCATTTTTTACATTGTGGTTCTTGACTTGAGAATGTTCCAGAGCTGTAGAAAGCAATGGGAGTCAGTTTCATGAATTCCCTTGAATGGGAATGGAGTTGGCATACCACATGTCACAGTTCATCACATGCTTAAGCCTCTCAGCTGAATATGCTGTTTGTTTCACTTCAAGCTCCCCTCGATTCTGTGTGATATTTGTTTACCCACAACATTGGTTAAAGCATTTTCACTGATGACACTGAAATGACGGCGACTATCTTGGCAACAGTGTGACAGCGTGAGAAAGCCCTTGCAGCAGCAGTAGCAACTGTCAGGAGCCTCTCCTCCATCTTTAGAGAGGAGCCCCCAAAGGAATATGTGTTGCTCTCTTCCCCTGGGTGCCGCCTCTTCAGTCCTGTGATATGTGCTGGCGCCTCCCACGCTCACATACACACACACACTCACACACACATGCTCACACACACACACACACACACACACACACACACACACACACACACACACACACACACACACACACATACACACACACGCTCACACACACACACACACACACACACACACACACACACACACACACACACACACAGAAACACACACACACAGAAACACACACACACACACACACACACACACACACACACACACACACACACACACACACACACACACACACACACACACACACACACACACACACATACACACAGTACTAAAACACAGCATCCAGTACCAACAACCATACCAACCACTTGATGTGTAAGTATAGTCCAGGCAGAATGGCCCCTTTTAGTTTTATTTCAGTTCTAGTCTATATACTGTACTTCTTTATCAATCTTGACATATCTTCAGTCTAGGTGAGCCTCACTGTGTTGAGAAATAATCCTGGGGTTCATGGAAAATGCAGTGAAAGTAATTTTCCTGATAACCATTGGGGTATCCATCAGGATCAAGAGAATTCAATTGCACATGGATGTTCTCTTACCTACATGGGAAAGTCTGAGCTTGGCTAAGCCTCCTTTTCAGTTTCCACTGTGCTTGAAAAGTCCACTCAATCCCTTTTTCTTTTGGAGGTTTATTTAGGGATCTTGATCAGAGCCCCACTGAAATGCAATCTTATCTCAGTGTGCTTGGGTGCGAGTAGGCTCTCTCAAGAACCTGACATAGACAGTTAGATGTGTTTTCTCAAGTACACAAAATAATACCTGCATAATGAGATTTTGTCAATATTGTATGAATTACCTCAACGGAGTGGCGAGGTTTTCCGCCTTACCAAGGTCTTTATAGCTGTGAGAGGAATTAATTTGGCTACATGGGTTTGCATATCAATGTGATGTGTGGATGCACGGCTTGAATATCATACTGAATGTAAAAGCCTCTGGGTTTTTCGCCTTCATCACTTTGCACAATAAGCAATCATACGTAAGTACAATACAATACTTGCAATCACTTATTTGAAGAGAAGCAAGCATCATTTCAGAGTGAAATTCTTCAGCCGTGGCACATAGTTTCCTTTAAGTGGATTCTGCTCTTGGTCTATAATTACAGCTCATTAGTGTGCTCTGAGCAGGCTGGTCAAAATGGCCCCCATCTATACGCTCCCCAAACAAATACAGACCATTTTGCGTCTGCACTTCTCTTACTGACATTGCTGTCAACCGCTGGTGAAGTGGCTGTCATTTTGCACTAGAATGACATTCTGTAATCTTTTAATGGTGACTGTAAAAGTAAGGGAAAACAGACAACTAGAGGCAGAAATGTTTTATACAGTATATATATTTATTGAATGAAGGGTATATTGGGGTTATACTGAATAAAATTACAAAGGTAAGAGTGTTATCCTTCATGTTTTCTGAGATTTTACAACAACATAAACAACAAAAGGCAACATTCCCCAACCTCCCATCATCCCTTCCCCCAACCCACAACCCTAAAGAAATAATAATAATAATAATCATTACTCATTCAAATAAAGAAAACAGGCAGAAATGTTATGGCAGAGTTGGAATTCTTTGAATTTAATTTTACTGCAGATTAAGTCAATGTTAATGCTTCCACATGCGTGCTAGAAAAACCAGGACACTGGGGGGGGGGGGGATTTTGGCTTCATGCACCACTGAACAAGGTCTGAACAAGGTCCATGGAGTGACCTTGAGATTTGGCATTTTGCAAGGTTCACTTTTAATGGGTCACTGGCAGATGATGGGGTGCAGATGTCCTGCACTATCACCTGACAGCAGGAGCGCTGTGGGCATGCTGTAGGTCTGTTCACAAGCCACACACAGGGCACACAGGTCACTTAGTTCCATTACAACACGCTTACTCTGCAGTAACTTAGTTAGCTCCATTTTTAAGCGTTGTTATTTTTCACCAATGGTATGATTTTCCTGGAAGTAGAATGTATCTTTCAACAGTAACCTTAGTTTCAATACTGAGCTTCCTGTGCAGTAGTTGCCATCATCTGGAGACTTTATGAAACGTAAGTGAGGTATTCAACAAGGGTATTTAACTGTGCTTTAGTCTTTGGCCACGGCTCAGCCCTCAACCCACTCAACTCTCTTCTACTTCTATGCCGTGCAGCACCGAATCTCTGCAGCACGCCCTCGAATTAACCACGAACACTCAGCTCTCATCTGCCGTGATTATGCATCCCAGTTGTTTGTGAGTTCAACTCAAAGCGGCATCGTATATATTCTGCAGCAAGGATAAGATAAGAGCTATCTTTAAATACACTGCACTTATGTCATCCTCTCATGTTCATTCAAATAAAATGTGATATTTAATTATCATCATATTTGCTTGATGTATGATATAGTCAATACATTGGTGAACATGTCAGGTTTTGGAAAGCATGCAGTCCTTATCCAAATTTCAGAGTAAAATATTATCAAGAATAGTTAGGGTGTAAATATCACCAAGGAAAGTAGTACTCTGCGAGTACAATGGGAAAATGACAGATCATAGTCAATAGTCGTATGGAAAGTATAGTGTCTGCTGTTGAACTAAAATTAGAATTACATTTCCATTGAGCCAGAACCCAGACCCAGAGTGCTAAGATGATGAAAAAAAGAAAAAACACAATCAACCCAAAATGCTGTGAGCTGTTGCTGAGCTGATGACATATGTCTGTCGCTGAGCTGATGAGAAATGTCTGAGACGCTGAATGGATAGACCATATATCCCTCTGACTGCATGAGGGTTAGACGAACGGAGAAGCACAGAATGTACAGACACACATGAAGAGAGATACTCAGAGAGCCAATCAAAGACGAGAAGGAGGCATCTGATGTGGTCAGCTCTATTCTCCAGCGTGATGGTATACAGACATGAACCAGGGGTGAGATTTCTGCAGTTATATAGAAAGGTTTCCTTTCCCATTCTCTAGCAGTAACACTCCAGCCCCTGTGCATCAATCTGGTGAAATCTAGTTTATTTTTCGCATGAATTTAGCTGGAAAATGTCAGCCTGAAGAAAAAGAGACAATCCGCTGTCCAGGGAAAATGCCTGTCACTGAATGTTATCTGTGCTCTGGCGAGAGAGCTAAGATACGGAGCCCATATGAGACCCTGACCATATTTATGCACTTATCCTCTAATCTTTTTTTCAGAACACATAGGGAGACATAGGATGTTCCAGGTGTATAGTGTCAGTAAGAGAAGTGGGTCCATGATGAGTCTGTGCATCAGTCCTGCTCTGTCCTCTACAGAGGACCACTGTGACTATTGTCTCTCAGATCTCCAGTGTTGTCGTGATTCTCAATAAGCCTACAGGCTAGAGGGAGAAACCAGTTTGTATTCTCAGCAATTTGATGTTTTCTGGCGAGGCCTTATCAAGATGGGGAACCCTGATCTGATAAGCCAGGATTTTTCGAATGTCTTTTAATAATCTTCAGAGATAGAGAGTTGCTATCCCGGTATTGTGCTTCTTTACACAGGCTTCTTTTTCATTTGGAAAAGGGAAGGCAAGGCAGGCAATCCTGTCGCTGCCCGTGCACAGAAGAAGAAGAAGTGCACAGGCTCCTTTTATGTTGAGAGTGAATGGAACTTGGAGCTGTTTTCTTAGCCATTGAACCCAGAATTGCTCAAAAGACGACACTTACAGAGGTAGAAAATATTGAACGTCTCGAATCGAATCACCATAGCCAGAGCCGCATAGCCATAATATTTTTCAGGTTGGGGATACAATTTATGTCAGATTTTAACACGGATTCATGCAGTGGTGGTCCGTCAGGGCCTTCAAGGCCTTCTCTGCTGGCCTAAACATCATCAGACAATAAATGTAATAAAATAAATTTAATTTTAATATTTTCTTTTCATAAATATGTATTAAATTATTCCCCATAGTCCATTATCTTCATTTCATAGCTTCCAGCGTTGTTCATTTATGTTAGAGCTTTCATCCAATCATATTTCAGCTATCATGTGTTTCCACGCTCCGAGCAACCTTCCCCGACAACAGAAATCTTCCCTGAGGCCTTCAGAATTCACATTGAAGGCCCGTGTACATCTGATTGGTTATCACAACTGGCTGTTTCAGTTCATTTAAGTTGAATGAACTGAAACAGACAGTTGTGACAACCAATCAGATTTCGAGTTGGCGACACTGGGCCTTCTAGAAGGCCCGGAAGATTTCTTTCCTCCCTCGCGTTGAACGTGACACGTAAACGTCCTTTGATTGGATACTGAGGCAGACCGATGCAGTGCTTCAGTGCTCAGTTTAGCTGGCTAACGACGTACATCGGTTTCAATGCTTATTATGCTAGTTGTTTCAATTGGTAAGACTGAATATAATTACATTAACCAACTCAAATAAACTAGTTTACACCAACTTGATCATTCCAGTTTTTGATACAATTACAACGGCATTTTCTAGACGGAACTTTCAAGAAAAACTGGATATCGTGAGGATGGGAAGTTTAATGAAACTGCTTTGCAGGTGGGACAATGCGATGTTTAGTGGACAAACTTGTTAAAGCTCACAAAGGCTACTTTCGGTGGACTTAATACAACTTTGTAGACTAATCCCTGAAAATCGCCTTTTATTTTTAAGTTGTGACAGTTATATTCAAGCGATCATATAACTGAGAGTTTACTACTCGTAATGTATTGTTAATACGTATTGATTTTAAATGCTCCGGAAATATGAATAAAGTCTGTTGTACTCGACTATGTTATGGTGATGCAATGCTCACTTATACGTGCCTTTCTGTATAAATATAATGGTTCGAGAGCCATGGCGTCATAATGATGGTATTAGGAGGTGGATTCACTCAGTTTAACATCGTGTAGGACATCGCTGAAGGCCTAGTCGTGAAATGCACGGACCGCCACTGGATTCATGTGATATACTTTGATTGTTAAACCATCCTATGTAGAGTTATGGATCTCTTCCCATTAATTTAGATAGGAGCCTGGAAGTGTTGCCAAGATGGCAAGGCTTGCCTTATGAAGGAAAAGAATGAAGAATGCTAGCATTCACAAACACACTAGCACACACACAGACACACATCATCACTCTATAGAAAAACACGTCATTTATATGGAAGTCAAATCTGTACTTCAAGCTGTTTTTTGAAGGGGGCTGTGGGAATAAAGGACAGCTGAAATATAATTTCAGTGCTCTAGAGCGCTGAAGTCTCAGCTGCACTCCATCTATCCGTGTGCCTCTGGGTGGGGCCACAAGAGCACTTACTGCTCACTCCAATAGAGAGCCAGACAGGGGAATGGATGACAAGCTCTCTCTCTCTCGCCCTCTTTCTTTGAGATTGATCTGTTTATATCCCCCCCCCATTTCACAGCAACAGATACGCTCTTATATTTCATGCTAAATGGGACTTTTGGATGGCACAGCTGTTCAGCCACGGAAGACCGTTGAAATATGAAATAACAATATTCAGACACTCACACCAAAAAATCTCCTTGAAAATAAAACATCACACATTTTTTCTTTCTCATGTATCTTTCATGATGTTACACTGTGGTATTAAATTTGAACCAGTTTGTTATTGTATATTGGCAACTAAGATCAAAGGCTAACAAAGTTCCAATGCAATGTGTCTGTCATGCTTTCCAATGATTCCAATGACCTGTCCCAACAAATTTAATGCAGACGCATTTACAAACCATCCCTGCAAACCCCTTGAAGCTTTGAGAAGAATCTCTCTCCCTTTAAGAGACATTTCATGTAGATCCTGCCAATATGTTCTTACATGTAAATGTTCTAATTCCTGTATTATTCTTGTTATTCTTATTTAGCACCAAATCCAATCCTCATAAGTCACCAAGCACAGCATCTCGATGTTAAAAAACTAAAATACATGGACTAGACACCTCCTCTACTAAGTGGTAACTTTTGAGGGTTCAATTTTAGACAAGCTCTTTAAAGCTCAAACGCTTTATAAAGGCATAATAGCAGAAATGAACAAATGAAAGCACTATGACCAGCCAAGCTTTGGAGTTTCTGGTTTGAACTGGTTACTCTGCCTTTCCAGACAAACATCAATTTGATACATTTCACCGCTCTCACCTCATGTCCACAATCTGATGGAGAAGATAAATATTTAATCACCTTTCTAGCAAACCCTCATGTTGTATCTGGAACACGGTCACTCTTCCAAAGAATTGAAAGGCCTTATATAAATGTTAAGAATGCTGTATGATCTATTTTGCTTTAAATCTTTCTAAAGATAGAAGTCATTTTCTAACCCTTTATTTTCTAACAAGTTTTTTTTTAAACATTTATATATAATTTCTAGTTTTGGACTAGAAGTCTTGGACATTCATTTTAAAGGCCTGTTCATTTTTTAGATGACCCACCAGAGTGCTGTAAAACATGACATATTTTAGTAACTCCAGAAACATGTCTTGTCTGACTTGTGGCATCATGAAATACTAATAGAGTTTATATCTTTCTCTTATATCTTATCTGTGACACACAGTAAGTAAAACCACTTAAGGACACAGTACACGTACCATTCATAAGCAGCCGTGCTTTCAAAGACTGGAACAGAAACAGGACACATATTCAGCAAGAGCAGTTATGGATTATCCACAAAAGATAGTGTTGTCATGGATTTGCCTTGGTAATCTACTCCTCCCTATAGCCTTCTCGCATTCCCTGTTCTTCCACTCTTCATGTATCCTTACTTATTTGTCAGTTCTCTCCCTGTCTGGATCTTACATGCTAGTCTGGACCCTGTCTTCTTCCAGACACTTGAATATGTGGTGTGATAGGCTGTGGACAGACATGTTGGAGAGGACAGGAGCACTATTAAAAAAACAAACAGCTCCCAACCAATTCCCCTGTATTAGTTTGAGCTCAGTCCCCCCTGGCATCTGTGTGTGCACGCGCCTGAGTATGATATAGCTATTCCATCTGTCATCCCCACTGCTATGTCTTTGGTTGGATTGATCTGTCCCCATTTACTTTCCCTTTGGCTAAGCCTTGAAGCAACATTCCACAAAAATAAAAGAGTCCTTTGTCATGGATGGACGCTGTGATTTGTGTGGTATGAGAAGAAGATTGGAGATCTGCTATGATAGTGGCCTGATGGCATATTTACTCAAAAACCCTCTCATCCTCAGATGGAATAGATTGTATCTGCAAAAACGCATTCAATGCATTTTACATTCGCTGTCTCAGGGTCTCACCCAACAGGCCAGTAACCTTTGAAAGCAGAATTTGGGACCATGTCTGGATATTTCTCTATACCCTCTTTGCAACCAAACAACTTGTTTCTTATTTAGTAACACTTCTCACCTGGGTTTTTGCCTTTTGATAATCTTTATTGCATATCTCCCCGTGATGAACCAAAAGTGAAACAGAAGAACAGAATTATTTTCTTAATGTTTTGTGATCTTGCATCGTGTTACTCATGTGATGATGATGATGATGATCATGATCACGACAATAATGGTATCGGTTGATGATGATGATAATGCCAATTATGTCTGAAATACACTCCAAACCATTAGAGGTAAAGCATGGACTGATGGAAGCTTGATTCTCTTCAATCATCATGGCATGTTTGGACAGATACGTTAGCTGTCACCATGGTGACATGTGATGGAGGCCAGCCAGACACGGAGAGATGAGAGGAGTTCCAGCCTGCCCTTAGGATTAGCCAGCCTGCTGGATTGGGGTCCCTAAATGATGCTGCTGTGGGCCTGGTTTGTCAGCCCTCTTTCATATTTCACTCTCAGCATTGATCCTCACGCCTCTGTCGCCTGTATCTTTAATCACATGCTGCACCAGTTTAGTGGAGGCTCCAGCGCAGAGTAAAGATCCAGACTTATTCACCGTCATCAGCTTCTTCATCATCTTCATCAGCATGATCGTTACTGGTCAGTACCAAATACACTCACCCCCCTTCTCATAGCTTGTTGTCGATGATTATGATCCCTCTCCACTCTGTACATGACACGCTCGGGCATTTATCTCCAACAGGACTGTTATAGAGCACCGTGACGGATCAAATCAAATTCTATGTTTGGTACGTACATCTGCCCTCTTGGCTGAGTGGTGGTGATAGAGTGGTCTTAGTGGAGAAATACTGGGTAGATTCCATTGATATGTTGGTGACTTGAGACTTTGATAAATATTATTTCAAATATTGACCTACTTCATGGGTCATCAAACAAACTGTGTGTGTGTGTGCACAAACCTTGTTCAGAATTAACAATGGCGTCTAACTCACCACCAGTGTACAATTATGTGGATATCCAGTTTCTGGCACAGTCATAAACATAAGAACAAATAAAATGTGATTTTTTTTTTCTTCAAGAAATTATGTATTTATATCCACAAATAAAGTAAATGTATCATATCCACAAATACCAGTTATAAAGAAGGGTATGCTCTCTGTACAGTCTCCTAATGACACATCCCAAACACAAACTGACTTAAAGGAAATCAATGTGTTCATCCATTTTGCTATTGAAGTTATTTCCTTGAGCATAATACAGTATTCTTACACCATGGCTTTTTGATGTATCCATTATTTACACATTAGCCAACCTAAAATGTTGAGAAGCTAATGATGTTGTTGCTTCAAATGTCATCCCACACATACTGACAAAGCAACTCTTTGTATCATCCTTTTTCCTTCATATAGAAAGACATTCTGTCTCTAAACTCTGAGAGCTCCTCTGTTCTACAAGGGGAGGAACTATGTCATAGAGATGACCACGACACTCATGACAAGGCCAGAACCAAAATATGAAGCCACAAACACAAAATGTGTGTGCATTTTTGATACAAGGCCTTCGTCATGATGATCTCTAATGCTCGTGTAAGTTTGTTGTTAGATGATTACAATAGTTATGATATACACAATACTAGGCCTGAAGCATGACATGGTTGTCTGGTAGCATTATTCTTTATTTCAATTCAATTATTATTCACCTTCCAAAGTAATATCACTTAAGGATATATTAAATTGCCTTTCAGACAGTTTATCTCACTTCTAGAAGACATAATCAAAATGCCACTTCTGATTTCTGATAGTATTATAAAATAAAACCAGCAGACTAAATTATGTTGTGTAATGTAGTCCAATAGTCCAATATAATATATAGTCCAAAGTCCCTATACTTTTACTGCTCACGATTTGTTTTCGGGATGCCACATTTATAGTTTCAGGGTTATACCCAGTGAGCAATAACTCATTTATCAGGTCTGACAGGTATTTTCTTTTTATTCCTGGATTTATTGGTGTGATGGTACGCACACTCATGCTCATATATTAGTACAAATGACAATTAGTCAGATACTGTATTGTCAGTTAAAGAATCGCCTAAAGGACCTGAGAGGAAGTCTCTTCTTCTGCTGACAATAGCTTTGCTTCACAAACACTAACCCCTTTTGTCTGTCATTTGCAACATGAGATACAGCATCTGACATGCCAAAATGGAATAGAAAAACAAAATGCTGAGGGCATATTTTCACATGTAGTTTACTGTCAATTCAAAGACAATTCCAGGCATTGGCCTAACTGAACAATGGCTGTGGATTAATTGTAGTCAAATACAGGATCAACAACGTTGTCAACTATTTAAACTGTAACACACAGCACACAGCACATTATGGTTATGTTTGTGATGTTTTGAGGATTACCTAATAAAAACAAGATATCAAATATGTTGATTTGCTTTGTAGAAAGAATCAAATGATTTGCCTTTTGAAACAAACAGGATTTATAATTATTCTTTCTTTGTGGCACTTCAATCAAAAAGCTTAATTTGTGGTCAGTTAAAACACACTCTGCAGCTGTAAAGTTACTGCCTTCTCTGACTATGACACATGATCTTTTTGAAGGCTTTTCGAAAGTCATGGTTAAAAATGGTATAAATAATAGGATTTACAGAACTGTTGCAGTAGCCAATCCAGAAAAACAGTGTGAAAAGAGAGTCTGGTATGGTGCAACTTCCTCTGCAAATGGCATGCAGGCTGTAAGTGAAGAAGAAAGGAAACCAGCAAAGCACAAATACACCCATGACCACTGCCAGTACGAAAGTAAAACGCTTCTCTCGCATTTGGGCCATTTTGATTTTGGACACGGACAACTGTCTGGCCTTTGGCTCTTGCAAGTGCGAGGTGCGCCGAGAAGCCCATGACAAACGGCAGTTCTTCTTCGGACATATGTTGGCTCCTTCCACTTTTCTTCTGCTGGAAAACCGAAATGTTTTTGGTTTACTGTTGGCGACATAATGTTCTTCGAGATCGATGTCATCTAATTCCCCTCTACGCTGGTCACTGACTTTTTTGCGACCGCTGAGATTCTCATCTTCGACTTTACCTTTTCGCACATAGAATGTTTCCGACTGTGAAGGTTGCCTCTCCATGCAGTTCTTAGCCACAAACACGGTGGCGGCGCGTTGTTTTGCAACCCTATATATTTTGCAGTACACCAGAATCATAATAAGACCGGGTGCAAAGAATGAAACAACGCAAGATGAAAGTATATACCAAGTTTCGTTATTTAACAAACATTCCATCTCGTTATGTTCTGTCATTATAAGGGGTGGGAACGAGATGACAGCAGATATGACCCATACCACAGTGATCATACATTTGATTCGTTCTGGAGTCCTCTTCAGGTTGTATCTCACAGCTTTGGTGACGGACCAGTATCTGTCCAAACTTATGGCGCAGAGGTGGATAATAGATGACGTACAAAAGAGCACGTCCAGGGCCAGGTACAATGCACACCAGGTACTGCCAAAATACCAGTAACCCATGACATCGTTAGCGAGGGAGAAGGGGATAACCAAGGTGGCCACTAAAATATCAGCAGATGCCAGAGAAACTAAGAACAGGTTTTGGGGAGCTCGAAGGGCGCGACTGGTGAACACTGCTACCACAACTAGGACATTTCCCACGATTGTTAACAAAATAATGATAGCGACCACAATAATTATGAGAACAGCTGCATATTGAGAATGCGGTGGTGATCTCTGTGTGCTGGTCTCGTTCGCATCACCTGATGCATTGGACGTTCTCAAAGTTCGTTGCACTAAATCCATAATAGATCCGCTTATATTTCTTTCCACATGGAGTTGCAAAATCCACACAGTAATACAATTGAGATTTAAAAAAAAAAAAAAACACGCCTAAAATTTAAAAACCCTTAAAATGCAAACATCCCTCGGTTGAGACAAGTAGATTGCTGTCGTAGGTGACTGCCAGTGTATGTCTTCTGTTTCGCTGCAAACGCATGAGGTTTTCGGACTACGGCTCCTAGCGTTTACCTCCATGCTGAGCGATTCCAACAAAATATAATAAAAAATAGACTGAAAAACAAAAAGAAAAAAATGTTGCCTAATGTGAAGACATACTTTATTAAGTAGATGACACTTGCAGTTGGATGGCACTTCCAGATGGTCCCACTTCTCTCCACTCGTTGCGCACTGAAAGTGACTCTCCCAGCATCACTGTAGCAGTCAAGAGGGAGGTATCAAGCAGAGGGAGAGAGAGAGGGGGACACACCCGTTATCAGCTCATACCAATCACAAAAAATGACACATTCCTACTACATATATTTCTGTACATTTCTTACGTGACCACTAGTGTGGTTCGGGTTGGTTCAAAACACAGAAAAGGGCGTTTAATTTAATTCCAAAACAAGGCATAGAATGGATGCTAGGAGGAACATTCCTGATGTCCCAGTCTTTTAGATTTCAATGAACACCAGAATAGGGCCATATAGTCTTTCTCGAGTTTTTTATACTGAATGAGGAATAACAGCCAAAAATCGCGCATTTAAATGCCATGAATAGTCTCCACTGTGCATTGTTAAGGAGTACGTTTTGTTATGTTACACTAAATGTTTTGCTCCTTAAGTGCTAGAAATATTACAAAACAGAAAAAATTGGGAGCACATGATCTATAAGCTATTTACATAGCATATGTATTAGAACTTTGTCGACGGATTGATACACCCATAAAAGAATAAACTGCATTGTTTTAAAATAATTCTTATATATGCACTGCATGTAACATTAACAAAAGCAGAATTATTTAATGGTTTCCAACTTTAGGCTTCGTCGCAATGTAATTGGTTGAGTAACATTTTGATTCAACTTATTAAAGGACCAATGTGTAGTACATTTGCTGTACTAAATCATAAAATGAACATGACATGAGATTAAGGGAACATGCTAAAAGGAAATGCTGGCTTCTCCAACAACAATGCTACAGCCAGTATATTATCTTTTTTTAATAATAATTTCTGTTGCAGAGCGAAACACAGAGGTTGTGTTTTGGGTTGTTTGATTCCGCATTTTGACACCCTGATTTGCCAGGTGGGAGCAAGAACACAGCATTCAACCACCATGGAAGTAAGCAAACGAACTGGACCAACAGTTTGATTCTACCAAATCAAAAAAAGCCTTGGCATCATTCTAAAAAGCTACATGACCAGAGACATGCGGGTAAATACTGCATTTAAAATATGGAGTTCAAAAGGATTTTAAGACAGATGCAGAGTTGGCCAATTTTCTCCTGAACAGGTAAGCATTGTGCTTCGGCTGAGGTTAGCGATTGTAATTTTAACAAATGCTTCACGGCTATCAGTAGGGATGGTAATTTTAAGACGGACCATAGGTGTTTACTACCTCGACAAGTGTGACCAGAAATATAGGACAGAAACTGCATGTTTTACTCTAAATTGACTCAATTTAGAAATGTTATTACTCTATAGGCTCCGTTGAACGGAAACTGACTTCCAAATAAAGTAAGGTTACTCATGCCCCTCCCTAGCTAGCTATGTATCGTATTAAATATAAACCTTATACCTATTTTAAAAGTATTTTGTGACAATCTATGAATGTGGTCAAATTTGGCCAGCCACTCTCTCCTATCTCTGTCATTCTTACACTGGCTCGTCCTCGCTGTACTCTGCCTCTTGGACCAGGACCATACAGGTCAATTCTCTTTTTCTTCTGTGAGACTGGATTTTCAACAACATACTCACATACAGGACACAGAATCTCAGAAAATCTCACATGTTCACTCCCTATAGCATAGAATAATAACTACGAGTCCATTAGACTGATGTGCATTGTGAGTGAGAGACTGCCATGTTGGCATTGTGTCTCTCACTATATCTGTGTAGCAGTTTTAGGCTACTATAGTCAATGAAATTTCAATATTCACTGAACAATTGATCTCAGGGCGAACCAGACCTGTTTACAAAATGCCTCGTAAATGTCACAATATGTTTGCACGTGTTGTCTCTTGTGTGGGTGATGGGGATGGCTCACAAATTTTCACAGGTGGTCAATCACTGACCTCACAGATTTAATCATGTTAACTTGATAGATATGCCGGACATGCACTCTCGCTTCTCTCTGTTGCTTTTCTTCAAGAGCCTCTGCCGTTCGTACCACTAGGACCTGCACTCCCTTCTCCTCCTCCTCCCCATCTCTCTAGCTCATCCTCTCTGCCCTCTGCCTCTCATATCTGTGGCACCTGACCAGCCATCACTTGCTTGATTTAACACTGGTGAGGGCACTTCATAACAAGGAAGAACAGTATGCTACTACTACTTAATAGATGTGAAATTATTTATAAATGATCTTTTAAATTATGTTATCATTATTGGTGCCTGAGTATTTTCAGAGTCGTTTGCTTGTTTTCAGGATAACAGTCTTAGCTTTGGCTAATGTAGGCCTACACAGCCAGCCATGCAAAGCTAACACTGACCGAGAATAAAAATCTCATATTAGTTGGTTTATAATCCGCAAGAAACGCTGCCACTGTTTACATTATCTTATGTACTTAGAACTCGTCATCACTTGCCATTGTCAAAGTTTAATGTTAAGCTTGTCTTTGGCTTGTTTGTGTACGTTCAGTGTCTTCAACCTGGCAACCCTGAGCTTCGATTCTGAGGGGGAAGGGGGAGACAATACTCTCCAATATTTTGAATTTGGAATGCAGTACCGGTTGTAAATGTTTGGTGTCCGGACAACAAATAGCTCCTTTAAGTTCTTTCTATTTAATAAATATTATTAGCCTATATGTAGTCTGGGAAGTCCCGCCCCACTTCTTCCGGCCAAATTGATTTTGCCTCAGAACTGGGTCTGACCAAGTTTGCATACCCGTTCATTTCAAGATTTCCAGAATCCTTGGAGCTAATCACAAACTGGCTTTTGGCTACCTGGCGCGCCATTGGCGGATTTAAACTTACCACGGCTACGTTACAAAATCTACTGCACGGAGAGTTTTTAAACATTGGACATGGTGGCCGCCAAAGCACCGCAAAACTTCGATAAGGCAAGTTTTCTTTGAAAACAGAACAGAAACTTGCCCTGGAACAATTCATACAGAAAAAATATGTGTTTGCTTTATTACCGATCGTTGTATCGTTGTATAGTATCGTTGGTCTGATTGGTTAAAGGACTGTCCAATCAGGTGGCTGAAGTGGAGCGCCGTTGAGAGTTGGCCAGACCAACTGAACAAATGGAATGCAGTGAAGGGGCAGGGAATTCCCAGACAAGCCTATATGTATACCCACACTAACTCTATATGTAATCCAAATTCTACCCCCTGAAACAACATGTACTGAAATATATAAGTACACTGTCATTGATTTGGTATACCCAAAGACACCTAAAGTGTGGCCCGTTTTTTTCATTTGTATTCATGAATGGCAACGTTATTCAACGAAGAAATAAAGGTCTTGATATTAGCCAAGCAAACTTGTAGTGTTTTTTCGTTCCACGCTATTCCAGCTGGTACCCCAGACACACACACAGTAGGCTGTATCTGCCGTTTACAAAAAACATTGGCTCTTTCTGACAGATCCCTTTTCCCTTTGCGGCATGAGAAGTCTCAGATTTTCGGGAAAAAAAGCTACTGTTCACGACCCAGAAGGAAACTCTCCGGAGATAGATCTGGAAACATGCGTAGAAAACTTAACAACTTTAGGCATACCTTTCACACTTCAGTTGAAGTCCCTTGTCGGGAATTGTAATCTTTTGGTAAAGTGCATACGCACACTCTAAAGACTTCCAATTGACTTCTGCAGATTCTAAAAGATTAGTCTTGACACACAGAAATAAAGTGGTCTCGTTAATATGTTTTCTAACCACATTGAAAAGTGTTTCAGCTGAATGATTCTAAAATGTCTCCTGAATAAAGAGAGTATTCCAATGTCAAATGCATTTTCAGTCACTGGATGCCTATTATCTCTGATTAAGGAATAGTCAGCTGAGAATACTAACCGTCTTTTTGCCTGCAATGACCTTGTAAAGTACTCTATGTTTGTGCAAATAGACAATGTTCCTGATTAGGCTCATTCACTGTGGAATAATTAGATATATTTATTCTGGCAAACCATCATTCATGTGAAAAAAACAAATATGATGGGCAACCATATCAAACCCAGTCAACAGCACAAGGTTGGGGTGATAAGAATGATTATATTTTGTCTGTCTTCACTTTTCTAATCACTTATATCAAAGGTTATTGCACATGAGATTTTATGCCTGCACTTACATGTATGTACATTTAACTACTGATGTACCCAGAACTCAGAACTCAGAACTCAGAACTGTTTATTTGACAGCAACAATATAAGTACAATTTTATGGATGGAATAACATACAATAAATTAGATACATAAAATAAACAAAGAAATTAGAACAGTGTATAGAAAAGTATATGATGCTGTCGGGAGAATCCTATAAGGCTACATATTGTGCCGCTATCAAAGGATCCACCCAGAGTAGTTAATTGCTATTAAAATAAATTAAAATAAATTAATAATATTACAAATAAAAATAGCTTAGTTGCAAACATAGCAATGTTCTGTTGTACAGCTGGCAGAATATTTGGAAATGAGGTGGGCTTTTGAATACCGGGTTAATCCTTCAAGGCTATGTGTAGTGAGTTTGTCTGTCATGCATGTGTCTAAGTGTGTCAGTAAATATGGAATATGATGTCTGATACAATGTTTGTAGGCAGCAGTCCTGCAAAAAGGGGTGTAAAGTCTAAGATGGTGCCTTGTGTTATAGTTATGACAGGATGCATTTTGAATGAACATGTTCAGGAAATAAGCAGGGAGGTTATTGTTTAAGAACTTGTGGTAGAATTTCAGGCACTGTATTATGTAGATATCATCTAATTTTAATTGATTTAACCGTATGAAAATTGGCTCAGTATGCTCATTATATTTGCTTTTGGTGATGATCCTCATAGCTCGTTTCTGTAGATGTACCAGACGTGCCGGATTGAGACCCCATAATAGTACACCGAAATGCAGATGCGGAACTATTAGAGCATTGTACATAGTTATTAAAGTGGAACCTGGTAAAACATTTTTCATACGGTTCATTAGGCCGAGTGTACGAGAAATTTTGTTAGCAGTTTTGTCGGTGTGATGTTTCCAGCTTAGTGTCTCGTGCAGAGTTAATCCCAGAAAATTGAAACTTTCTACCTGTTCCAAGGGTTCACCATTGATCTTTAGGTCGAGGGTTATATTTGAGATATCTTTCTGTCTGAAATGGAAGAGCATAAACTTGGTTTTTTGGACATTCAGTGAGAGTCTGTTTATATTGAGCCATGTGGCAACCTTCTTAAGCTCATTGTTAATGGTTTCAGACAGGGCGTGTGTATTGAGCTGGTTATTGTCTAGTTGAAAAGAGCATATGGGGCTAACCAATGTGGTGTCGTCAGCATATAGTATGGCGCGGAAAGTTTGGCTCACTTTGTGAATATCATTCATATAAAGCAGAAACAAAAGCGGCCCCAGTATAGAGCCTTGTGGAACTCCTGTGCTGAGTGGTAGGACTGGGGATTTTGCTCCATTGAACTCTACATATTGTAGACGGTTTGTGAGATAGTCTTTAAACCAGTTTAGAGCGCTGTCCCGGATGCCATAATGGAATAGCTTATTTAACAGAATGTCGTGATTAAGCGTGTCAAACGCCTTCGACAAGTCCATAAAGACTGAGATTGGGATTTTTCCCTGGTCTAGATTATTGGCAATAATATCAACCATTTCAAGGGATGCGGTCTCTGTCGAATGCATTCGTCGAAAGCCATACTGACTTTTATACAGGAGACTATGATTTTCTAAGTAGGTGTATAAATGGTTGAAAACTGTTTTTTCCAATACTTTTGATATTGCAGGGAGGAGAGAGATAGGTCTGTAATTATCAAATAGCTTACTGTCTCCTTTTTTATATAGTGGTATAACTTTAGCAATTTTTAGTTTTTCCGGTACAGCGCCGCTGTTTAAAGATTGATTTATTATGAGAGCAATTGGGGCTGCAACCAAATGATTTACAGCCTGAAGAAGTTTGGTTGATAATGAGTCATGGCCAGAACTTGACTTCGGTTTTAAGCCTTTAATAATATTGTAAATATAGCTATTAGAGATTGGAGTGAACTTGAAGGAAGTGTTGCTTTGAGTGCTCAGGAAATCTTTGTAATTTACCCCGGAGGGATCGGCTGGTATTGTTTGAGCCAGTTCAGGTCCTATATTAGCGAAGAATTGGTTGAATTTTGCGGCAATAACTGGGGTGTCATTGATGGATTGATTATTTACTAAAAATGTTGTGGGCGTGGGTTACCCAACCGCTTGCATCTTCAAATCAGGGAAAGAAAACCTGCCAAGGCTTTGAATTGTCAACACATTTGACAAGT
Source organism: Sprattus sprattus (assembly GCF_963457725.1). NCBI lineage: Eukaryota > Metazoa > Chordata > Actinopteri > Clupeiformes > Clupeidae > Sprattus > Sprattus sprattus. The sequence continues at coordinate 70,461,572 of NC_137920.1, forward strand.
TGCCGCTTAATCACTGTGATAACTTGCCCCACACTCACTAATAAGCTGATTAGGGCTAAATCTCAAGGCTAGTTCAATTTAAAACTGCGAATCAAATCACACATTACTAACACCTCTTATCATAGAAACTTAAAAAAAAAATCATACCCATAGTCATATGGCACAGTTTTACTTTGGAAAGGGAAAAACTGTGCTTAGCTCAGATTGGGGTGACCTTGCCTTTGACTCAGGGGGTTGTGCCACACAGTGTAGCTATTTCAGATGGGAGAAAACACCTGTGTAACAACTTACCCCGCTCTCGCTTATTATTGTTTTAAGTAGAATTGTAGAACAGTGAAGTTAAATGCTGTGTAGTTTTCATTGGCTATTTGTATGGATTCGGGAGCCCTTTCATAGTTCCAAGCAAATGTACAGTGTATTCATTAGACACACACCACCACACCACCCGGCCGGATGATGACAATTAATTAGCCAATTAATTAGCATGAATTACACTACAATCTGCTGCAAGCCGCATTACCTACCAGAAGAGAGGCCTCTTCCACTCGCCACCACTGACGGCGTAGTGATCACTGAAGTAGAAAGACATCTATGATATTGTTGAAGATGGACAGGGGTTCCACAATGACTACGAATAGTCTCAGAGGTGTACAGCATTGTTGACTTCGGCCAATTGAAACGCAGTGTTGTTGCTGATTGGCTCAGGTGTCTCTTGCATCGTTGCCGCCAGCCAGAGGGGCCGCGTCACCCATGTCACTTCTGCTGTGTGTGTGTCCTCCGTACTGCCGCTGTTGGGGGAAGAGGCGAGCCTCCTGCAATCTTCAGCCCAAGAGACAGCGCCCCCTCTGGAGAAGTCTCCCCATGGCAGTCTTCACCCAGGACATCGCAAGCTGAGGGGTGTGGCTGCCATATCACTCCAGCCCACCCCAGAGCTCAGCACACGGAGGATTCCGTTGAGTGTTAAGCCTGGGAATGCCCCTGCTGTCTGCTGCTGCTGGCGTCCAAAGCCATACTCTGTCAGGGTGCTGAGGCTATGGCACCCCTGCTCTGATGAAGAAAGCCAATGTTTGCATCGTACTTCCTGACTAGACAGGTTTTCACATTGTTTCTGTTGACCAGGTGGGTCTTCGATTGTTCCTGGTCACTATCAAGTCTTCGCATCATTCCTGCCGAGTGGAGACACTGCTACACCACCGATTGAGAGCCGGTGGTCTGCCAGCAAGACAGGTCTTCCTGGGGGTCTTCTGTATCGCTGCTGCTAGCCAGAGTGGGCAGGGGCATAGCCATGAAAGCCCAGGGTCTAATGAATCGTTGCCGACGCTGTGCCTGCTGATTGCCTGAGAGTCATCTGTTCCACCGTGTTCGTCAGGAGGACGCTACCCTGCCACTGCGTTCTAGCCTTGATGTTTCTGTGACAGTTGCTCCAGTTGCTACAGGACTGTGTCCTCTGCTCTCCATTGTATGAGCTTGTTTTGATAGCTGGCCGGGTATGTGGTGGTAATGGGAGCAACTGGTCCTGCTTGTCTCTCTGAGACCCTAAGGACTTTATCAGACTGTATCCTGCCTTCCACTCTATCTGCCCCATTGTTTCTTGTACTTGGGTTGCAGGGGTGCACACACTCCTATGATTGTGTTCGGGGTATGGTGAGTTAACCATAATTCAGAGCATGTAGTAGCTGTAGGGCATAATGTGTAATTCTATGTGTAATGTTCAAATAAGGAGTGTATTAGTGTTCCCCTCTTAGGAGTCTAGTCTCCTCATGTATCAGCATCTGTGCCTTACCTTGTAAACTGCCTGTGACCCCGAGTCTTCATTCTGCAACAGCGTTTCTACCTCTAGATAACTGGCATGAGTCGAGTCCACAATGACGCTGTGCCGCCAAATCTATCATATCGAGGACATTTGCCATGCAGGATGTGCTAGATGAAAACTACACATATACTATTCATACAACACTACTACAATTAAACATATACATACAATAGTTATAGAACATAGCATAACTAGCTACTAATCAGCTTACATCTGACTTGGATTCAACATTGAAAGAGACAGCGCTTGGAGTCTACTGGTTCTCGGAGTGCTTTTCCCCCCCTATGGGCAACTAGAAATCACAGGAGAGAACCATGGACGCATTATAAAACCATGGGCCCCTGGACACAAAAATGATGCGCTCGCAAGACATAACTTAAATGCAATGAGATTCTTTTTCAAAACCACAATAACTAAATTCACCTGTACCGCAACAGGATTTTCACCGCACATACACATTTTCTAAAAGTGCAGGTACACTCAATTAAAGCCAACAGCAAATTAACAAAACAAGATTTGAGTTTGTGAAGCGAGGACACTTCGTCACGCAGGGAGGGGGCGGGGTAGTTACGATTACGACTACGTTTTTACATCTGACCCCGCCACATCTTTTCACATCCAGATGTCATGTGCTGTTGTAAACAGTGCAACTAGTGGAGGCAGCAAGGTGCTCAGTGTTGCCAGATTTGGGAGGGCGAAGTATCGAACCAAAGGCTCAAAATGATTGTATTTGGAGAATAATTATCGTACATCTGGCAACCCTGACAAGGCGGTCGTTTTTTAGGTCTTGAAAAGAGGATATGTCCGGGTAGAAGAGGATGTTTGGTCACCCTACATAACACTCGACTTCACTCAGAGGCTCTGGCTTGGGGCCCCCTGAGCTCATGGGCCCCTGGACCTGGGCCCGGTAGGACCGTTCGGTAATCCATCCCTGGAGAGAACAGCAGCTGCACCTGTTGAAGCACCAGCTTGAGGACAAGTTAGCTAGCTAACTAGGGTAATCTAGCAAAGTAATAGAACAGCTACTGTAATTGTTAGGCAGGGTTTTTTCTAAACAAGGGAACAGGGGCGCTGCGCCCCGATACTCCCGGCATGCGCCCTCCTACCGAAATGCCGACTGCACCTGTTAGACTGAGACTTGGACCTGTACTTACATGCTGCCGTACAACATACACTATTTCTCAAAACGATCTTTTCTCCGCGAAAATATCCCAACACCACCACCTGACAATGTGTCTGATCCTCAAATAAGTTATCATTACTCGAAAAATTCCCAGACCGAGTCGACATGTTGACATGCTAACGTTAAACTTATTAAGTATTCAAGACCATTCCAGTTCTCTCTGCACAAAGCGGTTTCAATGAACGACAATGATAAACAAATGCTGAGTGCTGATCAAGAGTTTAAGGTCGCGATTCTTGTCCCAAATATGGCCAGCTTCATTCAGTGATTGAAACAAATATTGAAGTTTTGCAGTATAGAACAGGGGTGGCGGACCTGCGGCTCTTTGCCGGCTGACGTGCGGCTCGGCTCCAGCTCGAGTGCTCACTGACTTTTCTCTTGGTGTACAGAATTTTCAAATTGTAAAATAAACATCTAAAATGCATATTTTGCACGCAATATATTTGGAAATACTGGGAAAAAGCTGTCCGATTTGAATGGGGTATTTATTCATGTATATTTTGTCATCACGCGATCTTGAGAGACAAGTAACGTTAATGTTCAAAACATGAAACATTCTAATGTGTGCACCCAGTCTCAGAGAGTAACTAGTCAGACTAGCAGTACTGAAAGAATGCCATGGCTTAAAGCTAAACGAAAATATGAAGATGAACACCGGACGTCCTTGCCTGAATGAGAGGAATTATTTGGAAAACCCCTTAATATGCCAGACGTCACGGTCGCATTTGAAAGCCTCAAACTTGGAGCGCCGTCTCTCCACACACAATGCTTACAAAGCCAAGGAGTTCCTAACGGCACAGATCTGGGCAAGCACAAGGTACATACTATGAAACGTCAGTCAGAGAAACAGACTCTGCTTTTTTTGGAAATGTACGAAGTACTCTGAAACGGTCACGTTGGCATCGTATCAGATGTCATGGAATATTGCTCGAGCAAAAAAGTAATATAGTGAGGGAGAGTTTGAAAATTGAACAGAGGATATCTGACATTAAATATAATTAGCACCTATCTCAGCAGATATCTTCAATATGATTATTTTTGTGCCATATTTAAAATCTAAATTTGTTAATTTCTCTTCCTAAAACCCACTAGAGGACACTATTAAAAGGCTATTTTCAAAAAAAAATCCTATGGGGGAGCATGCCCCCAGACCCCCCTAGTTTTGCTGGGTCACTGGAAAAAATAATAGGTTTTATGTAGGGGCTTATCCCCCCTAAAAGTGGGAACCTAGATTCGTGTGGCTCTTCGAAATGGTGTTGCGTCGCTCCCTCGGCTTTCGCGCGGGGGTGTGCTCCCTGCTACTATTTTTTTCTAGGAAGAGGCGAGCCTCCTGCAATCTTCAGCCCAAGAGACAGCGCCCCCTCTGGAGAAGTCTCCCCATGGCAGTCTTCACCCAGGACATCGCAAGCTGAGGGGTGTGGCTGCCATATCACTCCAGCCCACCCCAGAGCTCAGCACACGGAGGATTCCGTTGAGTGTTAAGCCTGGGAATGCCCCTGCTGTCTGCTGCTGCTGGCGTCCAAAGCCATACTCTGTCAGGGTGCTGAGGCTATGGCACCCCTGCTCTGATGAAGAAAGCCAATGTTTGCATCGTACTTCCTGACTAGACAGGTTTTCACATTGTTTCTGTTGACCAGGTGGGTCTTCGATTGTTCCTGGTCACTATCAAGTCTTCGCATCATTCCTGCCGAGTGGAGACACTGCTACACCACCGATTGAGAGCCGGTGGTCTGCCAGCAAGACAGGTCTTCCTGGGGGTCTTCTGTATCGCTGCTGCTAGCCAGAGTGGGCAGGGGCATAGCCATGAAAGCCCAGGGTCTAATGAATCGTTGCCGACGCTGTGCCTGCTGATTGCCTGAGAGTCATCTGTTCCACCGTGTTCGTCAGGAGGACGCTACCCTGCCACTGAGTTCTAGCCTTGATGTTTCTGTGACAGTTGCTCCAGTTGCTACAGGACTGTGTCCTCTGCTCTCCATTGTATGAGCTTGTTTTGATAGCTGGCCGGGTATGTGGTGGTAATGGGAGCAACTGGTCCTGCTTGTCTCTCTGAGACCCTAAGGACTTTATCAGACTGTATCCTGCCTTCCACTCTATCTGCCCCATTGTTTCTTGTACTTGGGTTGCAGGGGTGCACACACTCCTATGATTGTGTTCGGGGTATGGTGAGTTAACCATAATTCAGAGCATGTAGTAGCTGTAGGGCATAATGTGTAATTCTATGTGTAATGTTCAAATAAGGAGTGTATTAGTGTTCCCCTCTTAGGAGTCTAGTCTCCTCATGTATCAGCATCTGTGCCTTACCTTGTAAACTGCCTGTGACCCCGAGTCTTCATTCTGCAACAGCGTTTCTACCTCTAGATAACTGGCATGAGTCGAGTCCACAATGACGCTGTGCCGCCAAATCTATCATATCGAGGACATTTGCCATGCAGGATGTGCTAGATGAAAACTACACATATACTATTCATACAACACTACTACAATTAAACATATACATACAATAGTTATAGAACATAGCATAACTAGCTACTAATCAGCTTACATCTGACTTGGATTCAACATTGAAAGAGACAGCGCTTGGAGTCTACTGGTTCTCGGAGTGCTTTTCCCCCCCTATGGGCAACTAGAAATCACAGGAGAGAACCATGGACGCATTATAAAACCATGGGCCCCTGGACACAAAAATGATGCGCTCGCAAGACATAACTTAAATGCAATGAGATTCTTTTTCAAAACCACAATAACTAAATTCACCTGTACCGCAACAGGATTTTCACCGCACATACACATTTTCTAAAAGTGCAGGTACACTCAATTAAAGCCAACAGCAAATTAACAAAACAAGATTTGAGTTTGTGAAGCGAGGACACTTCGTCACGCAGGGAGGGGGCGGGGTAGTTACGATTACGACTACGTTTTTACATCTGACCCCGCCACATCTTTTCACATCCAGATGTCATGTGCTGTTGTAAACAGTGCAACTAGTGGAGGCAGCAAGGTGCTCAGTGTTGCCAGATTTGGGAGGGCGAAGTATCGAACCAAAGGCTCAAAATGATTGTATTTGGAGAATAATTATCGTACATCTGGCAACCCTGACAAGGCGGTCGTTTTTTAGGTCTTGAAAAGAGGATATGTCCGGGTAGAAGAGGATGTTTGGTCACCCTACATAACACTCGACTTCACTCAGAGGCTCTGGCTTGGGGCCCCCTGAGCTCATGGGCCCCTGGACCTGGGCCCGGTAGGACCGTTCGGTAATCCATCCCTGGAGAGAACAGCAGCTGCACCTGTTGAAGCACCAGCTTGAGGACAAGTTAGCTAGCTAACTAGGGTAATCTAGCAAAGTAATAGAACAGCTACTGTAATTGTTAGGCAGGGTTTTTTCTAAACAAGGGAACAGGGGCGCTGCGCCCCGATACTCCCGGCATGCGCCCTCCTACCGAAATGCCGACTGCACCTGTTAGACTGAGACTTGGACCTGTACTTACATGCTGCCGTACAACATACACTATTTCTCAAAACGATCTTTTCTCCGCGAAAATATCCCAACACCACCACCTGACAATGTGTCTGATCCTCAAATAAGTTATCATTACTCGAAAAATTCCCAGACCGAGTCGACATGTTGACATGCTAACGTTAAACTTATTAAGTATTCAAGACCATTCCAGTTCTCTCTGCACAAAGCGGTTTCAATGAACGACAATGATAAACAAATGCTGAGTGCTGATCAAGAGTTTAAGGTCGCGATTCTTGTCCCAAATATGGCCAGCTTCATTCAGTGATTGAAACAAATATTGAAGTTTTGCAGTATAGAACAGGGGTGGCGGACCTGCGGCTCTTTGCCGGCTGACGTGCGGCTCGGCTCCAGCTCGAGTGCTCACTGACTTTTCTCTTGGTGTACAGAATTTTCAAATTGTAAAATAAACATCTAAAATGCATATTTTGCACGCAATATATTTGGAAATACTGGGAAAAAGCTGTCCGATTTGAATGGGGTATTTATTCATGTATATTTTGTCATCACGCGATCTTGAGAGACAAGTAACGTTAATGTTCAAAACATGAAACATTCTAATGTGTGCACCCAGTCTCAGAGAGTAACTAGTCAGACTAGCAGTACTGAAAGAATGCCATGGCTTAAAGCTAAACGAAAATATGAAGATGAACACCGGACGTCCTTGCCTGAATGAGAGGAATTATTTGGAAAACCCCTTAATATGCCAGACGTCACGGTCGCATTTGAAAGCCTCAAACTTGGAGCGCCGTCTCTCCACACACAATGCTTACAAAGCCAAGGAGTTCCTAACGGCACAGATCTGGGCAAGCACAAGGTACATACTATGAAACGTCAGTCAGAGAAACAGACTCTGCTTTTTTTGGAAATGTACGAAGTACTCTGAAACGGTCACGTTGGCATCGTATCAGATGTCATGGAATATTGCTCGAGCAAAAAAGTAATATAGTGAGGGAGAGTTTGAAAATTGAACAGAGGATATCTGACATTAAATATAATTAGCACCTATCTCAGCAGATATCTTCAATATGATTATTTTTGTGCCATATTTAAAATCTAAATTTGTTAATTTCTCTTCCTAAAACCCACTAGAGGACACTATTAAAAGGCTATTTTCAAAAAAAAATCCTATGGGGGAGCATGCCCCCAGACCCCCCTAGTTTTGCTGGGTCACTGGAAAAAATAATAGGTTTTATGTAGGGGCTTATCCCCCCTAAAAGTGGGAACCTAGATTCGTGTGGCTCTTCGAAATGGTGTTGCGTCGCTCCCTCGGCTTTCGCGCGGGGGTGTGCTCCCTGCTACTATTTTTTTCTAGGAAGAGGCGAGCCTCCTGCAATCTTCAGCCCAAGAGACAGCGCCCCCTCTGGAGAAGTCTCCCCATGGCAGTCTTCACCCAGGACATCGCAAGCTGAGGGGTGTGGCTGCCATATCACTCCAGCCCACCCCAGAGCTCAGCACACGGAGGATTCCGTTGAGTGTTAAGCCTGGGAATGCCCCTGCTGTCTGCTGCTGCTGGCGTCCAAAGCCATACTCTGTCAGGGTGCTGAGGCTATGGCACCCCTGCTCTGATGAAGAAAGCCAATGTTTGCATCGTACTTCCTGACTAGACAGGTTTTCACATTGTTTCTGTTGACCAGGTGGGTCTTCGATTGTTCCTGGTCACTATCAAGTCTTCGCATCATTCCTGCCGAGTGGAGACACTGCTACACCACCGATTGAGAGCCGGTGGTCTGCCAGCAAGACAGGTCTTCCTGGGGGTCTTCTGTATCGCTGCTGCTAGCCAGAGTGGGCAGGGGCATAGCCATGAAAGCCCAGGGTCTAATGAATCGTTGCCGACGCTGTGCCTGCTGATTGCCTGAGAGTCATCTGTTCCACCGTGTTCGTCAGGAGGACGCTACCCTGCCACTGCGTTCTAGCCTTGATGTTTCTGTGACAGTTGCTCCAGTTGCTACAGGACTGTGTCCTCTGCTCTCCATTGTATGAGCTTGTTTTGATAGCTGGCCGGGTATGTGGTGGTAATGGGAGCAACTGGTCCTGCTTGTCTCTCTGAGACCCTAAGGACTTTATCAGACTGTATCCTGCCTTCCACTCTATCTGCCCCATTGTTTCTTGTACTTGGGTTGCAGGGGTGCACACACTCCTATGATTGTGTTCGGGGTATGGTGAGTTAACCATAATTCAGAGCATGTAGTAGCTGTAGGGCATAATGTGTAATTCTATGTGTAATGTTCAAATAAGGAGTGTATTAGTGTTCCCCTCTTAGGAGTCTAGTCTCCTCATGTATCAGCATCTGTGCCTTACCTTGTAAACTGCCTGTGACCCCGAGTCTTCATTCTGCAACAGCGTTTCTACCTCTAGATAACTGGCATGAGTCGAGTCCACAATGACGCTGTGCCGCCAAATCTATCATATCGAGGACATTTGCCATGCAGGATGTGCTAGATGAAAACTACACATATACTATTCATACAACACTACTACAATTAAACATATACATACAATAGTTATAGAACATAGCATAACTAGCTACTAATCAGCTTACATCTGACTTGGATTCAACATTGAAAGAGACAGCGCTTGGAGTCTACTGGTTCTCGGAGTGCTTTTCCCCCCCTATGGGCAACTAGAAATCACAGGAGAGAACCATGGACGCATTATAAAACCATGGGCCCCTGGACACAAAAATGATGCGCTCGCAAGACATAACTTAAATGCAATGAGATTCTTTTTCAAAACCACAATAACTAAATTCACCTGTACCGCAACAGGATTTTCACCGCACATACACATTTTCTAAAAGTGCAGGTACACTCAATTAAAGCCAACAGCAAATTAACAAAACAAGATTTGAGTTTGTGAAGCGAGGACACTTCGTCACGCAGGGAGGGGGCGGGGTAGTTACGATTACGACTACGTTTTTACATCTGACCCCGCCACATCTTTTCACATCCAGATGTCATGTGCTGTTGTAAACAGTGCAACTAGTGGAGGCAGCAAGGTGCTCAGTGTTGCCAGATTTGGGAGGGCGAAGTATCGAACCAAAGGCTCAAAATGATTGTATTTGGAGAATAATTATCGTACATCTGGCAACCCTGACAAGGCGGTCGTTTTTTAGGTCTTGAAAAGAGGATATGTCCGGGTAGAAGAGGATGTTTGGTCACCCTACATAACACTCGACTTCACTCAGAGGCTCTGGCTTGGGGCCCCCTGAGCTCATGGGCCCCTGGACCTGGGCCCGGTAGGACCGTTCGGTAATCCATCCCTGGAGAGAACAGCAGCTGCACCTGTTGAAGCACCAGCTTGAGGACAAGTTAGCTAGCTAACTAGGGTAATCTAGCAAAGTAATAGAACAGCTACTGTAATTGTTAGGGTTGATATTAAATTTGTCTTTTGAACGGCGTAAATGGGCTCTGTTAGCTGCATAGTGTTTAGTTGTATAGTGAGGATACTCATTATTTGCAACTTACAGCTCTAGAATAACGGGATGTTTGCTAGAGGCAAGGCCAGCTGGCTATAGGGAAGGAAGTGTTTGTGTGTGTGTGTGTTGGGGGGGGGGGCATACCTCAGTTTAGGGTAAACAAATACAGACAAATCTCAGACAGATCTCTTACAACAGAAGTGTAGCAAAAATCATGTTCAAAACAACAGCCAATTTAGAGGCCCACTTGAGTTGTAACTGATGTCTGAATTCAAGTCCAGTGGGGGACTGTGCTTGTCCACACAACACCGGTTACAGTGGTGCTGTGACCCAGATGGGAGTGGGGCTAAAGGGGGTTAGTTTAACAGTAGCAAGTGGGTAGCCTACAGTCCTTTGCGGTGAGTAAACCTCACTTCCATTTACCTTAAGAGACCTGTTAGATACAGCTGTTAGCACCCATGAGCTTTAGCCTCCTGGCTAGCACACCCTCCTCCCATGCCCGAGGTTGTGAGTTTGAGTCCGATGCGAGATTGTGCTTGTCCACACAACGCAGGTTAAACTAGCAACAGTAACATTGTGCTTACATTGTGCGTTTCCTCTGTACCTTTCATCTAAAAGTGCTTGAAAGGGGGGTGTTAAATGCTATAAATTGTTCCTTCGTCATTGAGGGCCTAACCACAAAACCCATGGTCCTCCACTGATGTGTGGTGAGCCTGTAGTTTACCTGTAAATTCATGTAAATGTATGTTTTTTACAACCAAAGAAAATTACACTCCTTCACACAAAAAATGGGAGGAGTGTGGTCACCCTGGGTCACCACCAATGACTATACATAGAGTCTGTATACAGCTAATGGGCACCACACCAAGCAATGGACAATATGTAGGCTATGCCATGACCACCACTGAATTATAAAAGCAATGCTAACGCTACCCCGTTAGCTTGCTCTGGCATGTGGTGGTGGATTAGGTATGGATGGATCTCACCCAGGTCTACATAAGGATTAGAGTAAGATGATAACTACTTTTGGCTCAAATTAGTCTGTATGCCACAATAGTTCACTAAGCGAATTGAGGTTTAATTACAAAAGCATCCTCTGTATAACAGCATTTATCCGAGGTAACTAGTACTTTGTTAAAAGTGTCAGATAAACCTAGCATCTTTGGAGAGTTTGTTCCTCGCTTTTTTTTTTGTCTCACCCACTCTTAAATAAATTAGATTCAGTCAAATGTCGGTTTCATGTGCCCTCTACCGCAGATTGTTTAAATTACACTATAGAAGTTTCTTCTACAAGGGTGAAAATTGAATGAGCTTATTTGCCTCAAAGACGTTTACAACAGTCCTCCGGTGATCTTTGCACCTGTCCTCCAACAAGAGTACAACAGTGCTAAACAATGTGGTAAAGCCCTGGTTTTGAGTGGCATAATTATCTCTCAATCCATGGGGCCAAAATGTTTCTATTCACATAATGTATGACAATTAAGGAAAACGGAGACGTCGGCTGCCAAATCCAATTATACAAATTGTCGAATTAAACTAATAATAGGGGAAACAGATTTACCCTCAATTTAAATATTCCTTGTGATAACTGTCTGTTAAAATATTCTTTTTGACAAGCGACCTATTTTGACGCTTCAAGCACGGCTCATCTGATTTTTTAGCGTAAACACTGTGTAGGCGTTGTGCGCGCAAGGCATCCAATAGCGTTGGTTGTTCCAGGAAGGTTTCAGGACGAGCCAATGGCTATAAGTCTTATTATCAAAGATCGAAAAGCCTGCAGCCGCCATGATTCTTGTTTGCTTTCAGTGAGAAACAACGCATACAAAGTGAAGCAGAAACAAAGGAAACACGCATTCGTCTTTCTGAATCGGGAACTTATGCTTGTTCGGGTAAGAGCACCGTAGGGCACCTTTGTATTACAATGTGACGTTATTGGGTTTATACATGTGTAATGTTTGGTATTGATTCGTTTTAGAGACAATTTTAGGTCCATCGATAATTTAGCTAGCGCAAGAGTTGACGTAAACGAAATATTGCCAGCAAGTGAATGCGGATAGCTAGCTAGCGTGTTCTTTAACACCTCAGCGGATTATGTGGTAACGTTGCATTGATTAGCTGTCGCTTTGTAGTTGCCGCTGTATTTATAATTTAATGATGGGCGAACGTTACGTCCTGAGTTAAATCTTGTTAGCAGGCTATGCGGATTATGATAACATTAGCTGCTGAGCTAACTAGCTATTTAGCTGGGAAGTTAATACGTAGCGAGACATAGCAATATATGGCTTATGGTTAGCGTTACATAATTTAGCTATTGCTAGCTCTGTTACTTGGTAAAGTTGCCTGTTACTGGTGGTGGTTCGTGATTTAATTGCGAAGCTAATGTAATCATACCAATAGCCACGGGACATTGGCAGTTTGTTATTACTAATATCAACTGTTTGGTGGATGACAAAGGTATCTAGTTAAATTAGCATACGAGGATTTTGGCTTCACATAGTCGTTGAACGTCAATGGGACAAGATAATTTGGCACACCAGCCAACTACTAAAGCACACTTAGTAAGACGCATTACTTATATACATCATTCGTTAATGTCAAGTAACGCTGCATACCGTATCTTAATGTGGTGGTTGTTAACTTTTGTAGCCCGTGAACCTCGTTATGTAGGTAAGATACCTAACTAGCCTGTAAGCTAGGTTGGCTACTCATAGCGTATGAAGCCCGAGGTAAGGGGCCACATATTGATATTTGTATTGCCCGATGTTGGTGAACTTAATATAACTCCTTTATTTATGTAAATAGCTAGGTATATAACTGACTGACCTGTATCCCTTTCTAAATGTTGTTGTACAAAAACGTTAGCTAGCTAGCTAGTTCAAACAGACCCACGCCTGTTTTCCTGCAAATGAAACTTCTATTCCTCGAGTAACTGTTAGCTTTTACTAAATATTTCATTCGATTGTGAAAAATGTGTTGCCTTACCAAGCAGCACTGTCTTGGATGTTAAGGCTTATTTGACATGGTGCCCATTGACTCATTAGGGAAGAGAGCGCAATTCATTTTATTGAGAGCTTCTGTCTGGTGGCCCTTTTAATGGCAAAGTAACTGGCTCCCGTCGCTACTACTGCCAGCTAGCTACTCTTTGTTGAACGCTAATTAGCCAGCTAGCTAGCTCACATACTTATTTATGATCATAAGCTATTTAGCACCACAGCATGTTTAAATCAAAAGGCAGAAGAATCCCAGCAGTAACTGTTTTCTATTCTTCATTTGAGGCGGGTCATTGAGAGATGTCCTTAACATTAACCAAGCTCTAAGTTTAGACTCTAATTTTGGTTGATGGCCACTTAATGTTGCCTACCTAACGAATCAATTAGGATTATTCCTAATCAACTAAGATCTTGGGTGTAGTTGAACCTGTATCGAATCCCCTTTGGGCTGTATTTTATTTTTTGCACGGATAATATATGTTAACCTGGTTTATCTTTATTCAAAGAATAGTGGCAGTATACTTTTAGGCCTAAAAATCATTTGCTGTCAGTAATGGTTTGTAACAATTTGTGGATGTATTTGTTTTTTTGAGGGATTACTATAAGAATGTAAACTTGTGTTAACCATCATATTGTAATCTGCTCAGATTTTTCTATTCTGATGGTGAAGACAATGTTTGTAACTGAATGTTGGTGTAGAATCACTCTATACATTCACTTTTACTGGAGAATTGAAGAGAGAAGAAAAGTTCACAACCCTTTGCTGTTTTGTGTACCAGCCTTGCAGGGATGCCCAAGGAGAAATATGATCCCCCAGATCAAAGACGCATGTATACAATAATGTCGAGTGAAGAATCAACAAACGGGAAGAAGTCATACTGGGCCGAATTGGAGATAACTGGTAAGTCACCATGTTGAGTGGATGGTGTGGGGTTTGCCTAAGGATTGCATGTGTGGCTGTTGGCCTTTGGTGGCTTTTGCTAAATGGTTAAGCAGATATCATGTTAAAATGTATGATTTTGTTTGTTGTTCACAGGTAAAGTAAAGAATCTGAGTACATCCTTATGGTCATTGACCCATCTCACAGCACTGTACATCAGCGACAACTCCCTTTCACGCATCCCGCCCGACATTGCCAAACTACACAACCTGGTGTACCTGGATGTGTCGTCTAATAAAATAAGGAGTCTGCCAGCCGAGCTTGGCAACATGGTGTCTCTCAGGTATGCATGCTCTGCTGTCATGACCCTCAAATGTAGTTGATTATAGCTGCTTTCCCACCGAGGCATTTTATCCCAGGGTCAGTCCAACCTGGAGCCAGCCCCCCCCTGGTGAGTCACCCAGCACTCAATCGAGTTAGTACCCTCATCTTTAATAGTGAGCAAACTTATGTTTGGATACACGATTAAACACTGGGTCTAGTCAGCCCATGGTGAGAGAATACTGCAGTCTTTCTGGTGTACAAAGTAAAAATGTTCGAATTGTGAGTGATGTGAAGCATATGTACCCAAACCGTTGAATGTTGTGCATCTACAGTCTGTCTCACTGTGGATTGAAACATTTCAACCATGATCCCCAGCACAGTTGTCCTCACCCTGGTTTGATGAAGGTTAAGTGAATCAGCATGTCTGTCCATCCCAGGGTGAAACAGTGTGAAAACCCTTAACTTGCATTGAGAGGATCTCATGGGAACTTGAAAAATTAGGAAACCGGGCAAAGCATGCAGTCTTATGATCTTGTCGGTTGGTTACATTTGCTTCAGCAATTTCATTTTCAATATGATGCTTGTATCATTGGTAGATAAGTGTCCATTTTTATTGAATAGTAAACACAGCCTGTGTGTAGTCGGCAAACAGTCTAACATCCAGAGTGACTCTTAGATGTTTTTTTTTTTTTAAATGTACGTGCAAGATGATTGGCACACTAACAAGTTGATCGTAAATCAGTGAGGGCCTTCATGGTTCCTGACTGTGGTGACATTGATTGCATTAAATTACCAGATGAAATTCAAGCATGACAACAATAAAACATTTGGGTATAATATTTGACATTTAATGTTTTCCCTAGTTTTGTGGGCAGTCATGCTTTTGGAGACTGATCATGTGATTCATATTACTGTTTGTTCAAACTTCACTTATGTTTTTTATAGCCAAATGTGAAGCATAGTATAATCAGATGCAGGTTTTAGATTCCAACAGCCCTTGACTTGATTGCATTTAATAATTCAGGTTTTTTTTGGGTGAAAGCTCTTGTGCTCCCTCGTTTCAATTTGTGATACCCCCCCCCCAGGGAACTGCTTTTGAATAACAACCAGTTGCGGGTTCTACCATTTGAACTTGGGAAGCTGTTTCAGTTGCACACACTGGGCTTGAAAGGTTAGTCTTCATTTCTTTTGGGTACTGTACACTAATCTAAATTCAAACACACAGTTCAAACACCCCGATTCTCCTGTGGATTAAGAGATATTTTAGGGATATCAGTTATTAGCCATTGTTTCTGGTACTCTGGCATTGTATAAGTTTCTTTGTTCAGTCTTCTCTCCCAGGGACACTGGAAATATTTTTTATTGATTTTTAAATGCACTCTCCTAGTAATATCAACAGTAGAATACAGTAGAACAGTTTATTTTGTATTGTGGTGAAAACATTAGCAGAGACATGAAGCAACTATTTATGGTTCTCAGGCTGAGGAGCATTAAATGATTTGCTTCTGGGTAAACTCAAAGTAGGAAGATGTTGTTATGGTGAATTCTATTTACATATAACAACATTAAGTAAATGATGTCAAGAGAATTGAGCTTGTGTTCAACTGTGTATGTGCAGGGAACCCACTTGCACAAGAAATCTTAAACCTGTACCAGGAACCCGATGGAACACGCCGGCTTTTGAACTACCTGCTGGACCAGCTTGCAGGCACTAAACGTGGTGAGTTGCTTAGCCTTGCTATTCAGTCCTTGTGTAGCATGTGAAGGCTCATGTTTCTGATAAATAGTTTTTCTGAAGAGAGCGGGGTTGTTGTTGTTGTTGTTTTTTGTCTTAAAAAAAGGATGGCTGAAATTTGACCATCTGTAACCCCTTGTTGTTCATTATAGACTCATTAGATATTACACCTGAGGATCAGATATCTGAGTTCTGCTGACGTACCACTAAACCTTACATTCCCAAAATGTTAGTTTTTCTTTAGTTTACACTCTCTGTGTTTCTTTTTTGCTTTGTGTTTTCTCTTTTATTTTCCCTTCACCTAGAGACAGGTAGGGTTGTGACTTCTACAGGTGTAGGAGGGTGTGTGGGAGGGGGGCTGGGGGTGGGGGGTTACTGTAAATTGTCAAATTTGGAAAAATGTGAGCATTGTTCAGTATCTCTTTAATGTCCTCATTTTGTATTGTCGATGCTCAATAAACACTTGTATAGAAATAAAATAAAAAACATGGCTTTTTAAGCCGTGGTATATCTGGGGGGGGGGAAATCCAATGGCCCCAGTGGCCCTGTGATGGTCACAGTCCGCGTTGCTCTTCTGACACGGTCTGTGAGGGTGTGTGCTGCTGTGGCTGTGAGTTTTTGTTCCCCCTCTTCCCCTCAGTGTCCGCTGAGCCGCCACCTCAACGCTCCTGGATACCTCTGCAGGACCCAGATAGGACAAGACCAACAGGTACCACTCGTCATTTCAATAGTCATTTGGTTAGGAAATGGGCTGGTCAATAAATATAAACAAGTGTCAGATAATGACTTCATTTAATATCTTGGTGAAATTGTTAACCTCCAGGAGTCTGGCTTGATTCTGGCACTTTTGTGGTTATGACATGCTTTGATATTTTTCGAAAAAACACTGGATGTGTAATCACGGCGATAAACTGTTTTGGTCACTTGAGGTGATTCTCACTCTTCGTATCTCTGTCTGTCTTGGGTATGTTATAGGCATAAAGGCTCTTAAATCGCACCATTCATATGAACAAATTAATGACCCTCTAACATTTATGACCTTATTGTTTTATCAAAGGTATCAAGGCTAATGGCCTTGAACCATATATATGGAGAGGGGGCTGTTTACACTCCTCCCCATCCCCAAACAAAACGGTTTGTTGTCTTTTGGAGGAGAAACTAGGACAATTGATCGATAACATTTTTTTTTTTTTAATGAAGAAATCTCCACTAATTGGAGTATACACTATATACCCACATGCAAGTGTACATTTTTACTAAGACAGTAACACTACCTATTGCACACAAAAAACGCAAGGTTTGGTTGTGGTTTATATGCAGGTGGTGTATTACTAATCGTCTCCACACCACTAGCAAGTATGTGTCGCAAAAACCTGTTGGCCTGTGCTACAACACGCAAATCTCCTATATCAAACTTAGTCTAGTCCTCCTCTGATAGTAGTTCATCAAATTGTAACCAAATCTCCTATATCAAACTTACTCTAGTCCAGTCCTCCTCAGATAGTAGTTCATCAAATTGTAACCAAATCTCCTATATCAAACTTACTCTAGTCTAGTCCTCCTCAGATAGTAGTTCATCAAATTGTAACCAAATCTCCTATATCAAACTTACTCTAGTCCAGTCCTCCTCAGATAGTAGTTCATCAAATTGTAACCAAATCTCCTATATCAAACTTACTCTAGTCCAGTCCTCCTCAGATAGTAGTTCATCAAATTGTAACCAAATCTCCTATATCAAACTTACTCTAGTCCAGTCCTCCTCAGATAGTAGTTCATCAAATTGTAACCAAATCTCCTATATCAAACTTACTCTAGTCCAGTCCTCCTCAGATAGTAGTTCATCAAATTGTAACCAAATCTCCTATATCAAACTTACTCTAGTCTAGTCCTCCTCAGATAGTAATTCATCAAATTGTAACTCCATATTCCACTGTGCCTCCTTGTTCTTGGAATTTACAAGCTTGTTTAGAATACTTCCAATTATTACGAGAATACTCCAGTTGTCTATATACACACATATGAAGGAGTAGACATGTATGACGTATCCTTAGATGGAATTCCATACTACTATCTACATCTAGGTTTACTTGACATTGAGTTTATTTCCGGTACTTTTTTAAAATAATAAATGTATTTGTCTCTGTATTAATAGTAGGGAAAGCCTTTAAGGTTTGTGGACTTATTACCGTGTTGGTGTGATGTGGGGCAAACATGGGATTCCAGATTAGACAAAACAAATTTTTCTCTTCTTTAGCGGTGACACAGCTGACTTGAACACCTTTTGACAGATACCCTTTCGTTCATAAATTCAAAGTAACTGCCCATTTGAACTAAGATTCATGGCCGTCATTGCTCAGTGCTCCACCCAAACTCATACTATATAAAAGCATTAATAGATGTTTATATTAACATTTGTTTTATTAACCTTTTTGATTTCCTGCTTTCCTCTGCAGCCCTGTTCTCCTATATCAAACTTAGTCTAGTCCTCCTCCGATAGTAGTTCATCAAATTGTAACCAAATCTCCTATATAAACTCATACTATATAAAAGCATTAATAGATGTTTATATTAACATTTGTTTTATTAACCTTTTTGATTTCCTGCTTTCCTCTGCAGCCCTGTTCTCAGTGATGTGCTACAATGTGCTCTGTGACAAGTACGCCACACGCCAGCTCTATGGCTACTGTCCCCCGTGGGCTCTCAACTGGGAGTACAGGAAGAAGTCCATCATGCTGGAGATCATGAATTGCAGTGCGGACGTCATCAGCTTACAGGCAAGCTCAAATTGATGGTCCCATTCCGTTTTGGCTCCGACTGTGTGTGAGTTTGGACTGTGGCAATTAACCCAGACACTGGCCTTATTCAGAAACCATGTCTCATCACATGTTGCTGAACAAATGGAGTGATATTATAAATGATTTGCTGACTAAATGTAAATGTGCCGGGTCAGTTGAAACTTCAATTTGTCAATAGTAATGAAGGTGAACTATTAGCACCGGTGGAGGTGCTGCAGGCCTAAAGCCGAACAGGTGTTACCAGCTACCTGTTCCCACCAATTGTAGGTGAACTATTAGAAAGGATGCTGGTGAAGCAGCCTCATGTTGATCTTCTGTCACTTTATTGTATTGTTATGAACAGGAAGTGGAGACTGAGCAGTACTACAACTACTTCCTGCCGGAGCTGAAGGAGCAGGGATATGAGGGCTTCTTCAGTCCAAAGTCACGAGCTAGGACCATGTCGGAGTGTGACCGTAAGCATGTGGATGGCTGTGCGATATTTTACAAAACCGACAAGTGAGTGCAGATGCAGTTCACCGAATCTTTTTGAGGGATCTCAAGTGTTTTAGCTAAATCAATAGCTCTGGTCTTTTAGGGCCTGTTTTCTGATTAAAAAGAATCTCCCCCCACCCGTCAATGCTTTTAGGTTCAGTTTGGTCCAGAAACACACCGTGGAGTTCAACCAGCTGGCCATGGCCAACTCTGAAGGCTCAGAGGTCATGATCAATCGAGTGATGACCAAGGACAACATTGGCGTGGCGGTTCTTCTGGAGGTTCGCAAAGAAATGATGGAACAGTCGGGTAAGAAGTGGCCTCGCTGCAACACTCTTTTGTTCTGCCTGATGGCTATTGATATGTTCAGTGGCAGGTAGAACGGCAACATCCTTCTAAAACAACTTCCCACTCTCTTAGCTGGCAAACCTCTGCATGGCATTGAGAAACAGCTCCTCCTGGTGGCCAATGCCCACATGCATTGGGACCCGGAGTACTCGGATGTGAAGCTGGTGCAAACCATGATGTTCCTGTCTGAGGTGAAGAACATCGTGGACAAGGCCACGCGCAGTCTCAAGCTCTCCTCCGTCTCCGGGGAAATCAACGCCATTCCCCTGGTCCTGTGTGCCGACCTGAACTCCCTGCCCGACTCCGGTGAGTTAAACTGTGTCCCAAGCCGAGAAGTCTCTTTGAAATATTTACAGCGAGTTTGTACTTTTGTACTCTTGTCTAGCATAGTTTGCTGCACGACGAATGCGCAGCCTTACTAAGTTTCTGTGTTTTGTAGGAGTGGTTGAGTACCTTAGCACAGGTGGGGTGGACAGCACACACAAGGACTTCAAGGAGCTGCGCTACATCGACTGCTTGGCAAACTTCAACTGTAATGGCAAGAACGGCACGTCCAACGGCAGGATCACCCATGGCTTCAAGTTGAAGAGTGCCTATGAGGATGGTCTGATGCCTTACACCAACTACACATTGGACTTCAAGGTGAGACCCATACCTCATGCAACACTGGCTCAGTAAAGAAATATTATTCGCTTACATGCAACTTGGTCAGTGTGCAGTTGAATATAACCGACTTGGGATGTAAGGGTCTTAAAGGCACCCAGTGCAACTTTATGTAAACATTCAATGAAACATAAACATTCAATTTCTAGTCTTTTTTACACGTAGTTAGTTTCAATAACTCCATACCATTACATATCGACATTCAAGGAGCAAAGATGAGACATCGTTGTGTGGTGAGAACTGATAGAAAATCGTAAACAACAACAATCGCCGGTGGGGAGAAGCCATTTTTCCATTGACTGGAAGCCTGCTTTATTTATTGTAGGTTAAAAAAAATAAAGAAAATGGCGGCGATTGTTGTTGTTATCGATTTTCTATCAGTTCTCACCACACAACGACGTCTCATCTTTGCTGCTTGAATGTCGGTATGTAATGGTATGGAGTTATTGAAACTGACTACGTGTAAAAAAGACTAGAAATTGAATGTTTATTTTTAAGCCTCGAAAGTTGCACTGGGTGCCTTTAATATTCAATGATTCCGTCTTCATAGTGAACTCGCCATAGTTTTAGAGCAATGCAGTAGAATGTCTTAGGAAAGGCTTGTTGGCACTGGAAGCTTAAGTTGATCGTGTGGAAATTAATTTTCATGAAAATGTCAGGTCAGCTGTGAGTCACACCACTTGTGGCAGCTTTCTGTGAATTTCTTAGAACTAGCAACAGTAACTAAGAAACCCTTTGTATTGATGTTTTGTTCCATTTAAATACATTTTTATTCCTCTTAAGTCATGGGTCTGAGATCTTTTTAAGTCCAAAAAGTATAGATACAGTCTTCAACACTAGTTTCAGGCCAACATTATTCCACTTGACAAGGCCTTTCATAAAATTGGCATTGAGATTTTTTTGACTGATTTTCAGTTGGCCTGTGTGTTGAACCTGTTTGCTGTGTCTTTGCAGGGCATCATCGACTACATCTTCCACTCTCAGCCTCTGCTCAACGTCTTGGGTGTCTTGGGTCCTCTCGATACCCAGTGGCTCAATGAGAACAATATCAGCGGCTGTCCTCACCCCCACGTCCCCTCTGATCATTTCTCGCTGTTTGCACAACTTGAGTTGATTCTTCCCTACCCGCCCTCAGTCAATGGAATCCACCTGCCTGGACGCAGGTAGTTCTCCGAGCCACCAGAGGGAGCCAAACCACACTGGGCCTCTTCCTTTGCCACTGGCCAGGGTTGCAGACATCTGAATCTTGTAAGAGCGGTGTGGTATGGCTAACTCGTAGTTCCCAATGGATTTTAACTGAAATGGACGCTAAGGTCAATCTTTTCTGTATCACCTTTTTTCTGGGGCACAATTTTAAAAAGAAATGTTCTATACTTTTCACACTGTATGTAAATGTAGGGGTCCTGAGTATTCTGTGTAAGTTTACTTACAGAAATCGAAGCTTTTTAAAAGAAAAAAACCATAAGGCAATACCTTAAGTCACATGCAGGGCTTTTCGTAACTACAGTGTCACAACCTACCTGATAACATATGAGGTGTTTTGGAACATGCCATCCCA
This sequence comes from Sprattus sprattus, assembly GCF_963457725.1. Lineage (NCBI taxonomy): Eukaryota > Metazoa > Chordata > Actinopteri > Clupeiformes > Clupeidae > Sprattus > Sprattus sprattus. The sequence goes on from NC_137920.1 coordinate 70,483,267, forward strand.
AGGCCAGTTAAGACCATGCAGCTACTTTAAAGGGGGGACCAGAAGCCAGCCGTGTGACCCGAGTTAAACAATAACCTTAACCTTCTTTGTCACGTCCAGTCAAACCTTCTCCCACACACACACACACACACACACACACACACACACTTATCCATTTTTAAAGTTCATCTGTAGTGTACTAGGCCCAACGGCGCTGGACCTGTTTCTGCCGTACACGCTGGTGCTGAGCCCAACATCTTGGGTGCTACAGGCCTTATGAGAGCAGCCGCTCACTATTTTAATTGGAGTAGTGGCCCAGAATTTAGTAAACGGGGTTCATAAAGTCACTGTTTTTGCTGTTCACTTGAGTTTGCTTCTATGATCTGCTTTTTGTCTCTTTAAAAAAAAAGAAAGAAAAAAGAAAATGCTTTTTTGTCTGATTTTTAAATCCTTCTCTCCTTCTGTCTTATTGAAGAACTCTCCATCATGCTAAAAATCATGCCCTTGGTTGATGTCTTTTACGCTTTGTCCCTAGCTGTTTTTTATGATTATCTGGATGTACTGCCACTGACCTGTCCCCCAGCCCTGCCACAGCCCACTCCCCCAACTCAGGCGAATCTCTTCTTTTGAAGATGTGTTTTTTTTTTTTTTTTTTTGGTCTTCTGTAGCTACTTCTAGATCTCAGCTGTACCCTCCCTTTCCGTATAGTGCCATCCTATGCATTCTACCATAAGGCCAAGTGTAAAGCTCCCAGTCCATCTGCTGCTGTCAAAACCTTTTCAGAGGCTGAGAGGCACTCAAATGGACGTCTTTTTTTTTGGGGGGTTGTTGTCCATGTGTTTTGACAACCTTTTTGCTTTGGAAAAAAATAGTTTTTGCATCACCATAGTGGCACAATAGTAGAAACCCACCCTTAAAATCTGATTCATAGCAATTGTTCTCATTAATCTCTCTTTGTCTCTCCCTCAAACCTGATCAGATTATTTTAAAAGTAAACAGATTGACAAGCACTTAATGCAGATCACTGGTGCAGCTACTCAGTGTTTTTATTTTAGAAGTTGTGTGTGTTTTGCCACAAAGCAAAAGCAAACTGAATGATTTCTTTCCCACCGAGTTCTTTAAAATGGTGAGGGGGGGGCACTCCTGTCCCTCTCTGGTGTCTCTTTTTTTTTTCTTCTTTTGTTCTCCACCCCCCCCCCCCCCCCCTCCCCCTCCCTTTTCTGTTTTAGCTTCATTTCGATACGACATGTCTGGTTATTATATTGACTCTCTGGTGGTGTTGTGGTAGCAGAAAGATTTTTGTAAAGTGTGAATAAATTATGTATCTTGTTTCCTTTCTTTGACATGAATTGTGTTGATGTGTGCATCATGATTGATATATATATACTAGTCAAAGTGTTTTTTCTTTTCATTATGCTCATTGTTTTGTTACACTCAAACCAAATTTTTTTTTTTGTAAAGTTGTTGGCACACTGAATATTAGACTTATATGGTCGCTAACTAGACTCGAAATATTTAAAGGAAAGTTTCACTGAGAGCATAGAGTAAAGTCACCAAGAAATTCTCGTTATCGCCAAAATATTGCGTCGGCACCAAGTTTGTGGTCGTTTTGTGTTGTCTTTGATGCACCCACGTCATGCTAAAAGAAAAGGAAAAAAAAAAACTAGGACGGGAAGTCACAGTAGAAGAACATCTGTTTATTAACCCATACACTTTCTTTGCGCTGTCTGGTGGTATAACGTGGGGCATCTCTGAGTGTCCTAGTAGGGTTTGGACCCAGCTGTTCTGTCTCTGCTTTGCAGCGGAGCGGTGCGGAGTGCAGTCTGTGTCACTGACAGGCAGGGGCCCCTGAACCACTGACACGCTTGACCTCTCGGAACACACTAGCTCTATGCAGTGTTCTCGCTTCTCAGTATAATCAGTTTATCTAGCCCTTCCTTTTCCAGCTTCAGGTGTAATCAAGTGCAGCGAATGTGGTTATTTGAAATAATTTGGAGTAGGTTCATCATGTCAGCATCCCGGAAACCTTGCAATAATAATCATTTTCAAAAATCAAAATAATTTCCCGAGATGTAACCGACTCATTTCTGTTCGATCCGGCACCAGCTTTTGGCCACTGATCTTTTTTCCTCTTAATACGCCATTTGACTGTCTGACTTTTTGTTTCTCTGTTAGTAGAGGTAGGGCGTGCAATGGTACAGATAGTCAGCTGAAAGTCAGTAACTCCATAAGTAATGTCACTATATAATGCACTGGACCAACTCTTGTTTACCATTTGTGGAATACCAGCAAAACACTTGCACAATGTTTTGAAAGAATGTTACATAAATATATATAAAAGTATATAGATATAAAAAAAAAACATGGCAGCTGTTTTTAAATTGAATATTTGGAATTGTAAAGAGACCTTATGGTAAACAAGGCATTTTCAATCTGTTACCCTCCAGTTTTTCTTGGTAGTGATGTGTTTATAACAGGGTCAGCTTGTTTCCTCTACTCCTCTGTATTCTTTTCCTACTCTTGGTCAAATAAATTCTATATGTTTCAGCTCCTGCTGTCCTCGTTTGCTTGGTCTTGCCTACTGTGAAAGCCGGTCTCTCGTGTTCTAGTCTCGCATGAGATCCCAGTCCTCCAGCTGCTCGAGGTTGCTGTGCCCTCTTGAGTGGGTTGGGATCGGCAGCTCACTGGCTACTGCAGACATGGAGGTGACCAGCAGGGGGTGGTCATGCCACACTGGCCACTGTATTTGCAAGCTGGTCTGCCTGGATACACTTGGGTTTATTAGTCCTAGCCAAACTTAAGTTGACAGATACACTGTCAGTGAGAATGGAGAGTACTTTGTTTAGATGATCCGTGGTTCTCTGTTGTTCGTAGGAGATAACATGTGCTGTACTTCCAGTGGCTAATGGCTTGCTGATGCTGAGGTTACTTTGTTTTAAACAGGGTTATGCTTGTTTGAAGAACTAAGTACATGAGTTAAGTCAGAGTTACTTCCCAAATGAATGGAATGTGTTTGTCTGGTGTAATGTTTTTCATGGTGCACAGATCCCTGGTTTATTGCCATGTGACCATCATTTACTCAAGGAAAAAGCAAAAGCTTGCAGGTTAAAATAAAAGTAAGGCACTGCTTTGATGGAGGCTTTAACAGGTCATAAAATGTGACATACGAATATGACGTATACAGCATACAAATGTCCCATACGTTTTCTACTGAATCCCTGCTGAGATGATGAAAGCGTTTAACCTTTGGACAGGGCCACCACTGCCACTTTAATGCAAAAATACCACGGACAGTTTTGAAAATGTGAGCAATATAATACATATATAAATCTCACAGAGACCATTTACTGCTCCTCCAGCAGACCTCTGATTTGTCAAATACAACCTAAAGAGTTCACCCTGTCCACCTCGCCTCTGTGATGCTCTGTCAGTAAACTTAAGTCTTCTGGTGATCAATAGCTTGCAGGCTGACACAGTAAGTCTTGTCTATAGTGTTACTGTGACACAGATAACCTTACATGCCTCTTACTTACTCAAGTTTGTGAAACCTCAGTGCTGACCTGTGCCCCTCGCTTGTTTTCAGTGTTTGTTGTTTCTAGCTTGACAAATTGCTTTGCCTCTCAGGACTGGGGTGTTATTTATTATGTCTAATTGATTTGTCACTTTGTTAGCTGGAGTTTGTCACGTTCTGTGTGGATGGAGCTGTGAACTTTAGACCTGGAGTCTGGCTTTCCACTGTCCTGCACTTTGGCCTTTGGCATCCTCTCCTGTTGCTGCTGTCACTGTCGCTCGGGGTCATTGTCCTTGTGAAAAGTCGGGGTTTCTGCTGGTATGTATTTGTCAGCAGACTGACCACAGGGATTTGCTTGCATGTGGCATCTACTACTCTCCAGAAGCCCCAGTTTTTTGACCTATTGGCCAAGTATCCTCGTGGTGTGTTGATACCATCGCCATAAGGTGAAGGAGGAATGTCATCCAGGAGAAGACTGGTGATTTGGGCCTATGGAGCTAAGTGCAAAAGAGGGACCGGGGGATGAACAGCAAGAGAGAAATAACAGATATTGTGAAAGAGCTAGAGACTGGTATTACATTGATCTGAAATGCAATACCCTACAGATCCTAACTGATTTAACTTACTCTCTGGCAAGAAAATAAACTCCGTAATGGAGACTCCGCTATGAAATTTCCTCTAGTCAGTGCATTTCACTCTGGGCTAGTCTTATCTTGGCACTGTTATGTACAGAAGATATTAATGTCCCTCCTGAACTGTCAGAGAGGCCATCTAGTCCCATCTGTCAGTGAAATCCCCTGGCTGCAGGCTGAAGAACAGGAGAGAGGCTGCTCTATCTGTCGTGTCATCGAAGTACACCCAAAATTAGCTCTATTTGCCCCACGGTTGGCAAAACAGAACACTTTCATTTTTTTATACTGTTTTAAACAAATCCTTAACCTGTAATTCTGTAAGGTATATTGTACATGTGAGTATGCCATACAGTACGTGTTTTCCCACTCCTTGTGAACAGCGTGAAGCACGCGAGTTACCTTGGTGATCAAGGTCCCATTGCACATTGGTTTCACACCTCTTCTGTAGCCCACAAGCAGTCAGACTCCGACTAAGACTAAGGCCATGTACAGACGAAGTCTAGTTTGTCTTTGTCCGTAAAGTTCACAATACAGATAGCCCTATCATTTAGACGAACACTCTCTATCCGCACACGGTATCCGCAATGATCCAAATCGGGGGTAGAAAGTGAGTAGATTTGAATCGGTACGGGGGCTGGTGTTCGTCTGCACGGATTCAAGCAACCTGATGATGTCATTGTCCCACGTGATCCACACGCGATCTCCAACCAATATATATAACACTTATTATCGCTTTACATCTCACTAATGGTGTGTTTCGAACTCACTCTCATTAATCCAGCCTACTGATTTTTGTTTAGCCTCCTATCTTGATCTAATTCTTTTTATTCAGACGTTACATAACTTGGAGGAAGGTATGAGGTGTACACGGTCACATGAGGCCAGTTTACTGCTACAGGCTCCTTGTTCCAGCTCCACTGTGAGAGTCACATAGACACCCGCTCTCTGTATAATAACATCAGACTAATGAGAAATGGACATGACATCCAGATTGGTGCTAACGCGTGGACTTGAGTAACTGATGCTCTAGACCCCATTCCTCCCTCCCATTGTAAACACTTTGGTTAATCTCAAGTGACAAATGCTTAGGATACAATTTGAATAAGACAATAGGCACATGAATTTGAGGACAGAACAGCTGTGATGGTCCCTGAGTCTGGTGCAGAATTTTCCTTGTGTAACCTAAAAATAAACCATAGCACAACCACCTGTTAATGAAACGCAGAGGCCAGAGTGACCATTTCATACATATTGTAACTGTTAAAGCAGCAGGACAGATGAAAGCCAGGGGCTGTAGCAGCTGTTTTTCATTGACATCAGTAGACAGACATTAGCATTAGTTTAAGGGGCGTTACAGAATGTGAGAATGTATGAAGCAGCATGTTCCTTATGCTTTATGTTCTGTAGTCTTCAATGGCAGGTCCCACAAACCAGTGAAGTACGTTTAGTGTCATCCACATCCACCTCACTAGTCATGACACAAGCCAGTCAAATCAGTAGAGAGTTCAATATCTGACCTGTCTGGTCTGCTTTCCCCTAATCAAAAAATCCTATAGGATTCCAGTAGGTATAATCCTATAGGATTCCTATCATATTTTGGAACCAAAATCCTATAGGAATCCTATTGGATTCATTTTTAACAAAAAGAATGATGATAAAGGGAGTTCAGTGTTCTGACCGTCAGCACAAACTAATAGGAAGCATATGTAACGGCAGTCTGAGCAAACATCACAGCTGCACGTTTGATTTAGTTACTGACTGAAATACATAAATCCTCTTCAGCATCTGACATATGGAGATTCCTTACTACCGTAATTTCCAGACTATTATACATTGATGCTGCATTGTGCAGCCCTGCAGTTAATACTCCTATGCGTCCTATAGGCCTACACGGAAAAGCATTTTTTTCCCCCACTTGGTAGTTAGTAACGTGCACAGTAACTCTGCCAGATAAAGCCTGAATGGGTCTTTCTCTTTCACATATGAAAAAAAAACAACAGAACATAGATAACATACTATTTAATTTACACTCAGTCAAATTCAGTCTTCCATAATGATACAGTAAGGGGTGTCGTGTATTCCTACCAGACTCTATTTAACAGGATGCTGTGGAGCTCAAACCTCTCCAAAAGGTGTGTAAGTTCTCATGCCAGTTACCCTGGCTATGAACTATCCTAGCAATATCTAGCTTAGGGAACCATCTTAACAGTTGGTAGTTGCTATTGTGTGTTATATGAACTCATTTTAATATGAAGTGTATGTTTGCATGTTCTCCCGGTGCCTGCGTGGGTTTACTCCGGGTCCTCCGGTTTCCCCCACCATCATAAAGACATGCATCACAAAGTGGACCCACTCGAAAACGAGATGGTACATCTCAAGGGGATAATCTAGAATAAAAAATAAATAAATACAAAAAAAAGTGAATATGAACACGTGTTAATATGAAGCTGCACAGGCCCCCTGGGGGTTTCTATCTTTTCCTATTATAATTGTATAAGTTGAGACCATAACATCAGCTCAAAAGAGCCCTGTGCTCAGTCAATTCTCCCTGAATAAACAATGATGATGATGATGATAACTGTTTATTTTTTGTCTGTCCTTTTTTAATTGCCGGAACAGAACTATGGAACACTAGTTAGGTAACATAGCAACTAGATAACCATAGCAACCAGGAAATACAACACAAGCCGCAAAGTTTAATTTCTCAAGATCAGCTCACCAATAAAAAGCTCAGGCTTGGGTTCAAAGTGTTCACAACCACTTGGTGATGTTAAATGGCTTCACATATGTAGATATTAAACAATCCTGAGAGAAATAATGGCACATCAACAGAGCAAGGGCTCTGATATCAATGTAACATCCCCCCTCCCCTTTGCACTTCTCAAACACGTACATTTTATGGTTGCAATTTTCATTCATTGATTGGAACTATGTTGCCAGGGGATTAATTAGACTTTAGTGTCCATTCCCACACCATACCATAACACTAAATAAAAACTCAAGAAATGTTTTTCACTGTGAGTGGGAATGGGGTATTTCTGTGTGCACATGCCTGTTGTATTTTCTTTGAGGGGGGGATTCTGGATTAACCCCTTGAGATGAACCATCTCGTTTTCGAGGGGGTCAACTATGTGATGCATGTCTTTATGATGGTGGGGGAAACCAAAGAACCCGGAGTAAACCCATGCAGGAACGGGGAGAACATGCAAACTCCACACAGAAAGGACCTTTACTATTTATTATTATTATTATTATTCAATTATTTCAGTAATTCGATTCAAAAAGTTATATAGATTCATTACACACAGACTGATATATTTCAAGTGTTTATTTCTTTTAATATTGATGATTATAACTGACAGCTAATGAAAACCCAAAATACAGTATCTCAGAAAATCTGAATTTTGTGAAAAAGTTCCATATTGAAGACTCATGATGTCACACTCTAATCAGCTCATTAACTCAAAACACCCTGCACAAGGAGGCTAAGACACAAAAGGTAATTGCTAAAGAGGCTGGCTGGTCACAGATTGCTGTATCCAAGCACATTAATGGAAAGTTAAATGGAAGGAAAAAATGTGGTAGAAGACTTCTAGAATTTGGGGGAGATTCACAAGGAGTGGACTGCAGCTGGAGTCAGTGCTTCAAGAGCCACCACACACAGACGTATTCAGGACATGGGCTTCAACTGTCGCATCCCTTTTGTCAAGCCACTCTTGAACCAGAGACAATGTCAGAGGCATCTTACCTGGGCTAGGGACAAAAAGGACTGGACTGTTGATCAGTGGTCGAAAGTTCTCTTCTCAGATGAAAGTAAGTCTGGAGGAAGAGAGGAGAGGCACAGAATCCAAATTGCTTGAGGTCCAGTGTAAAGTTTCCACAGTCAGTGATGGTTTTGGGGTGAAATATCTTCTGCTGGTGTTGGTCCACTGTGTTTTTTTAGGTCCAAGGTCAGCACAGCCTAGACGGAAGTTTTAGAGTACTCCATGTTCCCTCTGCTGACCAGCTTTATGGAGATGTGGATTTCATTTTCCAGCAGGACTTGGCACCTGCACACACTGTCAGAGGTACCAGTAGTTGGTTTAAGGACCATGGTATCCCTTTGCTTGATTGGCCAGCAAACTCCCCTGACCTAAACACCATAGAGAATGTGGTATTGCGAAGAGGAAGATGCGAGACACCAGACCCAACAATGCAGAAGAGCTGAAGGCCGCTATCAGAGCAACCTGGGCTTCCATAACACCTCAGCAGTGCCACAGACTGATCGCCTCCATGCCACGCCGCATTGCTGCAGTAATTCATGCAAAAGGAGCCCCGACCAAGTATTGAGTGCTGTACATGTTCATACTTTTCAGTAGTCCAACATTTCTGTGTTAATCCTTTTTTTTTTGTATTGGTCTTAAGTAATATTCTAATTTTCTGAGATACTAAATTTTGGGTTTTCATTAGCTCTCAGTTATAAAAATTAAAAGAAATAAACACTTGAAATATATCAGTCTGTGTCTAATGAATCTATAAAATATACGAGTTTCACTTTTTTAATCGAATTACTGAAATAAATAAACGTTTTGAAATTCTAATTTATTGAGCTGCACCTATTGTGTGACCTCTGTTGTTGTGTGTTTTGTATATGATCCGGGTTAATCTGAACGAAGACAGAGAATAATTCTTAAGCCATAGTTGTCCCTAAAAAGTTTTCAGTATTCTCTCTCTCTCTCTCACAAACAAACACAGGATGTACTGAACAGCAGGACATTCTCCGGTGGGGATGAAGTCAACCTGAAGTTAACAGCAATTGACAGCTTTGCCTCCTACCACATTCGTTTCATTCCTTAGTCAGCTACGCGCCCCTCACACCGCTACCCCTGCTACACAGGATCTTGTTTTATTTGAAAGTGATTGATCCAGTCAGATTTCTTCAGATAGTGAATGTCAGCACCACCCCAGTCCCCACCAGCGCCTTGCTCTCTCTCTCTCTCTCTCTCTCTCTCTCTCTCTCTCTCTCTCTCTCTCTCTCTCTCTCTCTCTCTCTCTCTCTCTCTCTCTGCTCACTGTGCCAGCCCACAGCCCATGCTGTCTATCTGAGTAACTGTGAGGATGCGGAAACCCTGAATTATTCAACTTGAAGAGAGTTTGTCTTCCCAAGTGACTGTGGTGGCAATACTCTATCAGGTCAGCACCATGACCATGCTATGTACTTTTAGGGTCAAAATGACCCTCAATCCTAAAAATAAAAGCTGGAAAGTTTTAAGGTAAATACCTCTGTACACGGAACTGTTTGTCTGTATCCTTCTAATTCTTCACAGTTTCGCATGATATCCATGCCTGTCCCCATCTGTCTGCTGTTTTTTTTGCATGTGTTGTAGCTTTGACTTTGCTTCTCTATTAGTGGAGCATGATGAGATTCTTCACCACCTTTTGTCTTCAGGTGACGAGGAAGGTCTGGATACTGGGAAGTTTATGAAGAGAAAAGGATCAGAAAGTGGACAAACCAGCAAACAGGGACATGCTGGAAAATGGGCAAAGAGACAGTAATTCCAAGATAGCTGAGAATTGTGTGTATTTGCACGAGTTTGGTACCAGCAGTTAGAGCATGGGAACATTCTAGAACCACATGAAGGATATGAAGTCTGACTCTCCGTTCGATGACTACCTTTTGGTACATCTTTGGCGAGCTTCTCTCTGGAATGAAAACAGGGCCAGTGTCAACCCATGTGTTTTTGGTTAAAGTCATGCACTAATCTCAGATGTATAGTGCAGGCCCCTGAGATGCAGTCTACTTTTAGGCGTGTACCACAGAAACATGCATGTGAGACTAACAGGAAATGTACCAGCAGAGGCCCTGAGAAAAGGACTTGGTTTGGAAAAAGTAATTTAGCAGAGAGCACAGAGAGCAAGTGACAGCTGCATTTAAGGGTCTCCAATGACTTGGTAGGAGTAATGTGTCAGGCATGCTGTTGGTTCCCGTGCAGCACTTTTGTTAATGGAGCTCCAGATGATGATGATGGTGATGATGATGTGCTAAATTCAGAAACCTAGCAACAACCACCAAGGAGCAACAATGAAACTAAGAGGTTTTGATTTGGTATGTGCATGTACAACAGTAATTAGGGGAAGGGTGTGTATCTTGTCATAGATCATTTGAAATACATGACCCGGGCACATGGAAAATTGAGATCTGCGTTTACTGTTGACCGTTTGTTTCCTAGGTATTTGGGTTTGCATTCTCTACAGTGGCATAGGTTCAGTCACACTGTTGGGCATACTGTGCCAAATGTCGATTTCTCAAAGGTCACACAAACATTTTTGGAGTGAATAGGCTTAGTTGCTGTCATGAAGTGATGCTGAATGCTCAGGATCAACTACGCAGATTCACAAGACTGTTTGAGTGCCTGGGCGAGCAGTAAAAATACAAACTGTTCCGCAAAATCTGGGACTGGTTCAACTCCTGGAGACTTTATTTAGGAAAACTCCCTCCCTCATCCCATTTTATTCCACTCCAACATTTCCCGTGCTTTTGATCATGGAACGGGAGACAGCATTCCTGGCACACGTTTGCCAAAGCCACTGCCCCCGAGGCTGTTCCTGGTTAGATCACAGACCTGGCCACTCGTATACAACCTGTATACAACACGTATTCATACACTAACACACATCACAACCGGAGCTGAAAAGAGGTGATGTTGCCCCAGTGAAATGTTGTACAACGCCGCAAAGAACTCCACTGCTTTCAATCAGTGGTGACCATTATGCTGGAGGGCACGCGGGGGTGACGAGTTAATCTGCGTGTGGATCCTTTTTTCTCTCTCCTCTCAGCATCTGTCAGGCTTCTGCGTGGCTCTGCAGCCTCTGTAAGCCTGCCAGCGCTCCAGACCCTGATGCTCGGCATGTTATGGTTCTGTTTGTGTGCTGAGAGAAAGGCATCCCCTTATTCTTTGCAACCTCTCCTCTCCTCTCCTCTCCTCTCCTCTCCTCTGATATTCGGTGTCATCAAAGATACTGTGTTGGGGGAGGCTTCACGACAGCATAAAAAACAAACAAAACATAAGAATGCGACAGGAACCTAATGAGATTCACGTTCCGTTCCTCTTGGCAGTTCTCCTCCTCCTTGTGGTGCTGAATACATTGAGGTGCTGGATAATTGCCATTGTAGTCTCTGTCACTGGAAGCGAACTGACATAATGAGGGAAGCCACAGTCGCTCTGGTGGAACAACTCTGCAGAATTGATTTCTGCACCAACACCAGCATCACCATCTTGCCTTGAGGTCCTGCTGGACCCTTCTGGAATGCTCACTGATCCAGCATATGGCTACTCAGCTGGATTTATTGGTGGTTACAGCAGGGAGCTCATGACCTCCCACCCCAGCAACTGACTAAGTGTGGAGTGGCAGATAACCTTGATATGAACCGCCTGAGGATTACGCCATCAAAGCTGTGGCCCTATAGTTGGGCTTTCATTCACATTGCATTCGTCTCGATCCTGTTAACTGGAGCTCTGACATTTGTTGGGCCTCTCAAACATCAACCTATCCCTCCCTCTCTTTCCCCACATCATATTTTAAGTGTCAACCCTTCCTGCTGTCTCTGTCGGAGACATGATATTTTATTGGTGGAAAACTGAGTGTGTCAGGTAGCATCGGAACCAGACTGGAGAAGACTGGAGGGGAGACTTTGAAGATATGGCTTTGGTTTATGAGGTTTTGTGCTGCCTGAAAGTTTTCACATACATCATCAGTGGGCCTATGTGGGATTATATGAGGGTATTTGCAGCAACTGAGCAGTGCATGCCTGTGTGATCATGTGTGTGTACATTAATCATGCATTTGGAATAGCAGGACAGTGTATGTCATAAGGATGCCAGTTTTACCCTTTTTATAGACATGAGGTTTTTTGGACCAGTAAACACTAGAATGTGTCTAAGAAAGAGTACTTCTAGCTCTCTGGAAGCGATTCACTGACCAAACTGGTCCGTTTATTCTTTTGTGCTGAACAGCTTTATTAAGTTGTTAACATTTAATTTCACTCTCTCAAAGGGAAAAGAAAAACATGTCTGTCCAGTAAAATAATAGAAATGTAGCTAGAGGGCAAGTCTGTCTGGCAGTTTTACCATATGGCGATTTATTCCACCACAAGATACTTCAGTTGTTCACAGTCCATGAAAGTGGAGATTATGTTGACAGCGTAGAGCTGTGCGACAAAAACATACCCACTGTTTACGGTATAATGTAAATCACTCAGAGGTTAACATATATTCACGGCTGTGAGTTATTCTGTATATTCAATGTGTGTGTGTGTGTGAGAGCGAGAGAGAGGGAAGGAGGGGTAGAGAGAGAGAGAAAGTGAAATAGCGAGATTGATAAAAAAGACTGGCTAACAGCTGCTGCACGTGTCATATAAGAGCCTGGTGCAATATCCCCTGTAAAAGAGAGGAGGAGGAGGAGGAGGAGGAGGACTGGAGCAGGCAGAGCAGGAGAAGAAGGAGGAGGAGGAGGAGGAGGGAAGCAAATGTGAAACACACGTCTGGCGGGACACACTGACTCGGCTTTGCTTGGGTTAAGGGCCAGCGATGACGTCGCCCGGTTCCACTCTTTCATAGACATACTCCGCTAACAAGTCCCCTGTCTCTATTACACCTAAACCACTACTAGTCCTTCAAGCCTGTCTCAGCCCAGGCTCTGGGTCCCAGCCAGACCCTTTATTTCTCCTCCGACGCTTGAAATGGTCCACAGCTGAGTTCTACGGGCCTTAGGCCAAGATCCTCTTCCTGGCTATAAGTGACAATCTAATAGGTAAGCAGAGTGTTTAAAGGCACCCAGTGCAACTTTCGAGGCTTAAAAATAAACATTCAATTTCTAGTCTTTTTTACACGTAGTAAGTTTCAATAACTCCATACCATTACATATCGACATTCAAGGAGCAAAGATAAGATGTCGTTGTGTGGTGAGAACTGATAGAAAATCGTAAACAACAACAATCGCCGCCATTTTCCCCCCAAATCTTTATTTATTGGTGCCACCAATAAATAAAGCAGGATTCCAGTCAATGGAAAAATTGCCTCTCCCCACCGGCGATTGTTGTTGTGTACGATTTTCTATCAGTTCTCGTCACACCACGACGTCTCATCTTTGCTCCTTGAATGTCAATATGTAATGGTATGGAGTTATTGAAACTTACTACGTGTAAAAAAGACTAGAAATTGAATGTTTATTTTTCGAGTCTCAAGCCTATAAAGTTGCACTGGGTGCCTTTAATGGGTGTTTCCTTATGTAAACATGCAATGCAATTATCTTTACTCTACAAATACATTTCAGTATTTTTAGAAACACAATTAACTGAGTATCTGCATTGAGCCAGGAGAATGCCACATCACAGGCGATAGATGGTCCACACCAGTTTTCTTCAGCTGTTGACGCACCAACTCAACAATCAATGCGGCTTCACACTCCATCATTCTCATCTCCTCATGCCCCACACCAGACTGACCACCGCCCCTGCTAGTCAGCTAACACAGCAGCCACACCTGACTATACAAGTGGAGGCCAAGCCAGCTCAGATAAAGACGCCAACTTCTACTGTAACCACTCCTTTGCTATCATTACCTATCCTTCGGTATTAGCTATTCTTTATCAGTGTTCGGTCAGCTTCAAGACACACCACACACCGAGAGAAATAGAAAGTAACTTGAAAGTTCCCTGAGTGCAGTATCATGGATTAATATGGATGACCATCTGCCTAACAGACCTTTATACATTAGAGGTCAGATATTTGTATTTCCATGTATTTTTTTTTCCATCTGTCGATGGCAGGCTATGTAAAATGCATAGCCTTAATTTGCAGAGTTCTTATTTGGGCAAGTAATTGCTGCAGGCAATATGTGCATGGTTAATGACCCCCATTTACCTCAGATGCTTCTAAACCACCTACCTTAAAGTTTTAACTTTTATTACCAGGGTTGGTAAGGTGACTTCAAATGTAGTAGGTTACATATAACTAGTTGCCCTGTTAAGAATGTAATAAGTAATCTTAGTATTTTAATTACTTCAATAAAGTCATGTAACGTATTACATTTGATCACTTCTGTTTACTTTTTTTAAAGATTTGTTTTTGGGCTTTTTGCCTTTATTCAGATAGGACAGTGAAGGTTTGGACAGGAAATGAGATGGAGAAAGAGGTGGGGAGTGGGATCTGGAAATGACAGTGGGTCGGATTCAAATGGTTTGGGGCTGCTGCTTGCACCACAGTGCCCCCCCTGATTACTTTTTGATTGGCACGTGAGAGGCACTACAAATTCAAACTAGAGAATCAATCTAAAAGAATGCACTAAATTTGATTGCATGCTTTCAAATGAATGGAGCCTCTCTATACAGCAAAAAGATGCAAATCCTCTCAAAGCTTTTTACCAAAAAGAACATATTTGGATATTACCCCTTTGAAATCAGCAACATTCTGATTGTAATTGTAATTTGATTTGATGGTAATTTGATCACATATTTTTCTTAGTAACTAAACAGATCACAATTACTTTTATTTTGTAAATTAATTATGTAACTAATAGTTACTCCCTGACATTGTTCATGACATGGAAATTACCTTATGACAGAAGTAATCACTTTGATTATGGAGGGGTAAAAAACGGTACACCAGTTACAGAGGTTCTGGTCCACTGCGGTCCATAAGTTGCCCGCTCCCAATACTGCTTCATGGCTTTACATTGAAATGAAAGAACTGAAGATAAAAAAAAGATGCCTTCAAAGTTGGCTTTGATGTCCCTTTCTTGGACTGCTACCTGTAACACATGATAGCTCATAGTATTGTGTAATAAGTAGTGTATTCTACTCTAAGAGGGCTGTTTTAGCGCGCTGGTTATATGCGTACTGAATATGTGTGCACTAGGGTCATTTATTATTCCTTTTGCCTCATTAGCTAATTTAACTGATACCTGTGATACTGAAATATCCAGTAATTAACTGTTCAGGGAGGCTACATCTCCTGACTGAGGGCTTACAGAATGAGTAACAGCAAGACAGAGGAGCCTATGGCAACAGCAGGAATAGAGAGTGCATCAGTAAATTAACTGTTTTTTTTCTATGACGACTGCAACTGGCAATTCATGGGTTGGTGGTTTTATGAAATAGTAGGAAGATGGGCTCTGTTCAAACTAGAAATGTTTGTACACTGTCATCTGTGACTTGAGAAAGACCTGAATTCAGTCACCTCAACCATCACATCTGTCAAACGACAGACTCCTAAATGACTCTGAATCACAAAAAGGGGAAAAAAAACACATTAGGTATGACACTTAGGCGAATGTAAACACAAATGTGTGGCTTGTAAAGGGCATTCTCAATGACCATCATGTTAGACATAAAAGTATAATGTTGATGGGATATGTAACAAAACTTCCAAGTGCCGAATGTGCAACAGCAACGCTGAGAGAGAGGGAGAGAAAGCGAGAGAGCCGGAAAGAGGGAGGGAGAGACAGAGAGAGAGAGAGCTATATTCTTCACGGTGCACTTTGCGGTGGGGTAGGGAGGGAGAAAAGAGGGGAGAGGGGACCACGCATATGCTGGTAGATCGCTTATCTGAGATCTCAAAGTCCGCCTCTCTCCCGTGCGATCTACCTCTCTTCGGACCTGACATGGATGTTACGCTTGGATATGTTTTCTTTTTAGTTTTATTGCGATTACAACACATGAATGGTTTATATCTCACCAATACTATAGGTAAGAACTGTTCAGCATTGTTTACTCTTTGATCTATATTGAAAAGCCAGTTCAAAGCGTAGCAACTGACGTTCCTATAGGCACACATTTCGAAAGATTCCAAGTTTTCTTTTTCTCTGTATTTGTTCGTGTTGTATACCTATTAATCAAACTTAGTGATATGGTGACACACAAATGCAATCGTATGATCCTGTCTTACCAATGTCATCCTCATCTGTCCATTTATGTCGCGTTATGGCAACTTTTACACAATCAGCTGAAGCGAAATTAACCAGTGTAGTCTACTGCGAGTATCCTACAATCATCTGCGAGTTCTTAGTTTTCTTAGTATAAGGACAGTATCCCGTCCAAGTCAATGATATAAAGTAGGCTACTGATTCGGATTTTTTCATATCGTGGTTCTGTTTTAAGTTTTATTTAACTAATATAGTGATTTACTAATGTCCAAAGGAAAACATTGGTGATATTCGCCAAAGCACAGGCGCTTGTCTGAAAAAAATAAACATCCCACTTGAAATTCACGCAGAACGTTGCAGCCGGTGATGCTTTTAAGGTTTCATGGAAAATAATGCAATTGAAAATACCGTTTTACATAGACGAAACCTAACATAAAGAAGCAGTAAATGTATCGCGGAAAGTCTCTAGTATGCTTCAGAAAGATATAAATAAACGATGAAGCTGCACGATGGTCTGTCTCCAGTAAGGTGAAGGGCATGCCTTTTCTTCGTGCCGGGTGGGAAGGTTGGCACTCTAACACAAGCCGCAGCCTAGATCTGGATGATTACAGCGTGCAACTCCGCGGACACAATGTAGCCCATCACTAACCCTAGGCAGTTGCAGATGTGTGCGGTTTACTGTTGTTGGGTGACAGCTATTACATTATTGGGGCCTTCCTGGGACACCCACTGTTATCTTTGCGTATGCTATTGTTGTTCAGTCATGAAAGTAACTGAGCACGAACGTTAATGGCTTTTTAATGACACTTGGCATGTACAGTGGAAGGTCAAACATATAGTTTTAGCACACTGGGGGCTTGCTCCTCACCCCTCTAGCGCCACCAACGGGCAATTTACTTCTAATTTATGAATCATTTGGTCTAGACTGTTGAAGGGAGCATCAAAATGAGCAGGCTGCACTATTCATTTATAGTGTCTATAGTTTTCTATAGCATTTTTAATTGCTTCCCTATCAACAACCTGTTTTGTTTTCTGTTAACAGTCTACCATGCATCAAATTATGAGCTCAAAATGCAGTCCGCAATATCCTTAAACAGACCTAATTTGAAAATGACGAACATTTACTATGCTCACAGATACATCATCATATCATTTGGTGTGGACCATCTTTATAGAACACCTTGGAGAAGGCTACATTCCACTCTGGAAGTTCAAGCCATCTCAGACGTTCACTCTACACATGCTCTTGCACTTGCACTATAGGCTCTTATTTGTAGTGTAAGCATACCCTTGGACCCCTGACTAGGCTTGTGGGAACGAGCCAAACTCATTTCAGGTCATTTCAGTGAGGCCTGTATCCTGCAAGTGAGCAGTCATGTCATAAAAAGCTATTGCACCTAAAAAATTAGCCTGTTGGAGTCTAAAAGACGTTGTAGACGGTGTAGACGGTGCTTGGTGGGAAGTGGGAAGTAGGTGTAAGATCCTTATCCTTTAGGTGTGACTAGGCAAATCTTACAAACCTCAAAGCACAAAAGCAAAGCACTTGATTTGTATGCATTACAACTTGTGGATTAGTGTTCTAGTCACCTTATGGAAACATGACCTGGGTCTTATCTCTTCAACAGTGAAACACATCTTAAGTATGTTTTGTCCCAGACACCTCCCTCTGTTCCCATGGGAACATAGTCACAGTGACACCGTGATGCAGTAGGCCCCGTCATTGCTCCTAGTAGCTGTATCTACTTGTCAGCTCAGATTCACCACTATCCCCACTCTGTCAGTCTGTCTGTCTGTCTGTCTGTCTGTCTCTCTCTCTCTCTCTCTCTCTCTCTCTCTCTCTCTCTCTCTCTCTCTCTCTATCCCTCGCTCTCTCTCCCTCTCTTTTTCTCTGACTCTGTACGTGAGCATTTGTATGCAGAGAAACTGATGGGATAATTATGATTCTATCCTACTCTCTATACCGTTTTACCTGGAAAGTTCTATTTAAAAAAAAATATGAGATTTCTATGGCACTGAATGAATGTGAGAAGTGTTACACCAGAAGAGCATTTAGAAGTATAAAACAAATAACACTGAATATGCTGTGCATTGTGTTGACTATGCACTTAGAAACAAAACTAAACTGTATGCATTTGTCCATTTGGGTCTGGGTCTTCTTATATGTACAGTATGTATATTACTACTTGTTTATATGTATGTTTCTTGGTGTGCTTGTTTGTGCATGTGTGTCTGTGTGTGTGCGGGCGTCAGAAGGGTAAGGGAGTGAGAGATAGATTTAGGGGAGAAGTTAATCAGTACAGAATCGTGTTATATATTCTATGTTATATATACTGTATATATATATATAGTTTTAAATCTAACACATAAGGAGGATGCTAATCGGGATGTCATTTAATGGTACTTATGTGGTGCTGCTCTTTTGGTCAGATGAAAAGCCTTTGCTTAGGGTAGGCCTTGGGGCCATGATCTACAAGTAAACTGCAATATGAAATCTCAATACATCACAATATTGCAATATAGCAAACACATTGCAAATTGGACAAATTGGACAAACAAATTGGATCATATACAACACAATATGTTGACAGTGATTTGGTTATTATGTGGGGCCTTTATCACTATGATGACTATACCTAATGCACGCAATGGAAAATGGAGCCTTAAAATATTTTCATTAGGAGGAAAATGTTTTTATTAAAAATATTCACGTATATCAGTCATACTGTCACTGTGTTAAATGGATTGGATGACATCAAACATATATAAATGCATCTAATTTGTAGGATATATAAATTATTTAATTATGGAAATGGTTTCAGTTGGAAAGCAGCCTCATATGCGCAGTTAGGCCTTGAAGGCCGATGTTGGTGGTCTTGCATGTAAACTAAGTGGTGTGTGTTTTGCTGTGTGCTCTCAGAATCCCTTCAGCATAAGCTCAGGGACTACGGCCTGGTGCGGCCGGTCAGCACAGATGCCCACGGCCGCTTCCTCACGCACGCCGTCTCAGCCGGGCAGCTCAGGGAGCAGCTGCCGGCACGGCGGCGCAGGAGGAGGGATGCCGAGGGTCAGGCCGATGCCCACGGGCACATGGAGACGCTGTTCTACAACGTCACCGTGTTCGGCCAGGAGCTCCACATGCAGCTGCGCCTAAATTCACGCCTGGTTGCCCCGGGAGCCACAGTGGAGTGGCATGACGATGGCAACGGGACGCGCTACGAGCCGCTTCTGCCCAGTGACTGCTTATATGTTGGCCACGTCACAAATGTGCCCGACACAGCGGTGGCTATCAGCAATTGTGACGGCTTGGTGAGTACCCTCTCTTGAGCGCTTTCCTCTTGCACTGAGTGTTCAGAATTGTTTGTAATGCTTAGAACTCGTTATTTGATTAATTTCGTGGACATCGCATAACTGCTCTTTTATTGCTCTTTCCTCTTTATTAGACTGAAACAGTTATTAGTGCTCCTTGCGTAACCACATACCAGCCTCTTCGTTTTACTATTGCCAATGAAGTTAGACTTTTATACTAGCATCATTGATATCTGAAAAGAAACAGTCATAAAAACATACACTGATGCCAAAGATACATGAACACTATATGAGTTTGGGTTGGGGCTGCAGTGACTCCTAGTCATTGTGCCAATTGGATGTCTGTTTTGGTCATTATACAAGCCTGTTGTATAACAGAGAACCTCCAAAGTGTTTAATAGATTTCAGTTGGTTTGCTGAAAGTCATCTGTTAACTGATAGCACTGTTCCTACACGTTAGATGTGGCACGAAGAGCTGGGCAGAGAAACATTTTTGTGAGGCCAAGGCATGTGTGCCTCAGGCTCTGCAGGATGGTGCAAAATATCAGTCCGTCTTAATGATGAAGTGATCATGGTATGACATACTCTTCGGCCTTGGTTTTATTTTAGGAAGTCTCTTGGACAGAGACACATGATGTGATTTGGGGTCATCTAAGAGTTCCTGATAAGGCTTAATGTCTCCGGCTGTTATTAACTGCTAACACTTCATCTTGGTCTCTGTGGAACTCTCAGGTGGTAAAATGGTCTGTTCAGACAGAGACATGGAGTAGAATTCAGATTGCTACAGTCATTAATTATGCTGACATTAATTAATAATTAAGGCATGATCACTCTGAGTCACATTCATCACAGAGTCTTTTTCGATTTACATCGATTCGTCTGGCAGAGACATTTTGCAAAGTGTTTTACTGGTAGAGGAGAGAACATAACAACGCAACCCAACGGCTAATGAAAAGAACCAGCTTACCGCATGACTGAGTTTCTGTTTCGGCCAGGTAGCTTTAGAAAGTCGAAGAAACTCATTTTGAAAGTAGATTAAAAATGTAGGAGCTACAACTTTTAATATGACCAAGCACAAACAAACAAGAAAAAAAAAAATGTTTTTCAGTAGATTTTGTGTAATTATTCTAGTGTCTCTTGAAGTACACTGAAGATAATGAGCTCTCCTGTTCTTCTGAGGCACACACATCAGCACAGTATCTGTGTGTATGTGTTGGGTTTCCATGGCTCCTCAGAAGGACAGAAATGCGTTTCTGTAATGCGAAAAGTGCGAAGGAAAGCGTGTCCAGACAAACCGAGAAAGCGCCTAGTCTTAATGACCTCACAAGTACAGGCTTCTGTTCACACTTCTGCCCCCCATCCTGAGAGATAGCCTTCTGGTGAACCCACAGCGCTGTGCTGTGCTGCGTGTTGGAAGGAGAGGAGGGCATATGTTGTCATCACGCTAAAACTGTGCAAACTTCACTTGGTATTAGCAACGCATCCTGATGCCGGAGAGGCTTTCAGTTGAATGCAGTCATGAGGTACCATATGTGTGGAGCCAAAACTACAGGTTCAGGTCTCCAGATCAGATCGTGTTGTCACTAGATAATCCTTAGCAGGCATGTGTGTGCATGTTTGTGTATACATGCTTTGAGAAATCCTACAGGAAATATGGTAATGTACTGTATGGCTTTTGACGTTTATGTACACGTAAATGTTTATTATTCATTGGATGCATCTAACATTATATCTTCAGAACTAGAGGTAACCCTTTGATAGAAAGTGGTTACAGTCCCTCTATACTGCACACAGAGGTACCTTCTAAGAGAATGCAGTATTTCAATTTTTTTTAATCACCTATCTATAGTAAATCAGATTACCATTAACCACATTACATTTACATATAGTAATTTAGCAGACGCCTTGTCCAAAGCGACGTACAAGAACAGTCAAGCTAAGAGCAATAAAACCTGGTGTAACAATAAACACTGCTTTTTTTTTAAGAAATAGAAAATGACATAGAAAGAAAAGGAAGTGCGTGACTGTCACTGCTTAAGTGCAACTAGATCTTAATTCCCCTACATTATCGTGAGTGAGAACCTTGACAGTAAACCTTTCTCGGAAAAGAAGACAACCATAAACAAAATGAAGTTTGATGCTGTTGAATAAACGATGATTCTATTTTAATACAGGTAATTGCCGAAATAGAATGTCAGCATAATACCTGTGTATTTCAGCTAGAACCAGGGTGTATCTTAAAATAACTCCTTGAGTGTATCAGAGAAGACTCTTTTTTTGCTAATCCATGATTTGGTGTCATGCAGATGATAGAACACAGTATTAGGCACCACTGCGAAATCCAAGGATGTCACAAGAGTTGAGAGAGTTGAGATTATTTTATGCTTGTCAAATCACTGATAGGCCACACATTCCACAAGATACGAGAATGAGACTCCTCCAAGCAGAATGCTATAGTAAAGACAGGGTTCCAGCAGAGCTGGTTAGTGTCAGGGTTGGAACCCAAGACACACTTATGTTTTTCACAACATAACTCAAGCTGATTGCTATTTCTGCAAATTGTTGCATTTTAAAAGTTTATGTTTTGCAGTAGGTTGAAGCACTATCTGTACTTGTAGCTAGTGCAGTTAGTACTACATTGCTTGTGAGAACTGTTCCACATTTAGTGTCTTGGTAGCACTTTATTTGAAGGAGTTCATCGTTCACTCAAAAAACGTACTTCCAGGAATGCATGAATCAACATTAATGCACTAAGTTACATTACTATGGAATGCTATGTTAGTTTTTTTTTTCAGAGTGCATTTCCCCTTTTGCAATCATATGTTCCAGACAATCACACATATAATTCCGTGAAAATGCATTTTTCTCCGTAATGCAAAAGTCTATTTCTAGGCCGAAGTAAAATACTTGAGCAAAAGATCAAAGAAAGACCAAAGGGGCATTGCAATATTTTCATTATTACTTTTGATTATTGTGGCGTCATAATGCATTTTCATTATGTACTTTAATTACAAATGTACTATAAAGCTAGTTTAACTGAAATAATGTTGCATAATTGTTCACAATAAGACGTAAACAAACAATTCTGTTGTCAGAAGATATAAGATATATTTGCACGTTTAACATGTCATGGGCACATTTAAGTAGCTAACTAGGTACCCTAAGGTACGTGCAATTTACTTAAACGTACCCACGAATTAAGAAGACAACAAGTATTTGACCACTCTAAGGCTTCGTAGACACGGAAGTACGTGCCTGTGCACAAATGAGACCACCACAGCAGGAAGAAGAAGGAGAAGAAGAAAAAGAGGAAGAAGTTTTGTGTGAAGGTATGCTGTACATTTCTAAGAAGCTAAAAGTAGGAAGATAGGTGATGTAGAACAATTTTGTTCGGCATAGTTCATTTTGGAAGGCATAACTTCCACTAACACATGCTAAACAGGTGTTTAAATACACTACATGGCCAAACATATTTGGACACTTACCATACAAGTCTGTTGGACATCCCATTTCATAACCGTATGTGTTAATATGGAGCAGACCCTCACCCCACTTTGCAGCTGTAACAGCCTCCACTGGTCTTGGAAGGCTTTCCACAAGATTTTGGAGTGTGTCTGTGGGGTATTTGTGCCGATTCAGCAGAAGGACCTTTTGTAAAGTCAGGCACTGATGTTGGACGAGAAGGCTTTGCTCGCAATAGGCATTACAATTTATCCAAAAGGTGTTCAGTGGGGTGAAGGTCAGGGCTCTGTGCAGGCATCTCGAGTTCCTCCACTCCAAACTTGTCGAACCATGCACCCCCTTGCTTTGTGCACAGGGGTACAGTCATGCTGGAACAGGAAAGAGACTTCCCCAAACTGCCCCCATGAAGTTGGAAGCATGCAATTGTCTCAAACGTTAGCCTTCACTGGAACAAAGGGCCTAGCCCAAACCCAGAAAAACAGCTCAGACCATTATCCCTCCTCCACCAATCTCTCCAGTAGATTCTAGGCATTCCGGTAGGTAGCGTTTTCCTGGCATCCACCGAACCTAGATCACTCCATCAGACTGCCAGATGGTGAAGTGTGATCCATCGCTCTAGAGAACGTGTTTCCACTGTGTCTAGTAGAGGTGGGCTTTACACCACCGCATAGTGATCTTAACAAGGAAACAGCTGTAGAGGATGGCTCAGGACAGACGAGGGTGGAAACAATTCATCAATGGCCTATGTTCCGAGAGGAATACAAAGCCTAACAAACGAACTAACCTTAGTGATCTTAGGCTTATGTGCGGCTGCTCGGCCATGGAAACCCATTTCATGAAACTCCCGACGCATAGTTCTTCTGCTGATGTTGCTTCCGGGGTCATGTTGGAACTCTGTAGTTACCTCCGCCAAGGAGGTTATGTTTTCGCCCTTGTTTGTTTTTTTGTCTGTTTGTCAGCAGGATTACGCAGAAACGCATGGACCGATCTCCATCAAACTTTGTGGGGAGATTGGGTAATATAATGGCAATAATTGATTCGATGTTCAGATGTCAAGGTCAAAGGTCAAGGTCACAAGGCGGAGGTTTGCATTCTCTGAATGCTCCCATTCTTGTTGGTAATGCAACAGAGGATAGGTGATTTTGACGCGCTACGCTAGGCCCTGCTCTGTGAGTGCGCGTGGTCTACCACTTCATGACTGAGCTGTTGTTGCTCCCAAACAACTCCACGTCACAATAATAGCAGTTCACTAATGTCACAGACTGACTTATGTCAAAGGTGGCATCCTATGGCAGTGCAACGTTTAAACTCACCAAGCTCTTAAGTCCGACCCATTCTACTGCCGATGTTTGTCTATGGAGATCGCATGGCTATATGCTTGAATTTGTGCACCTGTTAGTAATGGGTGTGGCTGAACACCTGAACTCAGGAATTAGACGGGGTGTCCACATACTTTTGGCCATATAGTGCAGCTAGCAGCTAGCTTATGAACAGTGGCTAGATAGCTAGATAAATATAACTCAAATGAGCTGTAATGTTAGCCCTAGTAGCAGTTAAGTTAGCTCATTCTTAATAGTGTTCTTAAGGTTATTTAGTTAATAGTGTTAACATGGTCAGGTCCACATAGCAAATGTTTTGTACTCTAACTAACACTGGCTTCCTTCTCTAGCTGTTATATTAAGGACAGAACACAAATGTCTGAACAAGAAACACAAAAATTGTATGCCTTTTTGCCACCTAATGCTAGCCAAACTAACATTAATTATAGCCTTATATTTCTACTCTAATTTCAGTTACCTAAAATAAAACATCACATCATGAAGGAGAGAGGTAGAAAAGGGGGGAAAGGGAGAAAAACGAAGCCACAGATTGGTGCTTGAAAGAAAAGAGAAAGTCAGAATAGTTTTTGGTCAATTGCTGTGACAAGCGATGACATTGCGTTGAGGAAACTAACTTTGCAGTGAATTGAGAACGAATTGTTTTTGTATCAGTAAACCATTTACTCTGACAAATGATGGCACAGCTTAGGCATTAGTGAGAACATAAGAGTCACAGAATAAAACAAATGTTTTCTTCAGAGGTCTTCCTTGTGTTGTTCATATGTTCATGCTATGTTACCCTATGTACTGTGTGTGCCTATTAAAGCTATTTTCTTAAATCTGGTTGCATTTACTGAGACACACCCTCCACCGTCCGTTGTCCTACAGCGACTGCCACTTTGGAGTCTAAATCACTTCATTATATGGTGTTGTCCAACCTTTGTCCAAAATTATGATTAGCTTCTAAATGCTGCATTTTAAATTACGTCTGACTCCATGAGAATAGTGATGAATACACAGAAGAACCACTCCTATGCAGTAACAGCCATCCTCATTTACTTAGCATGTTATCATCTCCGCCAGAAATGCATGGCCCTGTGTTAACAACTAGTCCAACTGTCTCGTTGTCTTCTAACTGTCTCGTTGTCTTTGTGACAATGACAATAAAGTACTTTGAACTGAACTTTTGAACTTAACACATATTTATATAGGAAGCCATACCGAATGGCCTGAGTTGCCAGTGTTATTCCCCCCCCCATGGCTGTGAAGCCTCTGTAAGCAGCTGGAGATGCATCCCCCATTATCAGTGGCAGGTGATGCCCAGAATGAGTTGCTATAGTTAGGAGGGCAGGTGGCCGTCTCTACCTTGAGGCCTTGCTGAGTGACAGGTGTGTGGGAGATGCACTGCACCCATCCACTGCAGGTGTCCAGCTCGGTGACAGCCTGTTACCACCGACAGCCATAATCTCATTCTGTAGACAATCAATGGCAGTGCATTTACTTCCTTGTAAACTTCCTGAAATGTTTACCTTGATGGCATACATCAAGGTATGACATTATAAAACATTCATGTTTTAGTGGAGGGTCACACACATTTAATGTAAGAGACATGGAAACCTTTTCTGTGTTTCAGGACCAGTTGTTTCAAGTGATGCCATAGTTCATCAATGTGAAAAGGTGACGGGGGCATGTCTCCCTCATTCCTCTGCAGTGATAACAGGATAAACAGTCCGTCTGACTCATCTGGAAATCATCACATTAAATTGTAGCCTTAGTCGAAAAGTGATTAGCTCAAACGAGTTGAAATAAAGCGTCATTGTACTGGAATGTAGTTTAACTTGTGCTTTAATTGGTTCTTTCATCCTTAATAGTAATTATTAAAGACGACCTCTGCGCTACACTACAATTACCGTAACAACCTAACATTGAATGTTCCCCATAATAAACATTACATGAACCCTTTCAAAGAATGATTGAAAGATTGCTTTGATGCTCAGTTCTGTGTATAGGCTTTTGATGATAGGGATGTTAAGACTGTGTCATTAGACCATGGTCATCCTTTAGTATTGCTATATGGCTGTTTTTAGGGGGACTTATCATATTTGTGATGGCGGACATGAAAGGCATCAAACTGGACCCAGGTTACAGATTACTGTTGCAGTGAACCTGTGCCAACGGGCCTGTCAACCTCCAGCTTTGCTCCAATAGATGGCTCTTTGCTGGGCGCAGTTCACAGTAGCGTGGGATGAAAGAGGAATTCTTGTCATGGTGGGGTGTTCCAGAATCTTCTGGCACCTGTCTTCATGGAACTTTTGTAGCCTTTGATGATGCCATTAACATTCCATCAGCCTGACATTTCAAGGGGAAACGCATTAGAGGAAAGAACTGAAGCTGAGTCCTTAAAAGCCACACTGAAGTCCCAGGCAGGTTCATGTGAAATGAGACTGACATGACAAATGATGAAGTGTAACACCATCTTGTACTAGTGCCCAGTGTTGTATGTGCAGCTTCCCTCTGTTAGAATGTGGATAATAACATTAGGCCCGAGAGAAGTTGTGAAATCACAGCAAGTGTTCATGTGACCGATCAGTTTAGGAAGCGGGAGAGGGGCCCTCTGTTTTCCCTCCTGAGTCTCTCGAGGCCTTGTACACACTTACCTCCTTCCTGAGGAGGAATTCATGGGAGTGCGTTCCTTTGCACTTTGTAGGTTATCATGGGAGGAAATGGATGGGATTATTTCTTAGGCCTCGTCTGCTTCTCGGAACCCCTCCTTAAAAGCCTTACAAAAGTTCACCAAACATTGTGCCTTTGCATGGACGTGAGTAGGGATCTTTTATAAAGCTATTCAGTCTCTCTCTCGCTCTCTCTCCTCTCTCTCTCTCTCTCTCTCTCTCTTTCTGCCTGTCCCATCTCTGCATGCGTGTATCTCTTTCTCACTCAATCTTGCCTTGGCCTGAGGCCCAACAGTGCTACCAGCAGGTTGCTCTACCTTATGAGAAGGACATATTGATCTTGTCAGGATTTATAGTAGACTTAATTTGTCCTGCTAGACATTTTCAGAGTCTTTTAAACTGTGGAACACAACACACTATCCACTCAGACCACCTTTGGCTTTACTTTGACGACACATGGATTTTTCTGGGCTCTTATGTCTCACTTTCATTTTGTGTAGTTTAGAAGGCCAGTAGGCCTCCGGAAAGCACCTGGCTCAAAATGTGATATAGTAATGTTTCCAGTGACAAATGCTTTAAAAAAAAAAAAAAAAAACATGTTATTTATGGACAAAAACAAGTTTGGGGGATTAGGAAACTATAACTGCTGGCTATAACTTTAAATGACGCAAGAGTGAAACAGCCTGTTGACTTGCCTGCTTGATATATGTGTAGAAATGCAAGACAAAAAGCCAAGGAAGGGTGATAAAGTGTGTTGTTTATAGATTTCACTGTCTGTCCAGGGTCCAGCCTGTCCATGTTTCTTCCTTGAGAGAAAATATGACCGGCTTTTTCAAAGGTCAAAGTGAAAAAAATGCAGATGTGCCGTGCATAGCTGATTTTAGAGAGGAAGCCATGTGTGAGGTCAGGCCTGATAGCCCGAGCCAATCCGACCAGTGCACAGATGTGCTGATAGTAAAAGATGTGGAATGTATTTGCATATGTCAGTGAACAAAGATTCATGCAGTGACCCCATCGCTGGATTTCAACTTGACCTTGACCTTGACTTTGACCTTGACCTTGTTCTGTTTCAAGGTCCAGACTGGTGCTCTGCCCTAGGGTGCCCATCTCAGGTAGGACTGTCCCCACATCGTCTTCTTTTGTTCATGTCATTTGGTTTTTGCAAGTTCCCTTTTCTTTTAGTCAGTGGATTGAAGAAGATCAAAAAAAGTTAGCTCACAGTATATGCTTTAACGATTTTGACATGCTGAAGAAGAAGGCTTTTTTAACTTGGTGTAGGGCTGCCCCAGTGCCTCGGTTGACCCTTGAGTCCTTCTCTAACATCTGCAATCTGGGAGAACAGCTGGATATCTGGCTTCACTCCAGATAGTTGAAGCATCTTGAGAATTCGAGACAGATCATATCTGTCCATCAGTTTCACCGTGAACATGGGGTGATGTTCTTTATGTTTTTTTGTTAGAATGCCTATGATTATAGCTGCTAATCACTGCTGTCCCTCGTCTCTGTGACAGCGCCATAGGGGATTAACATGCCGTTTGCACACAAAGCTACCTATTGCCACAGGAGGACACCGGGTTATGTGCTCAACTGTCTGTAATATTCAAGGCTGAAATAGTCTTGTCGAGTTGAGGGAAGAAAAGCCTCTCATTTTGAAAGGGTCAGGAGGGTCCCTGGATTCTTCCAGCAGGCAGATGTTGTCCTATGCTCACACCCTTAGCCTCTCCCACACACTCTCTCATCCCCACCACCCAGCATCTGGAGTTGGACCGACAGACACGGTCTCCCTGTTTACAAACAAATACTTGATTGCAGTTTATTATTGGAATCTGATTGTGTTATTGTTTTAGCCGTGATTAATTTCTCGCAACAGTGCATCTGTACAAATCACATTCATTTGTTAAGGGAACTGGCCATGACCAATGTTGATGTTGCCCGTGCACGCACACACATAAACAGAGAGATAGAAGAAGAGGGAGTTGTGTTTGGCTGCATCATGAAAGCCTTAAGCATCCCCTTCAGCATCTGTCCAAATAGCAACCACATCGTTCATCTCCCGAGACATGCTGATTGGGAAGAGAGATTGAGTCAGAATGACTTAGACCAGCGATGGTCTTTGTCTCTTCTCTCCAGGAAGATAAGCTTCCTTAAATTCCTCAACAAAACACATGGCTACACCATTGACCTGTTTAAGTTGTGATTTCATTCATGAAGCACACAGTTCTAAAGAAAAGAGAGGTGCATGCTAAGAAAGGCTAAAACCTTTGGGTATATTACGTTGTAACCTTCCTCAAACAGATATTTTCTATATTTTTCCGTGGTGAGTGCCCGACCCCCACCCCCTTCACCCTTCACCCGTCTACCATACATTTTTAAAGTTCTTCTGTCCAATGCAGAAGATATGAATCAGCTGAGAGAGAATGTTCCGTGAGGTTAAAGGTTTTGTTTCATTTTTTTTCACACTGACGATTTTGGTGTGGACCAAATGGAAAGAATTATCCGGTTGAACCCCTAAACTCAAACCATTGTTGAGTAAAAACCTCTATTGCTTCAGTTTATTGATTTTTCCGAGTTTTTGAATTGGATAGCCTTTTTTTTCTGTGATGCAGGAGGATGGAAATTATGCCTCTGAGAGAATGTCTTTGGAGTCATAAAGCTGGAATCAGGACTTGAAACATTCTTCCAAGGAAACCAATTGGCAGGAGGCATAATTTTCCCCCTATAGGAATTCTACTTACTTATTTTTCTACTTACTCATTTTTCCAAACTGTCCCTTATTTTGTCGTTGAGTTAGTGTATTATGTGGTTGTGGTTTGACTGTGTATTTCAGATGCTACAGACATCTGGTGAGGTTCTTTTCTGTCCATCTTAGTTGACCTTTAAGTGTCACGTTAAGTTTTAGATTAAACTTTTATGTCCTCGTCTGATGATTTTCATGCTGGTTGTAGTTCATACGTGGGATTTTGTGCTATGTCAACCATAATTGAACCTGGGTCTACACACTGAAAAGAGTTTTTATCCCCACTAGGCAACCATTAAATTGCGCATCTGCAGCCCTTGACGTCACTGTCTGGACCCACTTGAGGCTTTAGATTAGAGGCTAAACTGTCTTGGAATCTCGAGGTGTTTTAGGATCAGAGCACCCTACATGATGCTACAAACCATCTCCCAGGGTTGTTAGTGGAGTCTTTTCAAGGTTTCCGTGTGCAGAGAAGCCAAAGAACGCCGGGGTGTTCAACCAAGCTACTCTCTTTTAAGGCTCTTTTTTGGCAGCTCTTTCAGTTTGTGGTGCTCACACCTGATATCATTTTTCTTAGTGCTATAAGATTAGTTGAGGCGTTGTCTGAGTATGATCAGTCAAGAAACAGGCTTTAATCTTATACAGTGATGCGCATCAAGGGAGATTTCACTCAAAAGCTTCACCTATGTCTCATCTGGTCAGCCATTGTAACAGTTTGGTGTAAATATCCTACATGGCATAAGAGGTGTCACCCCATAGCCCCTTCCCTCCATGAATATGTATCAGTCTGCTGCCCTTGTAGACGGGAAACTCCACAACATTTGTTCACAGGGGAAATTGTTTAAGAGATCCAGCTGGGAGCAAACGTATGAGGCATGAATTCATGGGGGTGGAGGTATAAGGAATATCAAAGATACTGTGATATGACCCAGAGAGGAAGAGTGGTGAAAACCCTCATTCACACCTCTCTCTCAGGGCATCTCATCTAACAGTTTATTCAACCAGAAACTCTTACATTTGAACATTTGAAGTCCAATTAAAAGCGACAAATATAAATGAATGTAAGATTCATTGGATTATCGATTATTGTCAATCATTATTAACTCTGATCCTTAATTCAGATTTTTCAACTCCTTCACACCCTTGCTGCTTAAGAGGCTGTAGTATCTTGGCGATGACTAATGATTGGAGCCTGATTTCTGCACTGCATGTTAAGTGTTGACACTGCCCCTGGCAACCCTACACACACCTCGCTCTCCAGATCAGAGGCAGCAGGAAACCTAACTATTGGGGAAAAGGCCCTGGTTTTCTGACGGAAAAATTTAGAGACACCGTGATGTGTCCCATCCTTGGACTCACATCGATTGGAGAGCTTTCAAGTCCTCATTGCTTGTCCTCTGACATCCCCTCTGCTTTATACTCTTAATGAGACTGATGCAACAGAACAGTCATTCAAAACTCAGTTCTTAAACTTCCTGAAGATCAACTTTGTCATGATATAATTTGTAGTGCTTTTGTCATATAACAGACAGAGGATGTCTTATCCCTTTGTCTTTCAGATTTGATAATGCTTTGTTATATTATGGAGGTGGTGGCGGGGGGGGGGGGGGGGCAAGGCTAAAGTGCAGAAGAGTGGACAGGACATTTTCTGAATCGATTACAATATCAGGTTCACTGAAAGAGCTAACAGAGATGCTGTTTGCTGTGCAGTGCTCAGGTTCTGAAAACAATTGAGGAGTCGGAATAAATGGGGTGGTTTAACTTATAGCTCCATGTGAAATGATCATTGTTTCTCTCTCTCTCTCTCTCTCTCTCTCTCTCTCTCTCATCTTTTTTTCTTTATCTGTCTGTCTCTTATGCTCGCTGGCAGGCGGGGATGATCCGTGCTGGGCAAGAGGAGTTTTTCATTGAGCCCTTGGAGAGAGGAGGAGGTGTGCTGATGACAGGAGAGGAACATGGAGGTCCTGGTCGCCACCATATTGTGTACCGCTCCTCTGACATCAACAGGCCAGACGTCGCTCCGGCCGCCGACTCTCACTCTACAGGTCAGGGCTACAGTTTTAGCTGCATTTACGTGCTGCATATTCATTTATTTATTTCAAATAAACGTAGCACAGGTAGCGGACACTAAATGGCATTTAGAACCTTCCTGGCTGTCAGTAGTAGTAAAATGCACAATGTACACTTCAGGAAACAGACATTTACAAGTATGATTCCCCCCCCCCCCCCACATTTTGGGGTTTCAGGTCTTAATTCAAGAATTAACAGTTGAAGCCATACATGTATGTATATGAAGTGTAAAATTTATGTCAGAAAGGTATTTTTACAGTAACTCTTATTTGGAATGTAAAATACACAGTGACATAAAGGATCACTCCTGAGCCCACTGTCCTCGCCTTCCCTCCTTCCCTTAGACATAAGTATTATAACATTTTCAGCATATGGAGGAACCATTGAAAATATATTAAATACGTTAAACAGTTCCATACTGCAGTATAAAATACATCACTGTGGTCTATAGGATATTCTGAATATATTGTATTTCTTTGGCGCCCACCATGGCATCAAGCTGTCATCAGCCATTTGAGAGGCCTGGTTTTCCCAGAACGCCTTGTTTCCTTGCCTCCCCCGCTCTGATAGTCTAATTTGGCTTCTCTCTGCCTGGGCGTATGTGGGAGAATCTCTGAGGAGGGAAGTGAAATTAAAGTTATGAAGTCTTAGAAAAGCTCTCATTTGTCACTTTGAGTTACAGCCATGAAGTCTGACCACCGTGTATTGTAGGGCTAGACTTGGGTCTTGGTTACTGTAAATTGCAACTTTTAGATTGCAGCGATTTCAGATAACATATCTTAAAATAGAATGGTTCCTGTAAAGGCTTTATGTTTGCTACCTGGTGATCACAAAAACAGACAACACCCACACACTCAAACACATACACACACACAAACACACACACACACACACACACACACACACACACACACACACACACACACACACACACACACACACACACACACACACACACACACACACACACACACACACACACACACACACAAACACACACAATGCTATTTGCAATGTATGTGTATTGTATGTGGCTGACACCATTATGGACTTCCAACCCCAGAAAGAATAGCGGACTCCAATAAACAAAAAGCAAAACAACATTTATTGATCTATTATGTTTTGTTATAGTTATCTCTAAATACCCTTTTGAGAGCCTGGTGGTAGGTCTCTGTCAGTGTTTTTGATTCCCCAAATGATCTTTGCCAGAGATGGTGTGGTGGTTTGTGAGGAGCCAATATAGGTCTGTCGTTGCTGTAGAAGTGCAGGAAGGGCAGAAATGGACTATTATACAGCATCCAGAGACTTTTATTTCCAAATCCAATGTATTAACAAGACCAATGTATTTGTTCTGAAATTGATGGAATTTATTTCTGAAAATACAGTCTCACTTAACTGAAACTGACGTTGCATCTACTTAGAGGCAAGGATATGGAATGTGTATATATATATATAAATGTCCGTGATGTTGCCATGTAAACACAAAAGCGGATTTCGCGCGTGATAAATCAAGGGAAATGGCATGTGCGCACACGTACACATGCACGTAGCTTCGCCAAGTACACTGTAAGGGGGCGGGCTGGAGGAGCCGAGGCAATCTGGTCTTTGGCGACATCAGCTGGAATTCATAGATGTGGAGATCCGACTCCCACTCCAGCGCAGACATGTTGCGGCCAAGACTCCGTCCCGGCAGCCAGCGTCTACGTGGCAGCCTTGATGGGATTTTAAGCTCCACTTGGCAGCCAGGACGAAGGGCAGAAGTACAGTAAGTTAAGAAGGGAGCGAGGAAGGGGAGCAAGGAAGCATGTGAAAGAGTGGTGTGTGTGAACAACAGTCAGACTCTCAGTATCACCAGAAAGTTAACTTTTATTTCAGTTTTCCTAATGGTTGTCTGTTATGTTATTTCTTGAGGGCTCGGGCACTCTCCTTTTTATTCAAACAGACAATGAGGACATATCCTGATGTCTGATCACAAGATCACATCGTAAACATTGTAAACATGTCAGTGTTATTATATCTTTTTCTGTCTATAAATCCATATACACACTGACACACACACACACACACACACACACACACACAGAAACACTCACCCACTCAAGCAGACACAAACCCTTGAATTACCAAGACATGTTTCCCTAGGATGAAACAGAGGAGGGTATCTTTTTGAACAGAGAGTGACAAGCTGATACCTCAGCAGCGCGGGCGGTTCTGTCCCGGCAGCACTTTCATCTCCGCTCATTGACCCTGAGATGCGACAGACAAGCGGCCCGGTGAGGAACGAGCCCGCCGTCTCCGCCGGCACCCCTCTCCATTTTCTGTCGCGTTTGACTAGTGAGCAGATATTTCAGTGTGCAGCCATTCCACTCTGTCACAGTGTTCTCCTCGGGGGCAGATGAGGTGCCTCGATTTTCGTATCTCAATGGGGTGGAGCCACCCTTGGGGCCCCTAGTCTATAACAGGTCGGCCCGTAGCCAAGGCCCAGACCCCTTTTGTCAGGGTTCACAGCAGAATTAGCTGGCAAGGCTGCTAGAATGTGAGCTGCCTCCAACACTTGAGTGTCTCAGATTGATGTCAGTGTTACATACACTCGAGTCCCTGTGTAAAAGATGGGAGAGCTCAGCCCTCTTAATTCCCTACGAAGCCTCAGGCCAACAGTGACCGGTGAAAGTAAATAGATTCTGAAATGTGTGAGTGTGTATGTGTGTGTGTGTGTGTGTGTGTGGGTGTGTGTGTGTGTGTGTGTGTGTGTGTTTGCGTGTGTGTGTGTGTGTGTGTGTGTGTGTGTGTGTGTTTGCATGTGTGTGTGTGTGTGTGTGTGTGTGTGTTTGCATGTGTGTGTGTGTGTGTGTGTGTTTGCATGTGTGTGTGTGTGTGTGTGTGTGTGTGTGTGTGTGTGTGTATATGTGTGAGAAGAGAGGGAGAGAAGGAGAAAGAGACAGAAGGAGAGAGAGAGAAAACACATGTGTTTTCATTTAAGAGCTGTCCCTGACTAATAGCTGTTGGCTGGCCAAAGTGTTTTCGATAGGCACTTCCTCAGACACTGCAAATGCACTATCCTGTTCCTTTGCTTGCTGACTGAAGTGGTCATGGATTATGTGCAATGCAGATGTGCTGCATGGTGTTGTCCTTGGTAGTCTAGCTATATTTCAGGGAAGTTTTTTTTCTTCCAATGTATTTTGGCTATTGTAGTCTGGACTTCAGACAGCTTTGTTGGAAATGTTAAAGCAATATCAATACAGGCAACGACGTGCATTTGAAATGAATCCCTAAAACCTGGAATCACATTTAGCTTTTCTAGGGTTATGATAGTGATGTTAGTTGATGACTAATTCAAAATAGTTTTTTTGGTTCTGTAGTTATTTGAATAGTTTCTGGAATCTTCCCTCCTACACTTCGTATCTCAGGAGATAGCACAGGCTACGGTGCCCTTGGGATGTTTAAAGGGCTGAGAGATGACTCAAAGTGAAATTTGTGCTGCAGTGTGGTTAGCATACTACCTACTACTTTCAAAGCTCTGGAAGTATCCTCAAAATGCACTGCTTTTGGTTCCACCTTAATGTTGACCGTAGAGTAGTCAAGTCAGTATAATTCCCAGTCGGTTTTGTGATGGGTGGACTTTACTGAACAGCATTTCCTTTTATTTATTCATCCTAAAC
This sequence comes from Sprattus sprattus, assembly GCF_963457725.1. NCBI lineage: Eukaryota > Metazoa > Chordata > Actinopteri > Clupeiformes > Clupeidae > Sprattus > Sprattus sprattus. The sequence continues at coordinate 70,518,514 of NC_137920.1, forward strand.
CTACTTGCAAAGTACACGTTTGGTTACTTACGGAGAATGTATACGTTTATATGCCAGTATGTGTGTTCTGCCCTCTGGGGAGAGACTGCAGTGGAGGCCATGAAATAGCTTAGAGTCACAGCCGGCCAATATCTAAGCCCCATCTGCATCGTATCTCTACTTCATCTGTGTGGCATATTATTTCATAGTTTCACAGGAAATGTAAGCACTGTTATATGGTAGCTTTAGACCATTTATTTTTTTACGTATTCAAGATGTTGTTGGTTTGTTCATATCCATGGAGGACGACCTTCTCTGCCCCATATACAAGCTCAGCTAGCCAGTATTTATATTTCCATTAAACACATCTCAAGGATAATAACAGTACAAGCAGACTTGTGTTTTCATTATTGTTTATGGACCCATAGCTTGTTTGACATTTACCAAAGCAGAGTGTCAGATTTTGCATCTGCATTTAACGTAGGGTTTGGATGGTAGTTGTATTAAAGGAAATGTGTTTCCCTCTGTAAAAAAAAAAGGTCATGGTAACAAATTCACTTCATAGTCCACTTGCTTCTGTTGATTCTGTCTGTAATTTAGACCCAAAGGAAAAAAGCACAGACACAATTCAAATCAATTTCACAGCAAGATGAACATTTCCACTTAAGACATTGTGCCATGTTTTCATCTTGGCTGATATAAATTTGGCAATTACTTGTCCCAGGGGCAACTTATTCTCAGAACATGACATAGTCATTTAAATTATGTCAGGAAAAGTGGAACAGTTGAAAGAGGAGCTCTTGTGGTCTTGGTTTGTGTTTTGAGTTGTAAAAATGTGTTTGTGGACTGAAGCTGTGGTTGTGTTTTAAAGCTGATGTGTTTGTAATCACTGCACAGGGCCGGCTGTTGATTAATGAATAGTGTTAAGCCCCTGGCCTGCACACCTCATATCTTTCAACAGAGGCAAAAACAAACTCTTGCATCTGGAACATTTGCGTGATTGCAAACCATTTATTGATTGATTGTGTGTTAATCTGAAAAACAAAGCGTGTGCTGTGAATTCTTTTTCACCTTTGTCACACATGAAATTAAGTCACAACTTTATCCATAACATAGATACATTGAGAAACATAAAATGGTTTCCTTCTCTATTTAGTAAATATTCTCTTGTCAGTGTATCCAAATGAGAACTAAGCCAGTATGATTGGTCACCTCAATTTTTGTTCATAGAACCAGTCATAGACTTCGATGATTTATACCAATTAAATTCCATAATGGTCATGTTGTGACAATGCTGTCATGCAAATTTGCAGTGGATACATAGATAGTTATTTTAGTTATGAATTCTGTCTGGTGATTTTTTTTTAGCTGTCATCCATTAAGCCAAGTTGACTGAATGCATAGGAATGAGGCACTGCAGGAGGGTAAAGGAGCAGTGACACCTCACAGTGGATAACCAGTAGGAAATGTCCATATGCCAAAAAAACATGTGGCCTGCCTTTGTAGCCGTCTATTTTTATCCTACAGCCAGGGATGTGTTGGTGCATTGAAGCCTTTACCCTTGAAATATGATGACTCAGCTATTTAGCTCCACATCAGCTGACATTGTGATACCTCCTATAATTGGAGAGCATATACCATGACTATGTGTGTGTACTTGTGTGGTAGTGTGTTTGTGTCTATGTGTGTATATCTTAAATAAATAGAGAGATATATCTTAAATAAAATGCCATTGAGACATAAGTGAGACCTAGAGGTAACTTGAGCCGTGTTTGCTGTTGTTAGCAGAGCCCTGGAATGCATATAATGTAGGTCTTGGCTTCAGCCATCTTTTGGGAAGAGAGCAATGATGTAATGGTTGACAAACCCTTTGAAAATGTCAGCAAATATTATGATGTATTTCTGTACTCAATTTGATGATGAACTTTCCCTGCGGCATTATATGTTATATCCTAATCATGTATTTTGATTAAATAATAATTAAATCTCTACCTCTAACTTATAATTAAATTCCTACCTTAAAAGATTAAAACGTTTTTTTTTTTTTTTTCATCTAGAAGTTGCTCAGCAACTCCATGTGAAGAGCGGTTGTACATGCGCACTGTTTATTCCTTTGAGGGGAAACCAGAGTCGCCCTCTACCCGAAACACGAACTTCCACACCAAAATCCGAGCTTTGCAAATAAACGTTTCTTTGTATCTGTTTTTCCTGAGCGTACGACTCACCCATTAATGTGGTTTATGGAGACCGTTCATCTAGCATGCTACATAGTTTAGAGATGAACAAACATTTCCCCTCACAGACTCTTGGAAGTAGAGGGATCCTGAGCAAGAAATGGCTGACCTGGCTTGAACCCGTTTACCTCGGATGCAGGCATGTGTGATGTGACTCCTGAAAGCTGGCCATCTGCTGATTTGAAAGCAGTAATAAGTTACTGGGCAGTGGCCTGTGACAGCCTGATCTCGCCTCTTGCCTTAATATAACGAAGCTGCTGCCACCTTCCTCTCTCTGTCTCTCTCTCGCTCTCTCTCTCTCTCTCTCTCTCTCTCTCTCTCGCTCTCTCTCTCTCTCTCTCTCTCTCTCTCTGTCTTGTGTGGACAGTGCAGAGGTCTAGGGAAGCTCCATCTGTACGTTTGATTGTTTTGATACACATAATTTCTTTTTTGCTACCTGAGAAGCTGGTAGAGTGTATCTGTGTATGATAGCAGAGAATGCCAGAGGAGTGCTTAGCCTAAGGCTTGCTGCCGGGAACCAGCTTAACATAATATTAAAAAAACATTTTTTTTTTTTTTACACCAATCTCCCTGTTCTCCTATCTTTTTTCATCACGTCGTTTATTGCCTTTCTTCCTGACTGCTTTTCTTTTTTTTCACACTGTGTCTCCGAATGTTATTTGAACACCAGGGAGTAATCTCTCATTTCAACCATGCAAACAGTTTTCTTTTTCCTCAGCTGTCCAGATTATATTTTATGGCAAAGTCAAAGGTTCATTTGGTTGGCTAATATTGCAGCGTTCGTCCATATCAACACAGTCTTTGTCTTGAGTTAATGAGTTAGTCGTGTGAGTCATGTCAACCTTTTGCAGAGACAAGCTTGTTTATTTTATTCCCTCCCAGCACAGCACAATTTCTTTTTGAACTTAATATTATAAAATAATATGATTTGCAAAACGAATATAAAATAAAAATCATATGGAACACAAATTTCATGGAATGATTTTCAGTCACGGTTTTCTGAAAAGTGCACTTGGACCTTGTTAATTGTCAGTTGACAAGATGCGTGGGCACCAATTCACATTCAAACAGCATTACTCACACTCAAACTTACAGGCACACACACACACACACACACACACAGACACACACACACAGACACACAGACACACACACACACACACACACACACACACACACACACACACACACACACACACACACACATAACACACACACACACACACACACTCACACACACACACACACACACAGAAAGAGAGATTGAGAGACCGTGAACACCAAAAATCCATTAAGCTACACTTCCATAATAAAAAATATGCATATTCCCACAAAGACTTTATATAAACCATTTCCTTATGCTGATGAAATATTATTGAATTCATAAACCTTCTTCTTCTTGCTGCTGTTGTTGTTGTTGCTGTTGTTGCTATACTCATGACGATCGTTATTGTTTGTCTCTGATTACATGTCTCAAGATTTAGGACCTTTAGATAGCTAACCACACTAGCCATGCAATTTGCCCCAGCTCATGAACTCCATGCTTGTGTTCCAGTGGTGGGCCCTGACCTGAGTGGTCCCGGCGACCTGG